>NC_058130.1:256987755-257003148 GCF_016433145.1 Gracilinanus agilis
GTATACCTGTCTGCACTGGTTCCCCACTCAGGGTTTCAGAGCTTTAGCTTGTGGCTGTATCTGCCTCCACCCAAGCCTCCACAGGTGCCTGAGCTCTGAGCCCACGCTCTGCCCCTGCGTCCACTCTCGGCGCCCTGCTCCCGTGCTCAAATTTTGTGTGCGTTCGTTAGCTTTTTGGGGTCCTAAATCTTGCTGCTCTCAGGAACAGGCCCCGGAGCTGCCAATGACTCAATGGGTGTCCCAAACTTGCTCTATTTCTTTTTAGCTGGCTTCGGCGCTATAGGTGTTGTGTGTGGAGGGGGTGGGGGTGGGGTGGTTGCTCAGCCCGAGATTTAGTGAGAGCTGTTTCACCCCTTTATAGCATGGAAATGCCTCGATTCCACGTACCTTCCACGCTGTGCCCTGTTGTGGGGTTCCTCTGTTCGTCTGGACTTGTTTTTATGTCCCCTTGAGGAGTTTTGTGTGTTTCAGTCAGGAGAGGTTAAGAGCTGCTTCTTACTCTGCTGCCATCTTAACCCGGAACCCTCGTTGTTGTTGTTTTAAAGGACATTTAGAAGGAAAAGGAGGTCAAAAAAGAGAGAGGACCTTTGCCTGAGAAAAGGGACAATGCTAAAAGGCAATAATGGTCAAGTAATACTCTCTAATTTTTGTTTTCTCTGAAAAGAAGGAAATAGAGGATTTCCAAACATTCTTGGTGAAAATGCCAAAGTTGGGTAGACATTTTGAATTCAAACACAGGAGCCAAGAGAATCATAAAAAGTTAAACCTGAGCAATCAATCATAAGACACTAAAAAAGATAAACTGTTCACATTTTAATATAGAGAGATACTATCCACGCCCTTAGAAATCTCTCAGAATTCTATTGTCATCAAGGATCATAGAGGAAGTCTAATAAGATAGAGGGCATGAGAGTGATTTTGTTATGTTTTGATGATCTTAGAAAAAGAAAAGAAAGGGAGGGGGAAAAAGAATATACTAGGAGGGGAAAGACAGAAAAATAGTAGCAGAAATGATCTCATAATTCAGTTGCACAAGGAAGAGGCTATACAAATAAAGAATGATAGTAGAACCTCATTCTCATATGAATTGGCCAAGGGAAATAAGAATACATACACACACATATAGACATATAAATATGTCTGTGTATACATACATACATATAAGATCTGAAGACATTAGATTGATTGAGATTTGCATAATTGGATAGAATTACAGTGGCTGAATCTCAGATATGTATGTGAATTTCTGTGGTGTAGAAGAAAAAGGTTTTCTATTGAGATCCAGCTTTAAAACTAGCTGTATGACCATTGATAATTCACTAAATCCTTCTAAGTCCCAATTTTCCCACAAATAATAGGAAAATAATTATGCTTATATTGCCTTACTTAAAGGTAATTGTAAAGAAAGTGTCATAGAAATGTTACCATTACTATTTTAAGCATATAACATTTTTCCTCTCCATGGTACATTGGTATTTATTTTTTTTCTAAGTGAATTCAGTGTGTTATGGTAAAAGTTCAAAACATTTTGATCTTCTGAAAAGGGCACTAACTGTGGAGTCAGATGACCTGGATTTAAATCCCACCTCTTATGCTTAACTCCCTCTGTAACGTCAGTCAAGTGATTTACTCTTACTCATTTTAAGTATCATCTATAAAATGAGTGAGCTGGACTAACTGCTCTCTAAGAACCCTCCCAACTCTGGATCTATGATCCATTGATGGCTCAATGCATGAATGTCTTGTGTTTTGATAGGCCAACTTTATTATCATTATCATCTACTTAAGAAGGTAGAAAATAATACAATACCTTTTAGAAAGATTCCAGTAAAGCCTAATTTATTTCTCTCTAAAAATACTGGAATTTGAGGTACTGAGTTATATAGAGAGTTTATTCATGAGAAAGTTCAATTCATTTCCTGGTAAATCTGGATAAACTAAGTATTACTATTGAAAGAAATAAGACATTGGATGCTACATATTTGGAATAAAGAATAATTCAATTATTACATACAAAAAGTCACAGAAGCTAAAGTAGAAAGTAGTATGAATAGTTTTAGCTAATGCATCAAACTACTTCATTTAGCTAAGGACATGATAAAAAGATCAACATAATATAATGACATCTTAAAACAAACAAAATGAATAAAGAAAACTTCAATAGCTACACGAACGATAGTTTTGCCATATCACAGAGCTATATGGTTTTTACCTATTTGCCTGAGATACGGAAATCATACTTTTGATCTATGAATTACAAATGTTTTTCAAGCTTTATGCTTGTCTTCACAATAGTTCAAAGCTCGAGAGACATAAACTCCTTGAATTATTTGATCATGGAGTTCAAAAGTAGCCTTTGGGAATAACTGGGTGACTCAGTGGAATGAGAGCCAGGCCTAAAGACACTTCCTACTTCTATGACCCCCCATTATGTAACCCTGACTGCTCTTTTGCCCTGGAACCATTACAAAATATTGATTCTAAGATGAAAGGTAAAGGTTAAAAAAAAGTAGCTCTTGTTATTGTCTCTATTTAACAGAAAGGTGGTACACTAACCCTAAACTGTTCCATGTAAATCTATCTCTACTTAATAGTTTTGGCATACATCTTCACTTTTATTTGACACTGCTTACTCAAAGAAAAATCCTTCCCAGCAAGAATATTTGTGATGGTATTTTAGGTTTTGCAGCATGATCAATTTTGGGCATGAGAAATGCAATAGCCATAGTAAGTATTTGTCCACTGAGTGGGAATACTTCTTGTTGAAAAAGTCTTAAAGTAGCTAAGAATTGTTAGGTCCTTGAATTGTCAAAATATGCCAGTGCAGAAAAAGTACATTTTCCCATGTTTTAAAAAGTAACAAAAACAAATATTGAGGCTCTCATCTTTTTTTCTTGGCCTCTGTCCCATTGCTCTTAGATGGTGACAGAAGATTATTGAATCTGAACTCCCCTTTGTCTATCAGTGACAATGAATGTACATTTCATCTTGAACCAGGACATCAATTTCTACTGAACAATGACAGCAAAAATATTAAAGTACGCCAGTTTGATAAAGTTTATTCTGCCTAACTTGTTTCTTACTAGCAATCTGATAACAATTTATAGCAAAAATATGAAATACTGAAATGTAGGCAGTATTCTTGAAATGACATTACATTTCTCGATTATGTCTTAGGGAGGTTTAAACTCATCCATAGGAGCAACGCACCTAGGCTTCATGATTGTCCACAAGAAATCCCTCAATAAAGAAACAGCTTGATTTTCAAACATCAATGTATTAGGAGACTGAATAGGCGTATAGCTTGTACAATGGGGAAAATGAATGGGCAAAGTAAGAATTTGGGTAGATATGGACTCAAAGATCTTTAATTTTGTCAGAGAGGGTCATATGAGAAGGCTATAAGTTTAAACTAAGTGACCAAATCCAATGACCAACCAACAAACAAAAATCCTGAAAAATAGTCCAGTAAGAGACAGTTGGGGAATTCTGGGAAGATGGCAGCTTAGATGGAGCAAGTCTTAAAACCTCCTCACCTTTCCACACCAAGATAGAAAACAATGCACTTCGAGAAGAAAGAGGACCAAATCTAACAACAGAACAGAGCAGGGACCCTACTGCTGCAAAGCTAAAGAGGTATGCCATGAAAAAAGGTTGAATTCTTGAACTGTCAGTCTGATGGTATAGAAGGGGAATCCCAGGACCCATCCCCCACGTGCTGTGTGGAGTCTACAGCAGCCCCTGAAAATCTCTGGGTGGGCGGGCACATTGGCCTGGAGAGAGGGCCTTGCAGGTACCAGACTCAGGGAGCTGAACACAGGCACCAGGGAGGTGATTGGAGGAGAAAGCCAGAGAAACACAGCAAAAATGCTCAGAAGATGGCGGCTTAGATGGAACCAAACCTCAGATCACCTGGTTTTACCACACCATGATAGAGAACAAAGGGCTTCAAGAGGAAAAAAAAACAAGTCTAACAGCAGGACAGAGCAGGGGGACCCTCCTGCTTCACAGCTCAGTGAAAACACTCCATCTTGTCCCTCCACTTCCTTTTCCTTTTTTTTTCCCTTCTTACCAAAACCTATGGGATGCAGCCAAAGCAGTTCTAAGGGGAAAATTTATATCACTCTGTGCATATATTAACAAATTAGGGAGAACAGAGGTTAATGAATTGGGCATGCAAATTAAAAAAAAACTAGAAAATGAACAAATTAAAAATCTCCAGATGAAAACTAAATTAGAAATACTAAAAATCAAAGGAGAAATTAATAAAATCTAAAGTAAAAGAACTATTAAATTAATAAATAAGACTAGAAGCTGGTATTTTGAAAAAATAATAAAAAAGTACTGGTAAATCCAGTAAGAGGCAGTTTCCAAAGGAATTAGCCTGCTGCCTTAGGAAGCAATGAGGCAAGGAATGTTATTTAAAAAATAAAAACACAACTCTAGATGTCTTCATATATCTACTCATAGTGGACAGGACACAATGACCAAATTTTACTGTTCCTAATATACTTGTTGATGAGTGGCAGCTGTGCTGCTGAGCTCTGAACAATTCCAATTATAAAATAATGCTGACTCCCTGAATTTTCCACAGAATTACAATCTAAATTGATCATTAATATAGCTGACTGAAAAAATTCTTACTCCAGCCATGATGTTCCTCACTAAAGCTTATCCAGACTCACTCCCAGGTCCTTGGTTCTCAGTACATAAGACCATATGAATCACTCAGAAAATCAAGGTTATGCATAATGATATACATTATGTATCTTATTTCACATCTCAAGAATAGCTCTATAGTTTGGATCTATTGCATTAGATGGCCAAAGCTCATCTCTCTACTTATAACTTCTAAAACTGTCTCTACCAAATGCATGTACCATTTATCATTCCCTTAAGATTCTACCTTCAAACTTGGTAAGTAAGTCTCTTTAAAAAAAAACAGCCTGATTCTTGCTGGGGATAAGGGGAGGGAGAGAATAGGATCATAAGGATGAACTGTGTATCTTTCTTCAGAGAAGACTAGTTTGAAATCTGTTTTCCCCAATAGATATTACTAGTATTGGGGAAATGATTTTTAAGTACAAGCTGCTCTCCTGCTCACTCTACTTTAATATGGAAAGGATACTCCAAGTTATATCTGGAGGATTAATTACTTTCCATCAAATGCTAACTACGCAAAGGCCTTCATGGTAGTGAATAAACACCTTTATCCAAGGCATTAATAAGCAGAAATCAGAGGAATTATAAGTATCTGAATATCCCAGGTAATTCTTGGAGTGAATAAGTTATTTATATAAGTATGAAATGATAAAATTAGCCTATATCACATATATTCTGACAGATAGAAAATCTTCAAAGAACTCGGGGAATGGGGTTTCCTTGTGGCACTATAAAGTCTCAGTAGCTTCCTAGTGCTAATTTAAGGAACGCCAGGAAATATAAAATCCCCTTACCTAGAAGTAAGGCCTACAGAAACTGTTTCTTGGGAGTTTGAATATCAATTAGCCAACAACTCCTCAGAAATTCCCTCATTAGCATTGAATCAATACCAGCCTCCTTTTCAAGGTTATTTTCTCCCTCCCTGTAATGCCTGTTCCAATTTGACCCACATAAGAACCCTATAAAAAACTCACTAGATTTTATAGATTTTGGTGTGCCTCATTTTAATTAGGGAGCCCCAGAGACCTATTTTTATACTCCCCTTCTTACTGTATTTCTCCTCAAATAAAGTTGCCTTGTTTTATTTTTTTCCTATGCAGTCTATATTGTTATATTTTGTTTTCTTATATTGTACTTTGGAATTCTGACATTGCTACTTAAAAGGCATTAACAATGGCATTTGCTCTCTTCCTTTCCTCCAAATAACCCCTCTTAATTCTTTATCTCTTCTTGAAGACCCAAATTAGTCTTTCATGAGGCTGATCCTATGCTGTAACCATAAGGTACATTACTTAAAATTTAGAATTAAGTAATGATGGAAGGAAATCTTTTTACTTTATATCCTTATTGCTTAATGATACCATAAAAATGGCATAGACCAATTGATAAAAGAGACACTAAAATTCACTCAAAAGAACAATTCCTTAAAAGACAAAATTGGCTACATGGGAAAAATGTACAAAAATTCACTGAGGAAAAGAACTTCTTAAAAAGTAGAGTTAGCCAAATGGAAAAGGAGATAGAAAAACTCACTGAGGTAAATAATATCTTAAAGTTAGAATTGGACAAGTGGAGGCTAATGACTCCAAGAGACATTAAGAAATAATCAAAGTGAAGAATGAATCAAACAACTGAAAAAAGTGAAATGTCTCACTGGAAAAAAAATTAACCCTAAAAACAAATCCAGGAGAGATAGTCTAGGAATTTTTTGACTACTTGAAAGCCATTATAGAAAGAAAGAGCCTAGACATTATCTTTCAGTAAATTATTAAGGAAAACTCCACTGATGTTCTAGAACCAGAGGTTAGAATAAAAATGGAAATGATCCACCAATTATCTCCTGAAATAAATTCTAAAATGAAAACTCTTGAGAATTTTATAGCCAAATTCCAGAACTCTGAGGTCAAGGAGAAAATATTGTAAGCTGCCAAAAAGAAATTCAAATATTGGGGAGTCACAGTTAGATTAATACAGGATTTTACATTAAAGGATTAGAGGACTTGGAATATGATATTCCAGAAAGCAAAGGAGTTAGGACTACAACCAAGAATCATCTACTCATAAAAACTGAGTATTATCCTTCAGGGGGAAAATGTACATTCAATGAAATAGAGGATTTTCACGTATTTCTAATGAAAAGATCAGAGTTAAATAAAAGAAAAACCTGAATCTCAAATATAAGATTCAAGCATAAAAAGGTAAATAGGAAAAAGAAATTATAAGACATTCAATAAGGTTATACTATTTACATCCATACTTGGGATACTTGTAACTGCTATGAACTTTATCATGTTTAATGCAGTTAGAAGGAGTATATATTGAAAGAGGGCAAGGGTATGAGTTAAATATGATGGGATGATATATAAAGTAGTAAATGAAGGGATGAGAAAGAGGAATACACTAGAAAAAGGGGGAAGGATACGTAGAATGGGGTAAATTATCTCACATAAAAGAGATATGAAAGATCTTTTATAATGGAGTAGAGGTGGGAGAGGTGGGAAAGAAAATGCTTGAATCTTAATTTCATTAGAATTGGTTCAAAGAGGAAAGAATATATACACTTAATTAAGTGTAGAAATCTATCTCACCCTACAGGAAACTAGGAGGGAATGGGGGTAAGAGAAAGTTAGGTCTATAGAAGGGAGGGCAAATTGGGAGAGGCAGTGGTCAGAAGCAAAACTCTTTTGAAGAGGAACAAGATGAATGGAGAGAGAGAGAGAGTATGATAAACAAGGGGAAAATAGGAAGGAGTTTAATAGATAGTAATCATAATGGTGAAACTAAATTTTCAACAAATATTTCTAAAAAAGGTCTCATTTCTCAAGTACATAGAGAAATTATTCACATGTGTAATGATGTAAGTCATTCCCAGATTGATAAATGGTTGAAGCATATGAATAGCTTTTCAAAGTAATAAAAATGCCCTAATTAATTATTAATTGACAAATGCAAATTAAAACAACTCAGAGATGCGACCCCACACTTGCCAAATTGGCTATTGTGACAGAAAAAGAAAATGATAGAAGTTGTAGTATATGGAAAAAGTCAGACACAAATGAATTGTTGAGGGAAGTGTGAACTGATTCAATCATTCTGGATAGCAATTTAAATCTATACTGAAAGGGCTATAAAATTATATATACCCTTTGATTCAGCATTACCATCATTAGTTCAGTATCTCAAAGAGTTAAAAGACCAAAAATGTAAAAGACTCTTATATACAAAGATAGCAGCTCTTTTTGTCATGGCAAAGAATTGGAAAATTAGGGGGATTCCCATTATTTGGGTCATGGTTTGCAAGTTGTGGCATATGATTTTCATGGAAGACTGCTGAAATGATGGGAAGGAGGATTTCAGAAATACCTGAAAAGACTTACATGAACTGATACAGAATGAACCAGGAGAACAATGTAACAACAGTTACAATAACAGCAATATTATATGATGAACAATTCTGAATGACTTATTCTCAACAATACAATAAGTCAAGACAATTCCAAAGGGCTCAATAAAGAAAGTCAGCAACTTTCAGAGAAACTGGAACTGATGGAATCTGAGATCAGGTCAAAGCATACTATGTTTCATTTTCTTTCTTCATTTTTGTTCAATATTTCTTCCACAAAAGGATTAACATAGGAAAATGGTTTATAAGACTTCAGATATAGAATCTATATTAGATTGCTTAGTGTCTTAGGAAGTGGGGGGGGGAAGGAAAGAGAATAAGAGGAAGAGAATTTAGAACTCAATATAAAAATAAAAATTATTTTTACATGTAATTGGGGGAAAATAAAATAATGTAAAAAATACGTAAGCATACCCTAGGAATACACAACTATTTTTATTTTGAGAGCATTATATTTAAAGCATGAAGCATTTGGAGAGACTAATGAATTGACATTTTTCTCGAGATCTATTTATCATCTCTGACAATCTGATAAGGACAGTTTAGTTGATAAGGAAATAACAGACACTGGACATCTTTTAGCTCATGCTTCCAGCTCTATCTCAAGGAACATGGAGTTTATTATATATATATTTCAAGACACATTTCAAAAAAAAAACCAAGCCCCCCCCCCCGAAACTTTTCAGATGCACAGAAGTTATAAATTATGTCATATCAAAACGTAAAAGGTCTCATTGGCTTCAGAACAGACCAAGGCCAAGGCTGAATTTTGACTGGCTTCTTATCAGAAATCCAAGTTTGGGGAATATTTTTCTTAGGGTTGAATTGCCCCTGCTAAAGTTTTTGTCTTGGCTATACCAGGCAGCTGCATTCCTGGCCAAAGGGGGAGAGTGTTAACCTTTAAAATGCTGGTCCACTAGGAACCTAAAGTTCTTCAATAAGGCCATAATACTTTTCAACAAGAAATCACAAGGATCACAAAAGGGGTCAAAAGAGGAGTCTCAGATTTTTATCTATTCTCTTATTGGCTTCCCACATATTTTCCCCTTTTCTTTAAATTAAAATGATTTATTACACAGGGAAAAAAAATTTAAACTCTTACCTTCCGTCTTGGAGTCAATACTGTGTATTAGCTCCAAGGCAGAAGAGTGGTAAAAGTAGACAATGGGGGTCAAGTGACTTGCCCAGGGTGACACAGCTGGGAAGTGTCTGAGGTCAGATTTGAACCTAGGACCTCCAGTCTCTAGGCCTGGCTCTCAATCTACTGAGCTACCCAGCTGACCCCAGGAAAACATTTTAATAATGAAAGGAGTCATCAATTAGTTATAATTATCAGCTATAGCTGGATCTGATAGGATTTACAGAATAAACTGTTTATTTCTGGCTCTCTACACATTTTACCTCCACCGAGGATCTGGACTGGCCCTTGAAAATTCATATCTTATGGCAAAACAGGCTTAGACTTAGACTTTGTTCCTGGGCATCTTCTCAGAAAAGGGGCATAGTTGCAGAATGTTTCTCCTTCTTAAACTCATAAACTCATGAAGTTGCCTCTCAGGCTAAAAATGTACATTTTAGTACTGGAGTCACAACCAGGGGTCCAAGTTCCAGGTTTAGGATTGTATGTACAAGACATGTATCTGATACCATGTGCTAGAAGTTGCAGTGTTCAGGAAAATTTAACAATATTGTCAGAAAAAAGAGAATGAAAATGTATCCTCTCATAAATAGATTTTCTTGGATCAGTCTATTCAACAAGAATTTACTACTATGTTCCAGGTATTTTCACTTTAAGGTCAATGATCAATCTTCTTGATGAAGAAACCCCTTCCTATCATCACTGGGACTAAGAGATCAATAAGGGAAATGCTTCACATACTAACTCACCCAAATCCTTCAGTACTAAGCCACACATGATCTATCAGAAACAATTCACTCAATTAACCAGATATTTAAGGAAGCGGTCCTCATTAACCCATTCCCACAGTTGTTTTGTATACTATTCCCCAACATAATTGGTTCTCTACATATGAATAAAAATGAAATGTAATGGAAATAAAGCCATTGATTTTATATCGAAATGATACTTTCATAAATAAAAAAAAGCAAAATGGAAAGTCAGACTCACTAAAACATCAGAAATAGAGCACTCCAGGAACTGCTGACATTTCATTGCCTAACTCTGTTTCTAAAAGTATTTTCCTACTCCATTCCATGTCACTATAAGCTTGAAGTTTTCAAGTATTAATAGAAGGACACAGAACACAAAGAACTCATTTAATTTATCCAATTTTTCATCATCTGCTTGATGTAATTAAATAAAATAATGACCTTGAATGATTTAAGTGTTAGATCCTTTTAAATTCTTCTCCATATAAGATATGAGAATTTACATTATTGGTAATGAATTCTTTTAAATCACATTAATTGCTGGAACATAGTATTCATTATTAAGCCTCTCAAGTTGAAAAGAAAGTTTCAAATATGTGCTTTGATGAGAAATTTCCAATTCTCTTTTATTTTAGTTGAGCATTAATTCTTACTGACCAGCCCTCAAAAAAATTAATTGTTATGAGATAACTAAACTCGTTAGTCTTGTTTAAACTGCTTCCATATTAGTCCAATCTTCTTCATGGGAAGGAATTAGTCTATTTTTTTCCAAGAACGTGGTTTTATTGATACTGGGAATTTCTAGTGAGGAAATCCCCTCTTTCAAAGCAAGTCACCACACAATCTGCAATTGAAAGCCTAGACCAAGGAAAAATTATGTGACTAATTACACAGACACTATATGTCAGAGTCAATACTTGAACCCAAGAAAGAAAGGAAAGAAGAACCTATTGTGTAGGGAGTACAGGATTCTGTGCTAATCACTTTTAAAATATCTTAAAATAGTATCTTACCAAGGGTCACATAACTACTAAGTCTCTGAAGTAAAATTTATTTATTTTTATTTATTTTTTAGAAAAACGTTTCCCATGTTTACATGATTCATGATCATGCTCTCTCTCCTCCCACCCACCCAACCCCCAGTAGCCGACATGCATTTCCATTGGTTTCTTCATGTGTCATCTATCAAGTCCTATTTCCATATTATTGATAATTGTTCTAGGGGGGTCATTAACAGTCTACATCCTAATTGTGTCCTCATCAACCCATATGTTCAAGCAGTTGTTTTTCTTCTGTGTTTCCACTCCTGTAGTTCTTCTTCTGAATGTAGGTAGCATTCTTTCTCAAAAGGCTCTCAGAGTTGTCCTGGGATCATTGCATTGCTGCTAGTATGGAATTCCATTACATTTGATTTTACCACAGTGTTTCTGTCTCTGTGTACAATGTTCTCCTGGTTCTCCTCCTTTTACCCTGCATCAGTTCCTGGAGGTCATTCCAGTTCACATGGAAATCCTACAGTTTATTATTCCTTTGAGCACAATAGTATTCCATCACCAGCATATACCACAATTTGTTCAGCCATTCCCCAATTGAAGGGCCTACCCTCCTTTTCCAGTTTTTTGTCACCACAAAAAGTACAGCTATAAATATTTTTGTACCTGTCTTTTTCCCTATGATCTCTTTGAGGTACAAAACCAGCAATGGTATAGCAGGATTAAAGGGCAAGCATTCTTTTTGCTCTCTTTGGGCATAGTTCCAAATTGTCATCCAGAAAGGTTGCATCAGTTCACAACTCCACCAGAAATGTACCAATGTCCCAATTTTGCCACATCCCCTCCAACATTCATTACTCTCCCCTGCTGTCATTTTAGGCAATCTGCTGGATGTTAGGTGATATCTCAGAGTTGTTTTTATTTGCATTTCTCTAATTAGTAGAGATTTATAACACTTTCTCATGTGCTTATTAATAGTTTTGATTTCTTTATCTGAAAATTACCTATTCATGTCCCTTGCCCATTTATCATTTAGAGAATGGTTTGATTTTTTTCTACAATTGATTTAGCTCCTTGTATATTTGAGTAATTAGACCTTTGTCAGAGTTTTTTGCTATAAAGATTTTTGTCCCAGTTTGTTGTTTCCCTTCTGATTTTAGTTGCATTGTTTTTCTTTGTGCAACCCTTTTTAATTTAATGTAATCAAAATTATTTATTTTACATTTTGTAATTTTCTCTAACTCTTGCTTGGTTTTAAAATCTTTCCTTTCCCAGAGATCTGACAAGTAAACTACTCTATGTTCACTTAACTTATTTATAGTTTCCCTCTTTATATTCAAGTCATTCACCCATTCTGAATTTATCTTGGTGTAGGGTGTGAGATATTGATTTAAACCTATTCTCTCCCATATTGTTTTCCAAATTTCCCAGCAGTTTTTGTCAAATACTGGATTTTTGTCCCAAAAGTTAGGCTCTTTGGGTTTATCATACACTGTCTTGCTGATGTCACTTACCCCAAGTCTATTCCACTGATCCTCCCTTCTGTCTCTTATCCAGTACCATTTTGTTTTTGATGACCTCTGCTTTATAATACAGTTTAAGATCTGGTACTGCTAGACCACAATCTTTCATTTTTTTTTCATTATTTCCCCTTGATATTCTTGGTCTTCTGTTCTTCTAAATGAAATTTGTTATAGTTTTCTCTAATTCTGTAAAAAAGTTTCTTGATAGTTTGATAGGTATGACATTAAATAAGTAAATTAATTTGGGTAGAATGGCCATTTTTATTATGTTAGCTCGTCCTACCCATGAGCAATCATTGTTTTTCCAATTGTTTAGATCTAGTTTTAATTGTTTGGAAAGTGTATTGTAGTTGTGTTCGTATAATTCCAGTGTTTGTTTTGATAGATTCTTAAGCATTTTATATTGTCTAGGGTGATTTTAAATGATGTTTCTCTTTCTACCTCTTGCTGCTCTAATGTGTAGAAATGCTGATGATTTATCTGCATTTATTTTGTATCCTGCAACTTTGCTAAAGTTGTTGATTATTTTGACTAGCCTTTTAGTTGATTCTCTAGGATTTTTTAAGTATACCATCGTATTATCTGCAAAGAGTGATAGCTTAATCTCCTCATTGCCTATTTTAATACCTTCAATTTCTTTTTCTTCTCTAATTGCTACTGCTAGTGTTTCTAGTACAATGTTAAGTAATAGAGGTGATAATGGGCATTCTTGTTTCACTCCTAATCTTATTGGGAAGGTTTCTAATTAATCCCCATTGCATATGATGCTTGTTGATGGTTTTAAATACATATTGTTTATTATTTTTAAGAAAGGTCCTTCTATTCCTATATTCTCTATTGTTTTCAATAGGAATGGGTGTTGTATTTTGTCAAAGGCTTTTTCAGCATCTATTGAGATAATCATGCGATTTTTTTTGTTTGTTAGCTTGTTGATATGGTCAATTATCTGGATGGTTTTCCTAATGTTGAAACATCCTTGCATTCCTGGTATAAATCCCACATGATCATAATGGATAACCCTCTAGTTCACTTGCTGGAGTCTTTTTACTAGTATTCTATTTAAGATTTTTGCATCTATGTTCATTAGGAAGATTGGTCTGTAGTTTTCTTTCTCTGTTTTTAATCTACCTGGCTTTGGAATCAGTACTATATTTGTGTCAAGAAAGGAATTTGGGGTCTTCTGGTTAAGATGGCGACAGAGTAAGGAGCAGCTGCTCGATCTCTCCTAACTGAAGTATACAGGACTCCTCAAGGAGACATAAAAACGAATTCAGATGAACGAAGGGACCCCACAACAGGGACTGCATTGTAGGTACGTGGAATCCAGGCATTTCCATGCTATAAAGGGATAAAACAACTCTCACTATAATGCGAGAGAAAGAAGCACCACCCCACCCCACCCCACATACAGCACAGAGGCCAACGCACAAGAGTGAAAGTAGGATTGAGGCACCTAGTAAATCACTGGCAGTTCCAGGGCTTGTTCCTGAGAGCAGCAAGAACTAGGACCCCAAGAAGCTAAAGAACCCACACGAACCACCCTGAGCTCTGGGGCGGGTGAAGGCAGTGCCTTAGGTGAGGACAAAGATCTCGAGTGCAGGGACTTTCCCGAGAGTCTGCACGGGTGAAGACATTGCCATAGGAGCTGACAAAGATCTCCAGTGCAGGGACTTTCCCGAGCGTCTGCAAGGGTGAAGACATTGCCCTAGGTGAGGACAAAGATCTTGAGAGAATGGACTTTCCTGAGCGTCTGAGCAGGTGAAGACATTGCCCTGGGCGAGGACAAAGATCTCGAGTGCAGGCTTGGACCTCGAGTGGAGACCCGGAGCAGACTGGAACGAGGCTGTGGAAGCAGCGCCCTGAGATTGCTGAAGGAGCCTCGGGCACAGGGGCAGACTAGGGACAACCAGGAGGCTCAACCCTGAGAACAAGGAGATCTGAGCCCTCCGGAGCCCAGACAGCACAGACAGACCCTAAGTGTGAAGACAAAGCTGAGAAGAGGTGGGGCTAACAATGGCAAGCCAAAAACACCAGAAGAAAAAGATTATCAAGAAAAACTCTGGAAGACTCGACAACTTTTACAAAGAGAAAATCCAGACAACAGAGGAGGACAAACAAGTATCCAAACCTTCCGAAAACAATGAAAACTGGTCACAAGCTATGGAAGAGTTCAAAATTGAGATTTTGAAGAAGATGGAAGAGATCTGGCAAGAAAATAATAGTTTAAAAGGCAGAATTTTGCAATTGGAAAGTGAGGCTCAGAAACCAAATGAACTGATAAGCAAATTGAACACCAGAAATGGCCAGATTGAAAAGGAATACCAGAAGATTATGGCCTAAAACGAGAAGATCATAGCCGAAAACCAAAAGATTATAGCCGAAAACCAATCCCTAAAGGCTAGAATTGAGCAATTAGAAGCTAATGATCTCTCAAGACAAGAACAAATAAAACAAAGTCAAAAGACTGAAAAATAGAAGGAAACATGAAATATCTCAATGAGAGAGTGACAGACCAAGAAAACCGGTCTAGAAGAGACAATTTGAGAATAATTGGTCTTCCAGAAAAACCAGAAATTAATAGAAACCTGGACTCCATACTAACAGAAATAATTCAGCAAAATTTCCCTGAAGTCCTACAACAAGAGGGCAATATAGACATTGAAAGGATTCATAGAAGACCTGCGACATTTGATCAAGAAAAGAAAACACCCAGAAATATAATTGCCAAATTCAAGAGTTTCCAAGCAAAAGAAAAAATCTTACAAGAAGCCAGAAAGAAACAATTCAAATATCAAGGAGCACCAATCAGGATCACACAGGATCTGGCAGCCTCCACGCTAAAAGACCTCAAGGCTTGGAATATGATATTCAGAAAGGCAAGAGAGCAGGGCCTGCAACCACGGATCAAGTACCCATCAAAATT
>NC_058130.1:257006125-257015444 GCF_016433145.1 Gracilinanus agilis
ATGAATATTTACAAAAGTATAAATTGCCTAGATTAACAGCAGAAGAAATAGAATACCTAAATAATCCCATATCAGAAATAGAAATTGAACAAGCCATCAAAGAACTTCCTAAGAAAAAATCACCAGGACCTGATGGATTCACAAGTGAATTCTATCAGACATTCAAAGAGCAACTAATCCCAATACTATACAAATTATTTGATATGATAAGCAAAGGAGTCCTACAAAATTCCTTTCATGACACAAATATGGTACGATTCCAAAACCAGGTAGATCAAAAACAGAGAAAGATTGGGGAATGGCTGAACAAACTGTGGTATATGCTGGTGATGGAATACTATTGTGGTAAAAGGAATAATAAAGGGGCAGCTGAGTAGCTGAGTGGATTGAGAATGAAGCCTGGAGATTGGAGGTCCTGGGTTCAAATTCGGCCTCAGACACTTCCCAGCTGTGTAACCTTGGGCAAGTCACTTGACCCCCATTGCCCACCCTTACCACTCTTCCACCTGGGAGCCAATACACAGAATTTAAAGGTTTAAAATATGAATACATAAAAGGATACAGCCAGGTAGGAAATGAAGTGTTTGAAACTTTAGGGAAAAAAGGAATAATAAACTAGAGGAGTACCAGGTAAACTGGAAAGACCTCCAGGAACTGATGCAGAGTGAAAGGAGCAGAGTCAGAAGAACACTGTTCACAGAGACTGATATACTATGGTAAAATCGAATGTAATGGATTTCTGTACCTGCAGCAATGCAATGACACAAGACAGCTCTGAGGGATTTATGGTAAAGGACGCTACCCACATTTAGAGGAAGAACTGCAGGAGAGGAATCATATATGAAAAACAAATGCTTGAACACATGGGCTGAGGAGGACATGATTGGGGATGTGGACTCGAAACTACCACACCAATGCAACTAACAACAATTTGGAAATAGGTCTTGAACAAGGACACGATAAAACCAGTGGAAATGTGAATCAGGCATGGGGGGGGAAGTTCGGGCGGGGGGGAAGGGGAAAGTAGGAGAATGAATTATGTAACCATGATAAAAATGAATATTAATAAATGATTAAAAATTTTTAAAAAGAAAGGAATTTGGTAGCATTCTTTCTTTGCTTATTAGATCAAATAATTTGTATAGTATTGGAATTAGTTGTTCTTTGAATGTCTGATAGAATTCACTTTTGAATTCATCAGGCCCTGGTGATTTTTTCTTAGGGAGTTCTTTGATGGCGTGTTCAATTTCTTTTTCTGATAATGTACTTTTAAGTATTCTTTTTCTTCTGCTGTTAACCTAGGAAATTTCTATTTTTGTAAATATTCATCCATTACTATATTTATTGCCATATAATTGGGCAAAATAGTTTTTAATGATTGCCTTAATTTCCTCTTCATTAGAGGTGAGTTCTCCCTTTTCATCTTTGATACTGTTAATTTGGTTTTCCTTTTTTCTTTTTTTTAAATTAGATTTACCAGTACTTTTTCTATTTTATCTGATTTTTGAAAATACTAGTTCCAGTTTTATTTATTATATCAATAGTTCTTTTACTTTTAATTTTATTAATTTCTCCTTTGATTTTTAGAATTTCTAATTTAATTTTCATCTGGGGATTTTTAATTTGTTTATTTCTAGTTTTTTAAGTTGCATACCCAATTCATTAATCTCTGCCCTCCCTAATTTTTTAATATATGTATTCAGTGATATAAAATTTCCCCTTAGAACTGCTTTGGCTGCATCCAATAGGTTTTGGTAAGAAGTCTCATCATTGTCATTGTCTTCAATGAAATTATTAATTGTTTCTATGATGTGTTCTTTCAATAAATTAGTTTGGAGAATCATATTATTTAATTTCCAATTAGTTTTTCATTTTCCTCTCCATGTATTCTTACTAACAACTATTTTTATTGCATTATGATCTGATGAGATTGCATTTATTATTTCTGCTGTTTTACATTTATTTGCCATGTTTCTATGCCCTAGTACATGGTCTATCTTTGTGAATGTTCCATGGGCTGCTGAAAAGAAGGTGTATTCCTTTTTGTCCCTATTTGTTTTTCTTCATATATCTATTAACTCTAATTTTTCAAGAGTTTTATTCACCTTTCTTATCTCTTTTTTATTCATTATTTTCATTTGATTTATCCAGATCTGATAGGGGAAGGTCTAAGTCACCCACTAGTATAGTTTTGCTATCTATTTCATCCTTGAGCTCCACTAGCTTCTTCTTTAGAAATATGGATGCTATACTGTTTGATGCATACATGTTAAATACTGATATTTCATCATTGTTTATACTGCCTTTTATTAGGATGTAATTACCTTCCCTATCTCTTTTAACCAGATTCATTTTTACTTTTGCTCTATCAGATATCACGATTGCAACCCCTGCTTTCTTTTTCTCCATTGAAGCCTAATAGATTTTGCTCCATCCTTTCATTTTTACTCTATGTATGTTTGCCTGTCTCATATGTGTTTCTTGTAGACAACACATGTTAGGATTTTGGTTTCTAATCCATTCTACTATTTGCTTCCATTTTATGAATGAGTTCATTCCATTCACATTCAGAGTTACAATTATCAACTGTGTATTCCCAGACATTTTGATTCTCTCTCTTTGTCCTGCCCTCTCTTCTTTCATTATTTCCTTCTATACTAGTGTTTTGTTTTTAATCAGTTCCCCTAATTCCCTCCCTTATTGTACTTCCCTTTCTCCCCTCTCTCTTCTTATTCCCCTCTTATTCTTCTTTAGAATCTTTTTAAACTACCCCCCCACACTCTTTCTTCCTAGTGTTTCTTCCCTTCCCACAAGTCCTTTTGTTACTCTTCTACTTTTCTGTAGGGTGTGAATCAATTCTCTGCCGCAATGGATCTGATTTTTATGTCTTTAAGTTGATTTCAATGCACTTAATTATTAAATATTTCCTCTCTTCAACCTCTTTCCCCTTCCAATGTATTGTTATTCTTCACTGTTTGCCCCACATGCTTCTTTATGTAATATAAATTTACTCCATTTTGTTTGTTTCCCCATTTTTCTTAATCTTACCTTCTTTGTCCCCCCTCTAATTTTTTATATATTTATACATACATATATGCACATTTATATATATCACTTGACATTTCATCCTATACAGTTTGTCACTGTTCCCTCTATGTAAACTTTCTTCTAGATACCCTGTTGGTAATAACAATTTTTAATATTTGCTAATATCTTCTTTTCTTCTAAGGATACAAAGCATTTGAACTTATTGGGTCCCTTAAAGAAAAGATTCTCCCCCCTCCCCCACTCTCTTAATTACCTTATGGTGGTTTTCTTTAGTTCTGTGTATGGGCAGTAAACTCTGTTTAAGTCTGTTTTTTTTCTTTATGAATGCTTGGAAGTCCTCAGTTTTATTGAATGAGCATATTTACCCCTGCAAAAATATAGTGAGTTTTGCTGGATAGTTGATTCTTGGTAGTAAACCCAGTTCTCTTACTTTCCAGAATATTATGTCCCATGCCCTCTGGTCCTTCAATGTAAATGCAGCCAGATCCTGTGTTATCCTAAATGTGATTCTCTTGTATCTGAATGACTTCTTTTTAGCAGCTTGTAATATTTTTTCCTTTTTCTGGTAGTTTTTTAATTTGGCTATAATATTCATGGAAATTTTCAGTTGTGGATTAAATGTAGAAGGTGATCTGTGGATTCTTTCAATTTCCATTCTTCTCTCCTGTTCAGGAATGTCAGGGCAATTTTCTTGAATATTTTCCTGTAGAATGATTTCTAAACTTTTTCTTTTGTCATGATGTTCTGGTAAACCAATAATTCTTAAATTTTCTCTTGTAGCTCTGTTCTTCAGACCTTTAGTTGAATCAATGAGGTATTTCATATTCTCCTCAAATTTTTCATTCATTTTATTTTGTTTTATATATTCTTACTGCCTTGTGAAGTCATTTGCTTTTAGTTGTTGAGTTCTATTTTTTAAAGACTGAATTTCATCCCTGGCTTTTTGGTCATCCTTCTCCTTCTGGTCTGATTTTCTTTGTAGATCATTTTCCCTTCTTTGCTTCATTTTCAAGCTGGTTAATTCTGGCTTTTAAGACTTTAATTTCTTGTTTTAGTTCATGTATTTCCTTTTTCAAATTATCTTCAGCCTCTTTTGATTGCTTTTTGATTTCCTGAAGTTCTTGAGTTAATTGAATTTTGAGATCTTCCAAAGCCTGTGTCCAATTTGCTGGAACTTCTTTCTTTTCTATTTCTATTTCATTTGCTCTCTTTTCACTTCCTTGAAATAAACTGCCAATTGTCATTTATTTTCTCTTTTTCTGTTGTTTACTCATATTTTTTTACTTTTCTGTTCTGCTAGTTTAAGCTCATTAAAGATGGCTTTAATGAGCTTTGATGCTAAAGATCTTCCCCCAACTAGCAGTGGAGGTTTGTAGTTACTTTCTCTGTAGTCTATGGAGGAGGGATGTTGGAGTTTCCCTGCCCTCTGAAGACTTCTTACTTTCCAATTGATGGGATTAAGCCTGGATTAGTCTATATTACTTAATGTACCCTGAAGCTAAAACCTGGAAAGGAAAAAAAAGAAGTTGGGGACAAGATGGAATGTTTTTGCTGAGCTTTCCAGCAGTAGGGTCCCCCCACTGTGTCCTGCTGTTTGACTTGGTTTTCTTTCCTCTTGAAGCCATTTTTTCTTCATCATGGTGTGATGAAGCCAGGCGATATGAGGTTTAGCTCCATCTAAGCCACCATATTCTGAGTTTTTGCTGTATTTCTCTGGCTTTCTCCTCCAGCCACCTCCCTGGAGCCTATGTTCAACTCCCCAGGTCAGGCTCCAGGAAGGCCCTCTCTCCAGGCTAATACACCAGCCCTCCTGAAGATTTCAGGGGCCACTGCAGACTCCACACAGTATGTTGGGGAGGGGTCCTGGGATACCCCTTCTATACACTCAGACCCAACAGTTCAAGAATTCAAACTTTTTCTTGGCATACCTCTTTAGCTGTATAGCAGTAGGGTCCCTCTGCTCTGTCCTGTTGTTAGATTTGGTTCTCTTTCTTCTAGAAATGCATTTTTTCTATCTCGGTGAGGAAGGGTGCAGAAGTTTTAAGATTTGTTGCATCTAAGCCTCCATCTTCCCAGAATTCCCTGAAGTCCTGGAATTAGTCAATTTCTAAAAATTTTCAAAAACTTCAGCGGGTTTCTTTGTCATTAGAAATCAAACTTCCTTCCTTCCTTCTTTCTTTCCTTCCTTCTTCCTTTCCTTCCTTCTTCCTTTCCTTCCTTCTTTCCTTCTTTCCTTCCTTCCTTCTTTCCTTCTTTCCTTCCTTCTTCCATTTGTGTTTAATTTATTTTAAAACATATTATCAATTTATATCACATTGTTGATACTTATTTGTGTATGCATGCGTGTAGGTATATGAATCCACCTCTGGGCCCACTCCCCTAACTTGCACTCACAGTTGAAGTTTGGGTCTCCAAAGGAAAAAAATATTACCTTCTTCTCTGTTCTAGGGGTAACTCTGAGGGATTGCATTTCTATTATTGCCACTCACAAGCCCCTAATCAATCAATTAAAAAAATGAAGATAATTATTAAGATGCTTTGTGAAAAATATTAACAAAAATTCCCTTTTTCTCCCTTCTCCACAAAGAATCTATTGCACATTTCCACAAATAAATATAGGGTCAATGCAAAGAATAGAGATAAAGTTAATGTATAAAAGTAATAAGGTAGATATATTAATGGAAAAAGGCTAATTCAAAAGTCCTGATTATTAGAGATCATTTTCTCACTTTATAGTTTACATAGGTAATTTCTTTTGTGTTTAGCTTTCAGATAGGCTCTGATGGTTCATATTTATGTAGAATATATTGCTGACATTTCTCTATTCCACTTGTAATACTTGCAATCTATGCATCCTCCAGTGATCATTTGTAGCTTGTATTTGTTGTGTCCTTTTCGTCCAGCCTCTTTGATACCATCTGGATCCACTGTCTGCTACTACTAATCTATTTCTACCCATTACATTATTCTCTCTTACTTGGGCTTGGATCCAACTCTTAAATTGGAATCCTCTGAACTGAAACATTTTGATCACTAGATTATTTCATCAGTGAACTAGGAGACTTTCAATTGACTTGATTTTTGATGATGTAGCTTAAGTGATATAACTCGATCTCAACCAATTACAAGATAGTTTAAATAAAATTTTATTTTTCAATTAAATGTAGCAACAATTTTGACAACTGTTTTTTTTGACATTCAGATCCTCTCTCCCTTCCTTCCCCACTCTATGAAGCAGTAAATAGTCTCATATAAGTTATATCAGTGCTTTCATGTAATACATATTTCCATATTCCCCATATTGTGACTAAAGATACAAATCACATATTCAATAAAAAACTCATGAAGGATATAAAATGAAGCATGGCATACTTTGATCTGAAGTTAGATTCCAACAGTACCCTTTTTGTATTAAAATAACTTTTTTGGATGTGGTTAGTGCTTTTTTTAAAAAAAAATCATGAATCTCTTATGGTTATCTTGAAAAATTCTTTCTGATAATAGTTCAGTCCTTCAAAGTTATGCAATATTTCTGTTACTTTATACAATGTTTTCTTGGTTCTGCTCACTTCACTTTGCATCAGTTCAGATGAGTCTTTCCAGATTTTTCTGAAGTCATTCTGCTTCTTATTTCTTGTGACACAATAGTTTTCCATTACAGCTTGTTCAGTTATTACTCAGTTGATGAACACCACCTTTGTTTCCAATTCTTTACCATGACAAAAAGAGAAGCTAAAATATTTTTGTTCAAGTTGATGCTTTTCCTTTATACCTGATATTTTTGATATACTGTTATATGGAGATGGAAAGCATGGAATCCCTGCAAAGATACAGGGACAGCCTCACCCAGAATTCCATGGGACCGCCCTGGAGAACTTTGGGTGAGGGGGCAGTTGAGAAGACTTGGCAGTTGCTTTCCAGAGGTTGAAGTGAACAAACACTCTGCTTACTACTCCAGACTTGGGATTCACCTGAGTGGCCATTGTGGTATAAGCCAGTGTGGTTTCTACACAAGGGTTAGCCTGTTTAATAGGGTTGATCTTTATCAACTTCACTGCAACAAATGTTTAGTGATTAGAGAGTAAAAATATTCATTAATAGCAAGAGAGGCAGTTTTAGTTAAGTGTCCTTCACCCCCTCCTGTGGGGGGAAGGGCAGCTTCAACCTAACAGCTCAGGGTCACCTTTCCTTATCCTATAACCTTCATTAACCTCTTTAGTTTTCCTTGTTACTTCTTAATATATATACTATACCTTCAAATCTGTGTCTGGAAATGATTTGGAGGAATACTCACAACTCTGTCTGGACATTTAGTTTGAATCTTGTCTGCTGCCAGTTTTAAGAAGATCATTTATCTTTGTCCTCATCAGTTAGATAACTAGCTTCTACTTATTCTTCTATCATACCTGTGAGGAATATAAATTAAAGAAAGGGAACATCACTGGGGTTCAGCCATAACAGAAACTTACCAGAAGAATCTTAGCCAGTCTCCATCTTCCAACTGAAAAACAGCTACTGTTTAGGGGGGAGGGTTTGAGATCCAGGAGTGTCTAACCCCCTCCTTTCTCACTGAAGCTTGTCAATCAGTGTTTTTGACTTGAAGGTCTATTGGCCCAGACACATTTATCTGCTTCTCCAAATTATCTGTTATTATCATCATAACAGTAGAGACCCAGTAGTGGTATTGCTGGGTCATAGCATATACATAGTTTTATGACCCTTTGGGTGTGGTTATATAAATTCACATTTCCATCAACAAAATTAGTATTCCCATTTTCCCTCACTTCCTCTAACATTTATCATTTTCTTTTTTGGTCATATTGTCCATTTTGATAGGTGTGAGATGGTATCTCAGATTATTAGTTCAATGGCCTTCTTGCTTTCAATTTTATTTATCTCTCCTTTTATTTTTCAGGTTTTCCAATTTTTTATTTAATTGGAGATTTTGACTTTTTTCTAGGTTTTTTTTCAGTTGTATGCCCAATTTGTTGATATTTTGTATTTTATTTTTGTGAGCATTTAGAGATGTAAATTTCTTCCTATTTACAACTTTGGCTCTGTTGTCTTAAAATGATGCATTTAATATATCTCCTTTTCTACATTTGTTTGTGAGGTTTTATGGCTTATTATATGGTCAGATGCCATGTCCTGCTGAGAAAAAGGTATGTTTCTATTTACCTGCATTTTACCCCAGAGGTCTATTTTATTTATTTATTATTTATCTCCTTAACCTTTTTGTTGGATTTACCTAGTTCTGAAAGGGGAAAGTGAGGTCTCCACTGTTAGCATTTTACTGTCTATTTCCACTTGTAACTCATGGAACTTCTCCTTTAGGAATTTGGGTGCTATGGTATTTGGTGCATCTGTATTTAGTATTGATATTGTTTCATAATCTTTAGCACCTTCTATCTAAATATAATTTCTTTCCTTATCTCAGGAGATTCTGTTCCACCACCTCCCCCAGTTTGCTCTTCTTTTTGTTCATCTTCCTCCTCTTTTCTTATTCTACTTTCTCTTTTACTTCAATATAGTTTAAATTAGGTTTCTAAAGCTGGCTGTGTGTAGGTATTATTCTTACTTTGAGCTAATTGAGTTGAGAGTAAAAGTCAAGCACTGCCTGCCACCTCCCTCCATCTTCTCCACTGTACTGACTCTTAGACCTACCTCTTCATATATTAAAGGAAAACATTTTTACTAGATCCTCAGGTGGCACATGACATTTCACCAAATATCTTCAGAGTTTAGAGTGGGAGAAATAGAAGACTCAAAAATAAATGGATGGGTTGGGGAGGGGGATCAGGCTCCAGTGAACAAAGGATGTATATTCCCTTCCTTCTACTCCTGAGGCTTGGGTAGTTTGAACCAAATTAAAAAGTTGTTCTATACTCCTGGGTTCTGGGAAGGAGGGACAGGGCGAAGGCTATTTTTTAATGCCATGAATTTTTTGGGTGGGGAGGGGGAGAGAGACAGGGAAGGAGTAGTTGGAAAAAATTAGTAGAAGCCAAATAGCTCCTCTAGAGGTCCCTCTTTTATATTTTCTTTTCTCTGCTCCTCATGTGTTCTTCTTTCCTGTCCCTTGATATTTTATTTTGGATATCAACCCATCCTATTCCACTTGCTCCCTTCTTTCTTTCTTTGTACACTCCTTACTGTCCTCATAGTGATAAAGTTCTTAAGTATCTTAAGTATTTTAAGTATCTTGAATACTTTAAGTACCTTACATTATTCAAGTGTGTATATATATATATATATATATATATATATATATATA
>NC_058130.1:257016548-257046671 GCF_016433145.1 Gracilinanus agilis
CTAGCTTCTACTTATTCTTCTATCATACCTGTGAGGAATATAAATTAAAGAAAGGGAACATCACTGGGGTTCAGCCATAACAGAAACTTACCAGAAGAATCTTAGCCAGTCTCCATCTTCCAACTGAAAAACAGCTACTGTTTAGGGGGGAGGGTTTGAGATCCAGGAGTGTCTAACCCCCTCCTTTCTCACTGAAGCTTGTCAATCAGTGTTTTTGACTTGAAGGTCTATTGGCCCAGACACATTTATCTGCTTCTCCAAATTATCTGTTATTATCATCATAACAGTAGAGACCCAGTAGTGGTATTGCTGGGTCATAGCATATACATAGTTTTATGACCCTTTGGGTGTGGTTATATAAATTCACATTTCCATCAACAAAATTAGTATTCCCATTTTCCCTCACTTCCTCTAACATTTATCATTTTCTTTTTTGGTCATATTGTCCATTTTGATAGGTGTGAGATGGTATCTCAGATTATTAGTTCAATGGCCTTCTTGCTTTCAATTTTATTTATCTCTCCTTTTATTTTTCAGGTTTTCCAATTTTTTATTTAATTGGAGATTTTGACTTTTTTCTAGGTTTTTTTTCAGTTGTATGCCCAATTTGTTGATATTTTGTATTTTATTTTTGTGAGCATTTAGAGATGTAAATTTCTTCCTATTTACAACTTTGGCTCTGTTGTCTTAAAATGATGCATTTAATATATCTCCTTTTCTACATTTGTTTGTGAGGTTTTATGCCTTATTATATGGTCAGATGCCATGTCCTGCTGAGAAAAAGGTATGTTTCTATTTACCTGCATTTTACCCCAGAGGTCTATTTTATTTATTTATTATTTATCTCCTTAACCTTTTTGTTGGATTTACCTAGTTCTGAAAGGGGAAAGTGAGGTCTCCACAGTTAGCATTTTACTGTCTATTTCCACTTGTAACTCATGGAACTTCTCCTTTAGGAATTTGGGTGCTATGGTATTTGGTGCATCTGTATTTAGTATTGATATTGTTTCATAATCTTTAGCACCTTCTATCTAAATATAATTTCTTTCCTTATCTCAGGAGATTCTGTTCCACCACCTCCCCCAGTTTGCTCTTCTTTTTGTTCATCTTCCTCCTCTTTTCTTATTCTACTTTCTCTTTTACTTCAATATAGTTTAAATTAGGTTTCTAAAGCTGGCTGTGTGTAGGTATTATTCTTACTTTGAGCTAATTGAGTTGAGAGTAAAAGTCAAGCACTGCCTGCCACCTCCCTCCATCTTCTCCACTGTACTGACTCTTAGACCTACCTCTTCATATATTAAAGGAAAACATTTTTACTAGATCCTCAGGTGGCACATGACATTTCACCAAATATCTTCAGAGTTTAGAGTGGGAGAAATAGAAGACTCAAAAATAAATGGATGGGTTGGGGAGGGGGATCAGGCTCCAGTGAACAAAGGATGTATATTCCCTTCCTTCTACTCCTGAGGCTTGGGTAGTTTGAACCAAATTAAAAAGTTGTTCTATACTCCTGGGTTCTGGGAAGGAGGGACAGGGCGAAGG
This sequence comes from Gracilinanus agilis, assembly GCF_016433145.1. Taxonomy (NCBI): domain Eukaryota; kingdom Metazoa; phylum Chordata; class Mammalia; order Didelphimorphia; family Didelphidae; genus Gracilinanus; species Gracilinanus agilis. The sequence continues at coordinate 257,018,091 of NC_058130.1, forward strand.
CTATTTTTTAATGCCATGAATTTTTTGGGTGGGGAGGGGGAGAGAGACAGGGAAGGAGTAGTTGGAAAAAATTAGTAGAAGCCAAATAGCTCCTCTAGAGGTCCCTCTTTTATATTTTCTTTTCTCTGCTCCTCATGTGTTCTTCTTTCCTGTCCCTTGATATTTTATTTTGGATATCAACCCATCCTATTCCACTTGCTCCCTTCTTTCTTTCTTTGTACACTCCTTACTGTCCTCATAGTGATAAAGTTCTTAAGTATCTTAAGTATTTTAAGTATCTTGAATACTTTAAGTACCTTACATTATTCAAGTGTATATATATATATATATATATATATATATATATATATATAATCTTAATTTTCACCTTCCCAGGTCTGAATGTATTTCATTCAACTTTATTGAAATCCATAAGTCTTCACCTTTCTATTTACCTTTTTGTACTTTTCTTGAATGTCAAATTAGATCATTAGATTTTTTTTCATGAATTTTTCAGATTTTTTAAAATGAAAATCTGAAATTTCTCTGTTTCATTAAAGGTTACTTTTTTTCTCCTGGAGGATTGTAATTCTTTGTTGTAGGCCTACATATTTTGCCTTTTCTAATATCATATTCCATACCTCCTGGCCTTTTATTGTAGAAGCTGCCAGGACATGTATAATCTTGATTGTAGCTACATATTTGAATTGTTTCCTTCTGGTTCCTTGCAGTACTTTTTCCTTGGTCTGGGAGTTTTTGAGTTTTCCATAATAGTCCTGAAATATTTTACATTGGGGTCTCCTTCAGGAGACAACTAGCAGATTTTTGTAATTTTTATTTTCCCTTTATGTGTGAGGATATCATAGTAATTTTCCATAATAATTTCTTGTAATATTGTGTCCAGGATTTTTTTTGTCAAAGCTTTCAGATATTCCAATGATTCTTAACTTGTTAATTCTGGATCTATTTTCTATTTTTCTAGGCCAATTGTTTTTCTAATGACTCATTTCAGATTTTCTTCTATTTTTTCATTCTTTTGATTTTTATTGTTTCCTGATGCCTTATAGAGTCATTAGCTTTCATTTGCTCAAGTCTAATTTTTAGGGAGTTTTTTCCCCCTCAAGCTTTTGTGTTTCCTATTCCACTTAGCCCATTCTAATCTTTAAGGAGTTGTTTTCTTCTGTGTGTTTTGGGGGCTTCCATTTCCATTTAGCACATTGTAATTTAGAAGTTCTTAAATCTTTCTATTAATTCTTTTATTTTATTTTATAACTTCTTTTTAAGTTCTTCCAAGAGATATTTTGGGGTGTGGCATAATTTCTCACTTTCCTTTGAGTCTTCACATGTTTCCCTTTTGCCATTGTTGTCCTCTTTGGGGTTTATATTTTAATATTCCTTGTCAATAAGTAACTTTCTAAGGTTAGAGTTTTTTGCATTTTGTGCATTATTTTCACCACTCATTATCTTTTCTATTTGTTGAGGTTCCCCTCTGCTTCTGGCATAGAGGGAGCACTGTTCCAAGCTTTCAGTATATTCTTTTCTAGTGTTTAGGGCTAGGTCCAACTGTTTTGGGATCCCTCAGCATACAATTCAAGGGGTTGAACTAGATGGTTTCTTGTGATGAGGCTTGTAGAACTTCTGTTGTTTGTTTTTTTTTTCCCAAGCTGGATTCTATTACTCTTTCTTTAAACTTCTATACTGTCTCCTGTGTTGGGTTGTTCCCCTCTCACTCTTCCCTTTCATTACCTCAGTGATGTGGAAGTGGGTAGGATCCATGTTGAGCTGCTCCAACCCTCTGCCAATTTATTGCTTCGGGCTATGAATAGGGTTCTGAACTTTCCTTACCTTGGGCCTCTGTAGGGCAAGACTTGGGCTTCTCTTCGTGGGTTGTTTCATTGCCTCAGTCTATTTGGCAGTGAGTAGTACTGCACAGGTGTGTGCTCTGCACAGTTCCCCTGATGCATCTCACACCAAGGTATTTTTCCTCTCTCAGCCCAGTAAGATGTATCCTTCCTGGTTTCCTTTGTTTAGATATACTTTGTATTTTATTTTTGGATGTTTTAGAGGGTTTGGGTGAGCTGAACATCTCTTTCTCTTCCATCTTAGCTCCCAGCATCAAAAGATTTTTCTTTTATAGAATCAGCTGCTGCCTGTGATCAACTGACCTAAATTCTATAATCCTCATAAATTGGTTAAGAGCTCATTCATAACTAATTTGGTCTTTTGATTGTTTGATACTAGAGTGGAATCCAAGGATGTGCTGGAACCAGTTTTAACAGGCTCTCAAGAGCTGATTGTCAAATCTTTAGTGTTAGCATTTACACCACAGAAATAGATAAACTTTATAAATCATAGCTTGATTTCATGTTTTCTTGATTTTCTAGGCTGAAGAAAGTAATGGTAAAAATGTTACTGTCCACTAAACATAAATGTGTGTTTTCCCAAAATGTATGATTATATACCTACATCTATTGATATGCACGTGTCATATGTATGATATGGTCAGGGAGACAGAGACAGAGATAGAAACAGAGACAAAAAGATAGCGAGGAGAAGGATATCATTACTACATATTAATAAGTGACTGAAAATACCAGTGCATGAAAATTACCTTTTTGATACTATACATATGTAAAGACAAGGATTTGATGCTGCCACCATTATTAATAGAATAGCTATTTAAAAAAAACATAAGATATAAAGGAAATCTTGGAAAGTCTGGGGCCAGTTTTTGGCCATGCCATAATGGAAAACTTCCTTAAGCTTCCTAAGCTTCTCTTCATAAAAATGGATAATTATATTTTCATTAACAGGCACACAGGGTAGTTTTGAAAAAATCATTTTTAGAAATGCAAAATGCTACATCAAAATGAGAGTTTACTACTTTTTGTTCCTTCATTTAAAGTCTTTTTTAAAAATGAAAATAATGATATTAATATATACATAAAAGTTTTCCTTGTCTACTTGTAGTCTTCTAGTAACACTATTCTGCTTTATGATCCTTTTTTCCATAAAGATGTTCCTAGAGAAAATTGGAAACATGCTTTTTTTGGGGAGGGGGACAATTGGATGAGGTCTAATTTTGCTTTTCTTTCCTGTTAACACAAATGTTCCATTTTGTCTCTTTTTATAGATGCATATATTCTCTTCCAGTGACAAAACATTAATTTCCATATTATTGAAAGAGAATGTGTAAGCTTTTGTCTAATTTAATGAGACATTAGTTTAGTTAAATTATTTTTACATACCATTTGGCTAATGGAGACTTAGACCAACCCCAACTATATACCCTGTTTTGGACTTTTTTGAGGTACATTGCAAAATAACCTTTATTCCCCCACCTCCTTCATTCTTTGTACATTTATAAACTCAAAGCAATGACTCAAATTTGAAAGGAAGAGTTGAGACCAAACTGTTGATTTTAAACTATGTAATGGCTAGTCAGTCTTTTCTTGTAACAGCTATTTAGAATTGCTTTTCTAAAGCTATAACTTCACATAAGATTAACGTGTAGTGAGCTTCTAGGCCACTCAGAGATGCATTCATATTCATGGAATTTGCCTTTTGCTTAGCAGAGTAGGCATTTTTCCCTGAGTATCACAGCTGCTACATGTATATGACTAAAATGACCAAAATCATAATGTGTACATAGCAAATTTGCTCATATATGAAAGTAGAGTTAAATGTGGATATGGAAATTTTTAAATTTTCCAGTATTTATAAGAATTTACAAAAGAAAGAATAAGGAGAAAATATTTATTAAAAATTGACTGAAAATCAGATCTGATGATCCTTTCCTATAGTCTTTAATAGAACACCAAGTAAAATAGAAAGGGGCCCAAACAATGAATCATTTCTTGATAACAAATTTCAACATTTGGATGTAGTTTGTTAAGTGATAGGAAACAGTTATTCACTGGGCTCTGCAAGTGGACTAATGCATTTGAGATAATTTAAAATAGCTCTCCTCTCTGTTTCTGAGTTGGCAGGCAAGAGGTGAATTTGCCAAATGACTTTTTGTTGGAAAAATTAGCTAGCAATTTAGGTATTTGCCTAGCCAATTGACTCAGTAAAGATATGATTTAACTGGCATTCTATTTATACTATACTAAACTGATTTTTAATTCATCTATTTAGTTGCAAAGCCATTCTCTATCTGAGCTTTCTACACATGCAATGGACTTGTGAATGCTTTTTTTATAAGTAATGCTCTGGGAACTAACTATAAAAATTTTGATCTGAACTTTTGATTTTATCAGTGTAAGGAATTAGGCAATTCTCTAATTTATAGTTGTAGACAGTAACTTGAAAACATTTAGATTTTAGGTAACTTGTTTGTCTCAGTCAATTAATCAATCAACTAAGCAGAATTTATTATGGCCTGATCATTCTTTACGTGAGAAGCAGCATGGCATAGTGGAAAGAGAGCTGGCCCTGGATCCCAAAAGATCCGAGTTCAAATTCTACCTCTGAAACATATTAATTATGTGGTGTTTAGCATGTTACTAAATCTTGAAATCCTCTAGACATCTCTCTAAGAAAATAAACTACAGAGAAGATGTGGAATACATTAATAGAGGGAGTTTTGTCATTTTTCTATGCCAGGTATAATTAAATTATTAAAGGTATAATGCCTATTCTTATACCTATGCACCATACACAGTAGTACTAGTGATACAAAGACAATGTAAAGGACTCCTTGGCATCCACTGGAAAAGGAAGGCAATATACAAATATATTAGGCAAAATATACAAAATATATCAGGATATATGAGTTATATACAAATCAAATAAGTAATTTGGAATGGAAAGCAATAGAAGTTGGGAATAGGGGGACCATGAAAACTCTAATGAAGGAGTTGGCACTTGAGATGAATCCTGAAGGAAAGAAAATATCCCAGAGGTGTGGTGGAAAAGAATTCCAGTGCAAGAACATGAAATTAGCATAAACTATGGGTGCTGAAGTAAATGATGGTGCTGAGGTGAGGAGAGTAGAAAGGGGAACTCTTGGCTAATGGCCTCAATTTTCTTCATAAAATATTAAATAAGTCCTTCAGTCAGGAAGATAATTCTATGAGAAGCTTGAGGGGGGAAAAACTCAGAAAACTCACTGTAGTGAGTGGGATAAAAAAACTGATTAAAAGGAGTGAAATGATTGTCTTTCTGCAGTGAAGGAATCAATTGAAATTGGATGACACCAATTTGAGGTGGAATGGAATGATGAAATTTCCTCCAGATCTGTTCATCACCATTTAAATAGAATTGAAGGTGATGGATGGTGAGAATAATTCAAATTTCAAGTTTTGCTTATTGTAAGTAGAGATTAGACAATGAAGGAATGGATTAGAGAGTAGTAGATCATATAAAATGGAACTGGCCAAATGAGATAGGACTGAGAAAGGATTACTAGTGCAGGCATGAGAATTTGGGGGGAAATTCTGAGTCTTGAAGGTTTTAGAGATTGTAATGAGGTTGAAAAATAGGTTTGGAAGATATAAAGAATAGAATGATAGAAGGTTATGATTAGATAAAGGAAATGTAGAGTTCTTTATTATGGAAGTGAAAGACTTGTGAATGATAACAAAATTGGAGAGTATGACCATCCCTTTTTGTAACTGAGGTTGAGGATAGGAGTAAATTATAGGAGTTGAGTAGCTTGAGGAACTGGGAGATTAGGGTGTTTGAGTAAACATCAAAATGAATTTTGAAATCCTTTAGTAGGATAGCAGGAATTGGAGTAAAAATGACTATGAACCAGAGAGTGAACTGTGAGAAAAGAAGGGAAAAATTTTGAGAAGCAAATCATAGCAGTCTATAGGATCTGGATTGGGTGATAATTTTTTGGGGAGTACATTATGAGAGAAGGTACAGCCAGTACTGGAAAGAATGGCCAGGGATGTAATGTCATCCAGAGGGTTGTTTTTTGGTGATTGCCAGAAGATGAAAGAAGGGAAGTCTTTTTTTATAGAACAGGAATTGCATATCAGAAATTGTATTTTAACTTAAATCTTTCTGATCATAAGTGTAGCTTTCAGTTTATATAGCCATAGTCATGCTCAATCAGGTAAAATTAACCAGTCCCTTCATTATAAACTTCATCAGGGTGGCAGTTCATGACTATTTTCTAATTGCCTTTGTGATAATAAGCAAGTTGTCTGACTTTCCTTTTATTCAGTTTCTTTATCTGTAAGGCAAGGGGATTGAATCAAATAAATTCTAAATTTTCTTCCAGCTTTAAATACTATGATCCTTAATTAAGAATTATTTAATTAGTGACTATTTGACTTACGTAATACTAAATCTTTTTAGTCCTTTTAGGTAGTAGAGCTAAAGAAACTGACAGTCTGCAAAACAAAATTTTGAATGCCCAGAGGGCAGAGATTGTGCTTCTTATATTTCTTTAAAATTTGTTCAGGACCATAGCATAATACATAATTCCATGTATCTATAATATATAACTTCTATTTACATGTTATACATAATATATGAATATATACCTTTAGACAGTATTAATTGGTGATGAAATAACTTGAATAGATACTTTATTCTCTATCTAAGAGTTAACAGGGCAGAGTTTTCCTCATTTTCTTCCAGCACTTAGTAGTTCCATAGTCTAGCTCCTTTTTGTTGAAATCTATCTCTGCTCATTAGAGCATAATGATGTCCCTGGCATAAGATCAGATGCAGGGATAGATAGGGGGAAATGACCAGAAGCTGGGGCAATGAGGGAAAGCAGTCGTAGAAATACTCTTGGGCATGCTTCATAATCTGACTTCAATCTATCATTTTAAATTGATTTCATGTTATGCCCCATCAAGAACAACCCATTCTAGCCAAACTGGTCTGCTTGATGTTTCCCATAAATAACATTCCATTTCCCATCTTTGTTTCACAGGCTGTCCTCTTTCCTGGAATGGTGTTTCTTCCTCCTCACCCTCACCCATATCCAAAATAGACTTAATTCATGTGTTACTCCCTTATACAAATGAAAACTTTCCTTGTATACTTTTAGTTTTTAGTCTTAACTATGAAATAATTTTTGATTGGCATATATATATATACATATATATATATATATATGTTGTGCATTTACTTAAGCATTTATTATGGTTTTTCCTCCCCAAAAGTGTATTTTTGAGGAAAGAGACTGCTTTCATGTTTTTCTTTATATAACTATAGCCTGGCATTTATAGTAGGCAATTAATAAATTATTTTTTGGATTGAATAAAATTATCATATACAGTGAAGGATATACCAAGTAGAATTTCTGGTTTATCTAGGGGGACTTCCATTTCTAAACAATGAGCAAAAGAGAGAAATGTAGTTTATACTACAAATTAACAGGTTTTTAGAACTATAATTATATAGATGATCATATCCCTCAAGCCCTAATTTCTCTCGTCTAGGGAGGTGGGAGAAGAGAAGGATGGTGAAAGGAAGAAAGAAAGAGAGATAGAGAGTCAGAGAAAGAAGATACAGAGACAGATGGACAGAACTAGAGAAACAGAGAGAGAAGAGACAGGGACAGACAGAGGTAGGGAGACAGATGCAAAATGAAATAGAAACAGAAAATGATGGTGCAAAAAGAGAGGCCCAGAGAATCAAAGAGACAGACTTGGAGACAGAGGGAGACAGAAGGTAGAGGAAAGATGGAGATAGGAAATAGAGAAAGAAAAAGGCAGAGAGACAGATAGAAAAAAGACAGGAGAGAGAAAAAGAGGAAGAAAACAGAGGCACACACACAAAGAAAAAGACACAGAGACAGAGAGATAGAAAAAGAGAGTTAAGTGGGATTAAATTGTACAGGTGAACTATGCTCAGTCTAAATTCCCAAATGTTTTTGGTGGACAAAGTCACTAATTATGTAGATAGGACATTGTAATTGACAAGATTAAGTCTTTTTGCACTATTGTAACAAGTAGCCTGTGTTACTATCAGGATCATTTGTTGTCATTAGTGCCTTTCATTGTCAATTTAACCAGTGGGAAACCCCATAACAATGAAACTCTAGTCTTAATAGTTTAGCAATCCCACAGATTCTCCAGTTCTCAGAATCTTTTCCCTTCATTGAAGACTAGGACTTGGAGACAGAAAGAGCCTAAGAAGTGTTCTGATTCATTCTCTTTTTACCCAATGTCACATATATATATATATGGAGAGAGAGAGAGAGAGAGAGAGAGAGAGAGAGAGAGAGAGAGAGAGAGAGAGAGGTGAATAATGATTTGAATGTTTATCCAGTGTTCTTTTCACTACATCATATTATCTCTTACTGGTCAGAATTACATCACCCAAATCAGATTACTCAGCAATAAAAATACATATTATTAGATTTTGGGTTATAGTTAACAAAATGACTATTTATGTTAAAATACTATTAAACTTACTACCTAACTATCATAATTTCCCCTTAGATCCAAGCAAATCTCGTATAGTATTGTTTTTTTTTTATGTGTCTTTCTAGGTGACATGAGTATAATTACTTTTAAAACTGCTTCTCATTTTGTTTGTCAGGGAAATCTTTATAAGTGTTTTGTTTATTTAATAAAAAATAGAAAGTGCTATCAGTTGCATTTTTCTTGGAATCCCAAACCATTATTTCTTTGCCAAAAGATCAGTCTGCCAACAATTAAAACATTTCAAACTTGCTTTTCTCATAATCAACTAAGTGACCTTGCAGTATCTTAGGAAGCCAATGGGCACTACCTAATTCATGTTACCTAGTAAGTAATCATGTTCAATGAAGTATCAGGCAATGCATTTTCCTTTTCTTTTAGTTATTAATTGTAAAACAAGTACATGTTTTCTGCATTTGTTTTATTATAGTTAGTTCCAAAGTCAATGCTCCGTGTTGGAATTCAGTAGTCATGGATTTAACAGACAATTATTTCTTTGGGGACTGCTGAATAAGATGAAAACGTGAAAAGTCCTAGAGCATCCAACCTCACCAATATATACTCGGTCACAGATTTAGATTGGCTCCAGATGAAACAATGATCAGAGTGAACTCCTTTAGCTAGACTAGGATTACAGAAGATGATAACCAAAAGTCTTTAGCAATTCAGATATAGAATATGAAAAAGGAGACAGAAATCACCACAAACTTTGGTCAAAGGGGCCTTCAACCAAAAGGGCTTCTATTGAGTCTTTGGCAGAAAAAGGGGCTAATAGACTGTACAAAATAGTCCCATATTGAGGGGATGGAGATAGGAGCCTTCACAGAAGCTTATGAGGAACAAATTTTTTATATCTAAAAGAATTATATCAGAGCTACAGCAATGAAGTGAAATGGCTCTGGGTAGGGGATTATGCAAGGAGAAGGAGAGAGAAATGGGTCCAAGACCAGCAATTGCATTAAGAATCTAGAAGATGAAACAATTCTTGGATTGTAAGAGGTCACACTTATTTCCAGCCATCTAGTGAAGAATGGTAATAGGAGCAGCATTCAGATTCCAAGGGGGCACAGGGCTTGCTTACTCCATCTAACAGGACAAAAAAATAGAGATAAAACTTGACACAAAGTTGTTATTCAAGAAATGAAGTGGGGGATATGAGTAAAAAGGGTTAAATTATTTAAAGAGAAAATAAATGACATAGGTTAAGAGAAAACCAAAAGCTCCACTAAGAAAAAGAGAATAACTCCACATTACATACAATTAGATCCTCAGAGAATAGAAAGGCTTGGTCTTGAAGTCTTCAAAAATGAAGAAAAGAAATAAAGTAAGAGAAAAAAGTGAAATTTAAAATAAAAATATATGTCAAGAAAAAAGGAAGGAAAATAAAAAGCTTAACACAGAGGGTGGAAAACATGATTAAAGTAACATTCCCTAAAAAAATAGCATGGGTGTTGTGTGGAGATGCAAAGCATGGAATCCCTGCAAAGGTACAGGGATAGCCTCACCCAGAATTTAAGAGGACCTCCCTGGAGAACTTTGGGTGAGGGGGCAGTTGAGAAGGGTTGGGGTCAGTTATTGAGTGGGAGTGGATGTGAGCAGACACTCTGCTTGCTACTCCTGACTTGGGGGTTCTCCTGAGGTGGCCATTGTAACATAAGCCAGTGGTTTCTACTCATAGGGTTAGCCTGTTTGTTATTACTATTCTTCATTAATATAATTATATAATTACTTAGTGATTAGAGAGTAAGATATTTATCAATAGCAAGAGAGCCAGTTTCAGTTAGGTGCTTCATCCCCTCTTGTGGGGAGGGGGAAGGGCAGCATCTACTTAGCAGTTCAGGGTTTCCTCTCATTATCCTAATACCCTCATTTACCCTTTCTAGTTTTCTTTGTTATTACTTAATATAACCTTTATCTTCAAATCTGGGCCTGATAATTATTTGGGAAAGATACTCACAACTCAGTCTGAACATCTAGTTTGAATCCTGTTGGCTGCCAGTTTAAGAAGATCTTCTCTGTCCTCAACTGTTAGATAACTAGCTTCTATATCTCCTCTAACTGACCTGAGAGGAATATAAATTAAAGAAAAGGAACATTATTGGGGTTTCTGCCATAACAGAAACTTACCAGAAGAATCTTATTCCTGTCTTCATTATCAACTGAAGCAGAAGCAGTTAGAGGGGGAGGGGTTTGAAAGCCAGGAGTGTTTAACCCCCTCCTCTTCCTTACTGAAGCCTGTCAATCTCTGGCTCTTGACTTAAAGCTCTATTTGGCCCTGACACTTTTATCTCCTTCTCCAAACTATCTGTTATTATCATCATAACATGGGTTAAAGAGAACTCAATGATTCTATTAAATAATGACTATTAGAAAAAAAATAGAAACATTAGAAGAACATGTAAGATATCTACCATCACAACCTGGAAAGCACATTAAGGAGATGTAATAATCTGATTCTCAGAATAGCATGGCAAAATTTAAAATATTCCAAACACTTGCATACCATTTTCAAGAAATTATAAAATAAAACTGTTTTGGTCCATTAGACCAAGAATATGAAGTAAAAATAGAATTTGTTCACAAAAGAAAACTAAAATTTAAAACACAAGACTATAATCACTTAAACCTAGAGCTTCTAGGCCAAAGAGAAAAAAATAACACTACAGACAGAAAGTTTAAATATGAGAGAGCTACAATTAGGATGACACAAAAATGTACTACTATAGAGGAAAGCAAATCTTGTAATATAGTATTCTAAAAGGCAAAATCAAAAACAAAACTTACAGACAATAATAATTAACCATGAAAAGCTGAGTATAATCCTACAGGGGAAAAATAGTCTTTTAGTATAACAGAAGATATTTAAATATTCCTAATGAAAATACAAGTGCTGGGTAGGATTTCTGAAATAGAAATGCTAAAAGCAAGATATAGCTATAAATGTAATTACATTTAAATAAAAACTTAAAAGGTTAAATGCTATCAAGTATTGCTAGTCTAAATGAATTAAAAGGACACCAACTCTTTCAAAATCTCACTGTTTTAAAGAGTAGCAAAAAAGAGTCATAAGAGACAAATGGAAGACCTATAGGGGAAGCAGTTTTGCTCCATTTTGTTGATGTTAAGCTAAGAAATAAAGGGAGGGAGAAAAATATTCTAGGGAAGAAATGAGGAAGAAGGGTGAGGTATGTACAATTTCTTATATTTTGGGGTCCCTTAGAAATAAGAATATGCAAAAACATAGATATGGATGGGGGGAAATGGGCATCTCATGAACTTCATTCTGAAATGGACAAAAGTTTGAACACATACACAGATATTGGTGTAGAAGCACACTAAATAGGGAAATATATGGATATAGAATACACAAGAGTTTAAACCAGAAGAGCGATAAGGGCTAGGCAACTGGGGTTAAGTGATTTGCCCTAACTAGGAAGTGTCTATGGCCAGGTTGGAAGCAAAGATCTTCCATCTTTAGGCCTGGCTCTCGACTCACTGAGCCACCTAGATATCCCCTAGGCAAGAGTTGAAGAGACAGGGTAGAGTTAGGCAAGGATATTCATAGTAAAAGTAAAATAACTTCATTGGTTGGATAAAAAGGAGAAAGGAAATCACTGGCTGTATAATCCTGAAATGATAACTCTCAGCAATATTATAGCCAAATTCAAGAGCTCCCAGGCCAAGGAAAAAATGCTGTTAATGGCGAGAAAGAAATAATTCAAATATTATTGAGCAACAGTCAGGATTACACAGGATATGGCAGCCTCTACACTGAAGATTGGAAGTGAAAAGGACTTTTGTCTATTTTAAGTTAATCAGGAACTTGAAGTACTCCTACTTAATACTTAGTAAGTAACTAACAAGGAAAGTCCACACTTACTAGGTCATTAACACTTAGTCCTAAAGCACCCACAAGCACTGCCACCTTTCCTTTCTCCCCAGGTAGTGCTAGGCAAATTGAGAGACTTCAATTGGTTCCCAAGATATGATAGACCAGCCCACAGTGAAAGGAAGGAGAAACCAGAGACAGGAAGTGACATGTTGAAAACTGTTTATAAAAGCCAGCTGAGGGCATTCTGTTTTATTCTGTTGCCTTGGTGGCTCTTGCTGAAGGAGGACTTCTACATTGGTGTCTCTGTTGAAGGGTCTTCTGCATTGTAGGGATTTTTCTGCCTTGGATTTGTGCATTAGAGACTGATTCTGCACTGGTAAGACTCTTGCTGAAAATATTACCATGACTCCTGGTTGGAGATCAGGTTCTGAGGGAGTCTTTGTTTGAGTTGAGCTGGATTTTATTGGATCAGCAATTATAGAGTATTTAACTAGGAAATATTTTCTACCGCCTTCCTATATTTCCCTCTTTACTATCTCTACCCTGCTGTAATAAAGCTACTAAAGCTAGTAATATACTCATAGCTTAATTTTTAAATTTTATAGACTGCAACCACAACAATTCTTTTAAAAAATTCTCATATTTGTCAAACAAAACTTTTAACTATTACATTTGGCATCAAATTTTAATTTTTACAGAAGACTTGTATGATGGTATCCCCGAAGGCAGGGAAGAGGATTTAGAACCAAGAATCACATACCCATCAAAACTGTATATATTCTTTCACGGAGAAAAATGGTCGTTTAATAAAATAGAAGATTTCCAAGCATTTCTGATGAAAAGAACAGACTTAAACAGAAAATCTCATGTCAAAATAGAAAATTCAAAAGAAGCAAAAAAGGTAAATAAGAAAGAGAAAATTTAAGTAACTTGATATTGTCAAATTGTTTATAATCATACATGGAAAGATATTTGTAACTCAAAGTTTTTATATTTACTGTAGAAATTAGAAGTAATTATGAAATGTTTCCAAGAAAAATACTTGAGGCAGGTAGACACATATAGAATAACATTAAGGGGATAGAGTAGGATCTTTTGGAGTTAAACTGAGATAAAAAAATAATCAGGAGTAGCTATTATGATCTTAGACAAAGTTAAAGCAAAAATAGGTCTGATTAAAGAGATTCAGAGGCAGGTAACTATATCTTGATAAAAGGTGGTATAGACAATGAAGTAATACCAATAGTTATTATATATGCATCAAATTTTATAGCCTCCAAAGATTTAAAGCAGAAACTAAAGGAGCTTCCAGAGGAAACAGACACAGACTATACTAGTTGGGGACCTCAACCTTCCCCTATCAGAACTAAATAAATCAAACAAAAACAATTAACAAGAAAGGAGTAAAGGAAGTGCATGAAATTTTTGAAAAGTTAGATTGAGTAGATCTCTCCAGAAAACTGAATGGCAATAGAAAGGAATATACCTTCTTTATAGTAGCACATGGCACATTTATAAAAACTGACCATGTATCAGAGCATAAAAACTTCACAAGCAAATGTGAAAAAGCAGAAATTATAAATGTAAACTTTTTAGATTGCAAAGCAATAAAATTATAATCAATAATGGTTCATAAAAAGACAAACTAAAATTAATTAAAACTAAACAATCTATTTCTTCAAAATGTGTGTCAAAGAATAAATTATAGAAATGATCAATGATTTCATTAAAGAGAATGACAATGAGACAATATATCAAAATTTATGGGATACAGAAAAAGACATAGTTAGGAGGAAATTTATATACCTGAACACTTATGTCAATAAAATAGAGGAAAAAAAACAGATTAATTAATTTGGCATGCAACTAAAAATTAAATAAAGAATAAATTCAAAATTCAAAATTAAAGACTAAATTTGAAATCATAAATATCAAAGGACAAATTAATAAATTTGAAAGAAAGAGAACTATTAAACTAGTAAATAAAACTAGGAGTTGTTTTTATGATAAAACAAATAAAATACATAGAGCATTGGCTAATTTTTTAACCCTTACCTTCCATGTTGGAATCAATACTATATATTGGTTCTAAGGCATAAGAGTGGCAAGGGCTAGGCAATGGGGATAAAGTGACTTGCCCAAGATCATACAGCTAAGAAGTCTGAAGCCAGATCTGAACCCAGAACATCCCATCTCTAGGCCTGACTCTTAATTCACTGAGCCACCCAACTGCCCCCAGGTTAATTTGATTAAAAAAGAAAAGAAGGAAATCAAATTACCAGTATCAAAAATAAAAAGAGTGAATTTAACTCCAATGAAGTGGAAATTAAAGAAATCATTAGGAACTATTTTTCTTCTTTTGTAGACAATAAATCTACCAATTGAGATGAAATAGATGAATATTTAGAGAAATAAAATTTACATAGATTAAGAGAAGAGGAAATATAATTCATAAATAATTCCATCTCAGAAAAAGTAATTGAAGAAGCCATCAATAAACTGACTAATAAAAACACTCTCAGTCAGGTGAATTCACAAGCAAATTCTATTGCATGTTTAAAGACAATCCTAATACTATATAAACTATTTGGGGAAATAGACAAATAATGAGTCCTATCAAAAAATTTTAAATATATAAGCCAGGAATGTCAAAAGAAGAGAAATAAAATTACCAACCAATTTCCTTAATGAATATTGATGAAAAATATTAAATGAAATACAAAGAGACAATTCATCAATATATCAGCAATATATTCAGCAAGCATTATTCACTATGAAAAGGTGATATTAATACCAGGAATGCAAAGCTGGTTTAATATTAGGAAAACTATTAGAAAAATTGACCATATCAATTACCAGACTAACAGAAACCACATGACTTTCTCATTAGATGCAGAATTTCAGCAAAATACAATACTCATTCCTATTAAAAACACAAGAAAGCATAGAAGTTAAAGGATCTTTCCTAAAAATAATATTTGTATCTATCTAAAATCAGTAGCTACTATCATCTTTAAACATATAGAGTGATATTATGTGTAAATTGGGGTAACATAGAATAACTTACTTGTCAGATCCATCTAGAAGGGAAGAATTTATGACCAAATAAGAGGTAAAGATCCTTTTAAGATGTAAAATGAATAATTTTGATTATATTAAATGAAAAAAAATATGTTGTACAAACAAAACTAATGTAACCAAGGTTAAAAGGGAAACAACAAACTGGGAAAAATATTTTTATAACAAATGTCTCTGATAATGGTATCATTTCTCAAATATATAAAAAACAATTGCAAATTTATAAGAATCTAAGTCATTCCCCATTTGACAAATGGTCAAATGAATGAATACATAGTTTTCAGATGAAGAAATCAAAGCTATGAAATAAATCATAAGCATATGAAAAAATGTTCTAAATCTCTCTTGATTAGAGAAATGCAAATTAAAAGAACTATAAGGTACCACCATATGCCTACCAGATTGTCCAATTTGACAGTAAAGTGATAATTATTGTAAGAGATATTAAAAAATTGGGGCACTAATGGGTTGCTGGTAGAGTTGTGAACTTATCCAACATTCTGGAAGGCAATTTGGCACTATGATCAAAGGGCATATCTTTTGATTTACTAATATCACTACTAGGTCTATATCTCATAGAATTGTTTAAAAAAGTGGAAAGGACCTACTTGTACAAAAATATTTATAGTTGCTCTTTTTGTGGTGGCAAAGAATTGCAAACTGAATATGTAAGGATGGATTTGTGCAAGAGGTATGGGACAAAAGGACCCAGAAAGGGAGTGGCTGATAGTTGGTGACAGATGAGAGACCAGAGGGAATTCTTGGTAATGCTCTGGAGGAGGAAGGAGGAGAAGGATTTTTGGGCTGAGGACTGAGAGAGGAAGGAGGAGAACATCTCAGCTTGGATCCAGTATAAATATAATATATAAATATTACACATTAGTGATGGATCCAATAGAAATAGAGAAGAGGGCACCCCCAAATCCCTTTGCCCTTCAACCCTTTCCCCAATCCCTGAATTGTAATTAATAAAAGCTGTTCTTTAGTCGGATAGTGTTCCAGAGTGCCTGAGAGACATTGAGAGAGGAGGGAACCACAACTTGGTCTGGTTGTCTCCATCTTGGAGCCAGACCACCCGCTGTGAAGTTGACTGACCTCCAGGGAGGCTTGTGGGAACCCCGCCCTCATTCAGAATTGGATTGGGGTCCACTATACCTCATCCTATAGGGAAGCTTCGTCCCCAACTCCTGTGGAGTGGCACAACCATCCAGGTCACCTAGTTTCAGGGTGACACCCACTGAAAGTCTCCCAGTGCATATTCGGTGGGAGGGGAGAGCTAGAAGAGAGTCTCCCTCATAGACTCTTTCTCTTTCCCCTGAATCATAACATTGGTCAACTGGATCTCATTATTATTACAGTTTTGGCAGGCTCTTTATTCTTATAGTTGCTGATAGAGCTGTGAACTTATCCAATATTCTGGAGGGCAATTTGGCACTATGACCAAAGAGCATATCCTTTGATTCAGTAACATCACTACTAGGTCTATATCTCATAGAGATGTTTAAAAAAGTGGAAAGGACCTACTTGTGCAAAAATATTTATAGTTGATCTTTTTGTGCTGGCAAAGAATTGGAAACTGAATAGATGTCTACCAATTGGGGAATAGCTGAACAAATTGTAGTACATGATTATGATTGCATACTATTGTGTTGTAAGAAATGATGAAAGAATGATTTCAGCAAGAAATGGAAAGATTAAAATGAATTCATGCATAGTGAAATAAGAAGAATCAGGAGAACATTTTACACAGTAACAGCCATATTATAGGATGATCAACTGTGATAAACCTAGTTACTTGCATCACTACAATGATTCAGGACAATTCAGAAAGATTTATGGCAAAGAATGTTATCCACCTGTAGAGAAAGAACTGTTAGAGTCAGAATGCAGATAAAAGCATTCAGTTTTTAACTTGTTCATTTGAATTTTTGTTTTTAAATGATTATTTGCCAAAAAGAATGACATAGAAATATGTTTTGTATAATACAAGTATAACCCAGATCTAAAAGCTTGCCAGCTCTGGAAGAGTGGAGGAAAGTGAGGAAGGGAGACAATCTGAGGCTTCAGAAACTTCAGAAACTTCAGAAAACTTATGTGGAAACTTCTTATTTTACATAATTGGTAAAAAAAAAACAGAGATAAAACAAAATTAGTGGCTGAGGCAGAATTTATTATTTCTTAGGCAAGTTCAAAGGACCAAGAGTGGCAATTAATGTATTCCATAAAGGCAATAATCAAAATAGATGGTTAAATATATAAGTAGAGAAACTGCTTTATGATTAAAACTGCATAGATAATGAAATGCTAATGCTTTATTTACATTAAATAATATAGCATTTATTTATTCAAAAGAAAATCTCATTGAACTGAATCACTACATAGACTATATTTGAGAACCTTAGAGGACAATTTCAGATCTAAATCATTAAAGGAAGTTAAAAAAGAATAGAGTTTTTAGAAAAGGCAGATATGGTAGATTTCAAAATAGACACTAAATAATAAAATCCCAAAGAAAATATAGGTCAAATAAATAATGAAAAAGATGACAAATTTCTTCAAAGAAACACAGCAATGAGAAAATGTAGCCAAATTTCTGGGATATAGCCAAAACATTTTGTATGGGAAAATACAAAATTTCTGTCAACAGAAGAGAGAAAGAACACATTAATGAATTGGGAATTCAACTAAAATAACAGCAATAATGCAAAAAAAATCCAACCAAACATAAAAGCAAAAGTTTGAAAATCAAAGAGACAAAAAGGAGAAAACAAACAACTCCCCCTAAATAACTGATTTAGTAAAAAAGAAAACAAATTATCCTACTTAGAACATGAAAAAGAATTAATAAAGAAAAATTAAAACCATTAGAAGCCATTTTTCTTGATTATGTACAGAAAAAGAAAATGAAATGTATTTTTTTTACCCTTGTACTTCGGTGTATTGTCTCATAGGTGGAAGATTGGTAAGGGTGGGCAACAGGGGTCAAGTGACTTGCCCAGGGTCACACAGCTGGAAAGTGGCTGAGGCCGGGTTTGAACCTAGGACCTCCTGTCTCTAGGCCTGACTCTCACTCCACTGAGCTACCCAGCTGCCCCTGAAATGTATTTTTAAAAATGAATTTAGTTTAAAATATAAAATGAAATTAAGTGAAAAATCTAATAAAATTTCAGTAAAGAGGCAAAATCAATATATTAAAAAGTTTATACACTATTACTAGGTTGGATTTATGTCATTTATGTAAGATTTCTATATTTTAGGAAAATTATAAAGATATTGACATATTAATAACAAAATCAAAGTATATTTTATCCACAGATATAGAAAAATACTTAGCAAAATACAAAATTGTTTTTAATATCATTAAAAAATAAAACATCAAATTGAATATTTTTAACATCATAATATAGCATATTATCTAAAATAAAGAGCTTGCATTCTTTAAAATGTTATGTTAGTATTTCCAATAAAATTTGCAATCAAAATGAAAAAAAAGCTAATTAAAGTGATATTAATTGCCAGTGGTTAGGCTTTGCTAATAAAATGAAAATGCCAACTCCTTAAATTGATTTATATATTCAGTACCATATGAATCCAATTATGAAAGTGTAACTTCAGACAACTCGATAAAATAACAAATAAATACATTTGTAGAAACAAAGAATCAATAATTTCTTGGGAAATTATGGTGGGAAAGTGGGAATAGTGAATAGTGGAACCAGATTTTAAATTATATTTTAAAGTAGTAATCATCAAAATCATTTGTCGCCAAGATTTAGGAGGTGGAGAGTGGCAGATTTTCCTTTCACTTATTAAATATCCTTGCTGATCATGAGGCAATCTCCTCCTTAGCACACTGGGCAACTGTCTGCTAATAAAATACTATTGACTCCACACTCTATGACTCTCTAGGAATTATCTAGTTAGGGCACTCATGGGTGTAACTAATTTGCTTCCAAAGTCTGTCATATTATTTGTTCTGGCTCAATCAAGGGCATTTTTTGAGTGTGGCCATAATTTTAAGGTTAGTTGAAAACTTTAATTAAATTGACTCTGTTAATCGAAAGAGATATATTGACCTTCCTTGACATAAGTAATGCACTCTGGAAATCACATCATTATCCTTTGTATTTTCCTCATTTTGGTCCCATATGTGATCAGTTTCCAATTCCTATTACTACTCATTTTATAATATTTCCTGCATATGTTTTTTCCTTGCCAGTTTAATTGCCAGCATAGTTGCTAAGGACTTTATTATTTTCCCTAGACTTATAAGGTCTTAAGGGTACAACCCATGCTAATCTGTCACATATACCTAGCACTGTTCTATCTGGATTTGACATTTTGTCCTGTGCTGATGCATAATATATACATAGTGATGCCTTAATTAATCCTGATCCTGACTTCTGGCTTTCCCTTGACATTTAGATACTGAGTATTTTCCTGAGTCTGGTTTATTTCCATGCTGACTTGTATATCTGACACTAATAATATTTTCTTGTATTTTCCAGTTTTGAAGACCCACACACTTTTCATGATCTAGGACCTGGCAAAAAAATGAAAGTAGGAAAGAGAATCTTGGTTTAATTGAAACTTGCTAAAGCTTTCAGTAATAGAGTTTTGACTGTGTGCTGTTCTTTTTTTAGGAATAATGAAATGTGTAAAAATAAATTATTATGCAATTTCAAAAGGATGATTATTTACTCATGGATATTGATGTCTTAAATAAAAGTACAATACCTTATTTAAACAAATCATTTGTCCTGAATAGCAAAACAATATCCTCTACTCCAGTGCTTCATCATGGCATGGAGTGAACTTTGGTTCTGTTTAGGGAGGATATAGCAAGGAAGGAAGTGGAGTCCAATCTCTGAAAAGTTCTCCCACAGTAGAATTGTTTCAATTATGGCCCCAGTAAGAATTCAAGTCTATTTTTCATAGACAAGTCTAGCTAATTAACAAGAGAGATATAATTTGTAATCTGTCTGGCAGGTAAATTTTTTGTCTATCAATCCAAGAAACAAAGAAAAATTTTCAAATGACCCTGATTCTCATACATCCCCCTTTTCCTTCTGCAGGGTTAATGTTAGGATGGCAGGAAAGAAGGAGATGGTGCTAACAATCATACAGTTCCTCAGCTGTCAAAATGTTCAATTTAACTCTAAGTACCACAAATAAGAGATTTTTGTAATGACCAATAGATGAATATATTTTGGGGGGTGCTTACTCTTACTATAAACAAAATCAGAAGAAAGAATTTTCAATTTAATACACAGATGTTTTAAAATACTTCTGGAAGAAATAGAGTAAGTCAGAGATTTTACTGTATGCTCAGGAGATGCAAGAAACATTTTTTCATAGGATACTTGTTTATCATGCATTTCATTACTAATTAGTATTTGAAAAAAATATGTGCATTAGCTGCCAAGGTGGAAGTGGTTAAAAATTCCATGTAGTCCCAGTAATCAAATCAATATAGATGCTGATATTCAATGACTTCTATACAAAACTATAAAAAAAAGTGAGACTGGGGAAAATGTTTTGGAAAGTATGATTTAGAAAAAAGAATTGAGAAAGGTCAAGAAGTTGTTGCCACTATAAAGGTCTTCTCATGATTATGTCATGAACACTTTAAAAATTGTGGATTAGTGGATTTTGAGTCAGGATGGGAGATCTTGGGTTCCAATCTGGCCTGTCATAATTTTGTGACCCTTAGCAAATCACTTTACACCCATTGCCTAGCTTTTTCTTCTGCTTTGAAACCAATGTACAACATTGATTCTAAGACAGGAGTTAAGTGTTTTAAAGAAAAAAATTGATAGAGACACTATACATGGAAAGCATCAAATGATATGATAAAGGGTAAAAGCAATTTTATTTTTAGCAGAATAGAAAAGACTAGCTTTTGATATGGGTCTTATCTCTGAGTCAGTAGTAGATGTACTTGTCATATCCTTAGTTGTTAAGAACTGAATTTGTCAAAAAATAAGGAGGATAATGAGAATCAGATAATAAAATGCAATTGAAATTATTTGAGTTTGAATTATTTAAATGACTGAAAATCAAAAATGGGAAATGTAGAGGAAAAAAGATATTGACACTAGCTATAATAATTTGTAACAAAAGTTTAAACATAATAAATTGGATTTGAATTGATCCATAGGGATCATCTGAGGGAAGTTGTGCCTGGAGTGTTCTGGAAATTTCTGGCAAGCACAACAAGTACATGCACATTTAGTACCTGAGTCCTTTGGGGGATGACAAATTCCCAGGAATCTATGTATGTGGTGGCTAAGTTTTGAAAGAACTTAGAGGTTTCAGATGATGAAGTCTCTTTATATATCTACTGATCAGTAAGAGCTTATGAATAAAGGTTTTTTTTTAAAAAGCACCTTTAGTGTTCTGTTCCTTTCAAGCTATGGATTTTTTTAGAACTCTCTTGAGTAATAACTGGAAAAAGGTGGGGAGGGGTGGATATGAACACCTGAAATCTAAAGCACAAGTCCTGCCTAGGCAAGAATGAACTTATTCTTAGGTTGCTTAAAAAAATGATCTCAGGTGAACAGTTATCTGTCTTTGGATAGATGGTATATCCAGACTTAAAATAAAGCCTTTTCAGATGAAGAGGTTGAAAATTCCCGAGTCCTTTTGGTAAAACCAGATTGACAGTTCAGTGACAAATATGAAACAACTGCATCTGTAAATAAGTTTGAGTAAATAAATATAAATTGAAAAATTATTCATTTTCTATTGTTGACTAGAATCATTTTTACTTTAGATATGAAATATTGACCATGAGCAGAGGTTAAAAAATAAAATAAAAATGTTTACTTGCTTTGGATATTGTAGAAAGATCTTCTAATCAGTCATTGGTTGGATCAGATTATCTCTCAAGCCATTTCTATCTCTAAGACTGTTATTAACAAGGTAATTATTAAAATAACTACAATAGAAGACCATTTTGCCAGATATATATGAAAATAATTAAACTCAACATATATTTGAAAGATTACAGGAAATTTTCAGTGTTTATGCTTAAACATCATCGAGGAATACATTCAGGACAAAATTTGTTATACTGTTAGTCCCAGATGGTTAGATATTTTAAAAGTGTAAGATCAGTTAAAAAGTATCTTTTCTTAGAAAAGAGCTACGTAAAAATCAATTTACAGGAAACCTGACAACACCTTATTGTAACTATGTAAAATCAG
The DNA here is from genome assembly GCF_016433145.1 of Gracilinanus agilis. Classification (NCBI taxonomy): domain Eukaryota; kingdom Metazoa; phylum Chordata; class Mammalia; order Didelphimorphia; family Didelphidae; genus Gracilinanus; species Gracilinanus agilis. The sequence continues at coordinate 257,040,581 of NC_058130.1, forward strand.
CAATGTAAAAATTGGGACACTGCCACAATGATTTGTCATGATTCTTTGCAATTTTAAAGAAATACATTTGAGAAGAGTTTGCCTTGAATCTTTTTTTTGTAAATGGAACCAGAGATTATAGGTTTACTGAATGTTCTAAAATTTTTTATGCTTCCTTTCAAAGAATTGACACTTCAATTTCACCTACAGTAAATCAGCAATGAATAATTTTAGCTCTTCTGTATCATTTGATCAATGTAAGCCAGACATAATATTTCCTTAGATCTGTATAATTTATACAATGCTCTTCCTCAGGTAAACTAAGTCACTACAAAAATATTCATCTGTGTTTAGAGAAGGATAGGAGTTCATAAAAGGGTAATTACCTCCTTCTTACTTTCCTGAATGGTGCTATTCTAGAATGAATGAATAAAATGAAAAAAAAGTATTGATTAAAAGCTTTCTATCTTTTACTCTGGAGATGCAAAACAAAACGAAACCTAAGCTAAAAATCAAAACAACATTAAAAAGAAAACAGATAACCTCTATCCTCACCAAATTTACATTCTAATTAGAGAAGATGGTGTTATGAGCTTTGGCCATGAAGGGATTTTTTATTCAGGGAAGTCATAGGAGTAGTAATTGAAGTCATAGGGCACTTGAACAAAATCCTTTCCAAGAAAGATAGAATTGATTTGGTTACTCTTCTCAGAGTTAAAAGCAGAGTAGTTGGAGTCCATGACTAGAACTGAATATGGAAATTAATATGAATATAGCAATATAGTGAAGACAAAAATTTTCTTTTGATTGAATTCTTTGTATATTTGCATTATGAATATAAAATAAGTGAATTTCAGGGATAGGATGGACATAGTTTAATACATGAGTGAATAGGAGCCCCCTCTACAGCAAATATTGTAGATCATCTTCATTTTGCTTGAAGATGTCCAGTGATGGTCAGATTACTACAGCTCAAATTAGAAGGCTTGTTCTTAAAAAAAGGAATAGCAATCATTAAATATTTCCTTTTTATATTCAAGGCAAGTAACTTGTTTAAATAAAGTGATGTGACTTTGTGTAAGGCACATGACTGTTGAAGTCTTATTTGAAATATATGATCTACAAATTTAAATTTTTGTTTCTTTTTTAAAAATTGATTTGTATGACAAATATAATTTGAAATTACTTAAATATTTGTAATAAAATTAATATTGGTCTTTTACATTCATTTCCCTTGAAAGGTGTGTGTGTGTGTGTAATTAAATGTACATTTGTGCAGTTAACTGAAAGATGACAATCCAACACCCAAATAAACTATAGGCTATAGACCTGCCCTTTGAAGACATTTACCCTTCCAAAGGGAAGTGTATTACATATGTACTCCTTGAATCCACATTATAGCTAACTCATTTCATCACTGGATAGGGATAAAACTGTTTGTGACTTTTTAAAAGCTGGAAAACTGCTTCATTTTATGATAACATAGAAATTGTTTCATAGTTTTTTCCTAAACAATTAAGAATAAAATACTTTGTTGAGAGCACTTGGGCTATATTAATTAAAAATGATGCCACAATTTTGATATAGAATTTCCACTTATTTTTTCCAATAAAGACTTATTCTGATCTATAAGACTACTTGCTGAGTGGTGTACTAGCAGTTTATATTAATTATGAGTGTTAAATGCATTTATCTGTTGAATTGCTTGATGGAATTAATGATGCTGAGGAATAAGCATATCTTTCCTTTTTCATGAAGCTGTAATCTACTCTGACAGACATTTATTCTTTCTCTGAATTATTATCTCTAGTTTTCATATATCAATTGATCATATATGACCATGTGGCAGCTCTCTTATTCTTGACGTGTGCTGCCATTTATGCTTACATAGCATTTATGCCTTATCTCTGACTAGGGAGGTAACTGTCTCAGTACAATGGTCTGGAAATAAATCTTGGCTCTATTGCTTACTCTTTTTGTAACTTAGATCAAATCAATTTTTGTCTTTGTTCCTCAGATTTTCTAATTTGTAAGATCAGGGGAGATTGATCTAGTTGATTTTAAGGTCTTTTGTAAGTTTAAAATGGTGATACTAAATTTTAAGCTCCTAAATATAGTACTTAGTTTCTTGTTCCTTATATCTTCTCTAGCTCTAAATACAATGCCAATAAATTAAATGATTGAATAATACATTCTAAATAAATATTGATTGATTGAGAATTTAGGGGTTCAAGTTGTTTTTTTAATATTTAATTTGGTTGACTTTTTATTATTGTTGTTATTGTTATATTAGTATTATTTATGAAAAAAGAAACAAAAGGGAGGAATTAGAAAAATCTAATACTAAGAATTAGTTTTTAAAGTTTAATTTTTCAATAAAGACTTAGATCACAAAATAATAGACTTTACATTATAGGTTATATACTAATAGACTTTTAGAGTAGAAAATGCCTTTGTATTTTATTAGCTATAATAGCCTTTTCAATTTATGAAAGAAACTGAAATTCAGAAAATTCAAGGGAACAGAGCCTAGTATAGAGTTGTACATGTAATTAATAATCATATAGCTCTCATTTAAGATTGTAGAGAGGCAGAATCAAGATGACCGTGTGGAGCATGCAGGAGTAAGTTGATCAGGAAAACAAGATATGTCAAAAAAAATCAAGAGGTGAAAAAAGAAGATTGTATTGAGAGAAAAGAGAAGGGAGATGTGGAATGGGGTAAATTATCTCACCTAAATAAGTGCAAAAAACTTTTACAATAGAGAGGAGATTGAGGGTAGTGACTGGCAATGCTTAAATTGCTCTCAGAATTAGCTCATGGTAACAGAAGGGAGAGGGAAGAAGGGGTTAGTGATTAAAAGGAAAACTTGTGAGGAAGGAAAGAGTGAAAGGAAAGAAAAAGATTAGGATGAAAAGGGGCGAATAAGATAGAAGGGAATAGATAGCTAGTAATCATAACAGTAAATGTGAACAGAATTAATGCAACCATAAAACAGAAGGTGACAACAGAGTGGATTAAAAACCAGAGTTGTGTGATATGTTGTTTACAAGAACTATATTTGAGAATGGGAGACACACACAGAATAAAGGTAAATGAATGGAGCACAATTTATCATGCTTTAGCTGAAGTAAAAAATGCGAGAGTAACAATCACAGACAAAGCTAACACAAAAAAACCAGATCTATTATAAATAGGTAAAGAAGGAAATGATATCTTGATAATAGGGACTAGAGACAATGAAGTAATATCAGTAATTAACATATATGCAGCAAATGTCATAACTTCCAAATTTTTAAAGGAGAAATTAAATAAGCATCAGGAGGAAAGGGAGAGTAAAACTATACTAGTGGAGGACCACAACTTTCCCCTCTCAGAACTAGATAAATGGAACCAAAAAAATAAATAAGAAAGAAGTGGATGAAGTGAATTAAATGTTAAACAAATTAGATCTAACAGATCTCTGGAGAAAAATAAATGAGAATATAAAGGAATACACATTCATTTCAGCAGTACATGGCACCTACATAAAAATCTACCATGTATTAGGGCAAAAAACTTCACAGCAAAATGCAGAATTGTAGAAATAATAAATACACCCTTTTCAGATCACAATGCAAATAATTAAAATCAATAAAGGCCCATGGAAAGAGATACCAAAAGTTAATTAGAAACAAAATTATCTAATACTAAAAAAGAAGTGGTTCAAAGAACAAAATATAGTACCAATCAATAATTTCATTAAAGAGAATGTCAAGAAGGACACAAAAAATAAAAAAAAATTTATGGGACACAGCCAAAACAAGCACTTAGGGGAAATTTTATATTTCTAAAGTGTATAATAATAAAATAGAGAAAAAGACAGATCAGAAAATTGGACCTACAATAAAAAACTAGAAAAATAACAAATTAATAATCACCAACTAAAGACAAAATTGGAAATCCTAAAAAGCAAAGGAGAAAATAAAATTGAAAGCAAGAAATGAGTATGGTTGTTTTTCTGTCTCTGAATCAGTTCTAATTAGAGTAAGTTTTCAGCGTTGCTGGTCACCACCCTCATCCCTCCCAGTAATAGTTTTTCACACTTCTTATAAGTAATATAATTTATCTCATTTCACATTTTGCCTCCCTTTTCTCTCAATACAATTTACTTTTTTAACCTCTTGATTGTTTTTGTACATCATATATTAATCAGCTTACTCCAACACCATTTGTTTATGTATACACCTTCTAACTGTTCTAATACTAATAAAAATACTAATAAAAAAAGGCTCTCTTGCCTTTCTGAATATCGTATTCCAAGCCTTGCGATCTTTTAGCGTAGAGGCTGCCAGATCCTGTGTGATCCTGATTGGTGCTCCTTGATATTTGAATTGTTTCTTTCTGGCTTCTTGTAAGATTTTTTCTTTTGCTGGAAACTCTTGAATTTGGCAATTATATTTCTGGGTGTTTTCTTTTCTTGTTCGAATGTCGCAGGTGTTCTATGAATCCTTTCAATGTCTATATTGCCCTCTTGTTGTAGGACTTCAGGGCAATTTTGCTGGATTATTTCTGTTAGTATGGAGTCCAGGTTTCTATTAATTTCTGGTTTTTCTGGAAGACCAATTATTCTCAAAATGTCTCTTCTAGACCGGTTTTCTTGGTCTGTCACTCTCTCATTGAGATATTTCATGTTTCCTTCTATTTTTTCAGTCTTTTCACTTTGTTTTATTTGTTCTTGTTGTCTTGAGAGATCATTAGCTTTTAATTGCTCAATTCTAGCCTTTAGGGATTGGTTTCGGCTATAATCTTTCGGTTTTTGGCTATAATCTTCTGGTATTCCTTTTCAATCTGGTCATTTCTGTTGTTCAATTTACTTATCAGTTCATTTGGTTTCTGAGCCTCACTTTCCAATTGCAAGATTCTACCTTTTAAACTGTTATTTTCTTGCCAGATCTCTTCCATTTTCCTCAAAATCTCAGTTTTGAACTCTTCCATAGCTTGTGAGGAGTTTTCCTTATTTGAGGAGGGTCCAGATGCTTGTTTGTTCTCCTCTGTTTGCTCGGTTGTCTGGATTTTCTCTGTGTAAAAGTTGTCGAGTGTTAAAGACTTCTTTTTCTTGTTGTTAATCTTTCTCTTCTGAGCTTCCTGAGACTGGGTAGCCATTGTTAGCCCTGCAGCTTCTCAGGTTTATCCTTGCGCTCAGGGTCTGTCCGTGGTCTATTGGCTCCTGAGGTCTGTCTGTTTTTTTCCAAGGTCAAGTCCCCTGGTGGACCCCCTTGCTTGATCCTCTGCTGGAGGTTTCTTTACAAGTCTCAGGGGGCTGCTTCCACAGTCGTATACCTGTCTGCACTGGTTCCCCACTCAGGGTTTCAGAGCTTTAGCTCGTGGCTGTGTCTGCCTCCACCCACGCCTCTACCTGTGCCTGCACTCTCAGTCCGCGCTCTGGGCCCTGCGTCCATTCCCAGAGTCCTGCTCCCACGCTCAAATTCCGCGTGCGCTCGCTAGCTTCCTGGGGTCCCAAATCCCGCCGCTCTCAGGAACAGGCCCCAGAGCCCCCAATGACTCAATGGGTGCCCCAAACTTGCTCCACCTCTTCCTAGCTGGCCTCAGCGCAATAGGTGTTGTGTGTGGAGGGGGTGGGGGTGGGGTGGTTGCTCAACCCGCGATTTAGTGAGAGCTGTTTCACCCCTTTAGAGCATGGAGATGCCTCGATTCCACGTACCTTCCACGCTGTGCCCTGTTGTGGGGTTCCTCCATTTGTCTGGACTTGTTTTTATGTCCCCTTGAGGAGTTTTGTGTGTTTTGGTCAGGAGAGGTTAAGAGCTGCTTCTTACTCTGCTGCCATCTTAACCCGGAACCTCCTCTTTCATGACTTTTTATGTGCAGTAATTTACTCCATTTTATTTTTCCTTTCCCATTCCTCCCAATGCATCCTTCTTTTTCATGCCTTAATTTAATTTAATTTTTATATTCAACTTATACCCTTGGCCTCTATCTGTATAAACTTCTTCTAACTACCCTAATAATGAAAAAGTTCTTTGGCATTATAAGAGTCATCTCCCCAGGTAGGGATATACACAATTAAACCTTATTGAATATCTTTTTTTCTCTTTCCTGTTTGCTTTTTTTT
>NC_058130.1:257046771-257047698 GCF_016433145.1 Gracilinanus agilis
CCGCACTCCCCCCACCCATGGCCGATGAGCATTTCCACTAGTTTTGTCATGTGTCCTTGATCAAGACCAATTTCCAAATTGTTGGTAGTTGCATTGGTGTGGTACTTTCGAGTCCACACCCTCAATCACATCCACCCCGACCCATGCGTTCAAGCAGTTGTTTTTCTTATATGTTTCCTCTCCTGCAGTCCTTCCTCTGAGTGTGGGTAGCATCTTTACCATAAATCCCTCAGAATTGTCCTGGGTCATTGTATTGCTGCTGGTACAGGGGTCCATTACATTCAATTTTACCGCAGTATATCAGTCTCTGTGTACAATGTTCTTCTGGCTCTGCTCCTTTCGCTCTGCATCAGTTCCCGGAGGTCTCTCCAGTTCGCCTGGAACTCCTCCAGTTTATTATTCCTTTTAGCACAATAGTATTCCATCACCCGCATATACTACAGTTTGTTCAGCCATTCCCGAATTGAAGGACATACCCTCCTTTTCCAGTTTGTTGCCACCACAAAAAGCACAGCTATAAATATTTTTGTACAAGTCTGTTTATCTATGATCTCTTTGGGGTACAAACCCAGCAATGGTATGGCTGGATCAAAGGGCAGGCATTCTTTTATAGCCCCTTGAGCATGATTCCAAATTGCCAGCCAGAATGGCTGGATCAGTTCACAACTCCACCAGCAATGCATTAATATCCCAATTTTGCTACATCCCCTCCAACATTCATTACTCTCCCCTTCTTTCATTTTAGCCAATCTGCTAGGTGTGAGGTGATACCTCAGAGTTGTTTTGATTTGCATTTCTCTAATTATTAGAGATTTGGAACACTTTCTCATGTACTTATTGATACTTTTGATTTCTTTACCTGAAAATTGCCTGTTCATGTCTCTTGCCCATTTATCAATTGGGGAATGGCTTGATTTTTATACAATT
>NC_058130.1:257052698-257073750 GCF_016433145.1 Gracilinanus agilis
ATTCCACGTACCTTCCACGCTGTGCCCTGTTGTGGGGTTCCTCCGTTCGTCTGGACTTGTTTTTATGTCCCCTTGAGGAGTTTTGTGTGTTTTGGTCAGGAGAGGTTAAGAGCTGCTTCTTTCTCTGCCGCCATCTTAACCCGGAACCTCATTCAATCTTTTTATAAGGAATGTTTTAAAGCCCTACATTTCATGGAATGTCCATTTTCTTCCCCCATAGGATTATACTTATTTTTTGCTGGGAGATTTTTGATTGAAGTCCTAACTCCTTTGCCCTTTGGAATATCATATTCCAGGCCCTTAGATCCTTTAATGAAGAACATGCTAAGTCTTGTGCTTTCCTGATTGTAGCTCCCATGATGTTTGAGTTGTTTCTTTCTGTCTGCTTGCAATATTTCTTCCTTGATTTGGAAGATTTAGAATTGGCTATAATGATCCTGGGAGTTATTCTTTTGCGGTCTCTCTCAGGATGTGATTAGTGGATTTTTAAAATTTGTATTTTGTCCTCCAGTTCGAGAATAGCAGAGCAGTTTTACCTGATAATTTTTTGAAAGATAATGTCTAAAGTCTTTTTTTTGGATCATGGCTTTCAAATAGTCCAATAATGCCTAAATTATCCTCTTGAATTTATTTTCCTGGTCAGTTGTTTTTCCAATTATGTATTTCACATTTTCTTTTAGTTTTTCATTCTTCTAACTTTGTTTCATTTTTTTTAAAACCCTTACCTTCCATCTTGGAATCAACACTACATATTGGTTCCAAGGCAGAAGAGTGGTAAGGGCTAGGCAATGGGGATCAAATGACTTGCCCAGGGTCACACTGCTGGGAAGTGTCTGAGGTCAGATTTGAACCTAGTACTTCCTATCTCTAGGCCTGGCTCTCAATCCACTGAGCTATCCAGCTGCCCCTTGTTTCATTATTTCTTGATGTCTCATGGAGTGATTAGTTTCCACTTGTCCTTTCTAATTTTTTAAACATGATTTTCTAAAATAAGTATTTACAACTTCTTTTCCATTTAACCAATTCTACTTTGTAAAGAGCTCTTTTTCTCATTGAATTTGTACACCTCTTTTTCCAAAGGGCAATTCTTTCTATAAAGAAGTTTTTCTCTTTGGGGCATTTTTGTATATTTTGTATAAATCAGATGGGTTACTGTGCCTTCTTTGCTATTTTGGCTCTGGCCCTACTAACATTTGTATTTTTGACTTTTATGCCATTTACCTTACAAAAAACTGAGTAATGACTGTGTTTAAATCCTCTTTGATGTGGGAAATATGGGATTTGGCTATAATATTCCTGAGAGTTTTTGTTTTGAGATGTTCCTCAGGTGGTAAGTTGGTGATTCTCCCCATGTCTATTTTCATTCTCATTCTAGGATAACAGAGTGATTTTCTTTGATAATTTCTTTAAATATGATGTCTACGAATTATTTCATCATAGCTTTCAAGTAGTCCAATAATTCTTAAATTCTTTCTCTTTGATCTGTGTCCCAGGGAAGTTGTTTTTCCTATAAGATATTTCAATTTTTCTCCTATCATTCCTTCTTTTGATTTTCTTATATTATTTCTTAATGTGTCATGGAATCATTAGGTTTTACTTGTCAACTTCCAGTTTTTAAAGAATTATTTTCTTCAATGAAGTATAATGCCTATTTTTCTAATTTGACAATTTTACTTTTTAAGCAGTTCTTTTCATCAATAAAGTTTTATACCTCTCTTCTTATTTGACTAATTCTGTTTACTAAAGTTGCTATTTTCTTCATTTTTTGTACCTCTTTTACCAAACTGTTAATTTTTTTTAGCTTCTTAGAATCACAGGTGAGAGTTGAATGACAAAGGACTGCAAAGATGCATGAAAAGCCTAGAAAAGGGCTCAGCAAGTCCTCATATCCAAATTGATAGCCCTTGTCAGTGAATCATCTCAGAGTTAAACAAGGTTCATAGTAACTGATGGGCCACAAACCCATTGGAGAGTCAGAAGGATTATTTCCCTAAAGTATATGTAAATAAATTTACCTTAGTTGAAAGGGAAGATGGGAGAAATTTACTCAAGGGGCTATGAGTGTTACTGAAACAAGCACTGTGAAGTGCATAGAGCATAGTCTGACATTAAAGACATGAAGGTCATCCACTGTATCTTTGGCTACTGCCAGACATCCTTACTTTTGTCTTGCCACTGGCCTTTTATGACTCCAAAAGAGAGTGAGACTGATGCCTGTTCAATTTTTTGTTTTTTTCCCTTCACTCTCTTAATTACCTTATGGCAATTTGCTTGAGTTCTGTGTTCAGGCAGCAAACTCTCTGCTTAAGTCTCATTTTTTCTTTATGAATGCTTGGAAATCTTTAGTTTTATTGAATTACCATATTTTCTCCTGCAAAAATATAGTCAGTTTTGCTGCATAGTTGATTCTTGGTTGTAGACCCAGTTCTCTTATTTTCTGGAATATTAGATTCCATGCCTTCCAGTCCTTCAATGTAGATGCACCCAGATCTTGTTTTATCCTATCTGTGGTTCCCTGGTATCTGGATGACTTCTTCTTAGCAGCTTGTAATATTTTTACCTTGGTCTGGTAGTTTTTGAATTTGGCTATAATATTCCTGGGAGTTGTCAGTTGTGGATTAAATGTAGGAGGTCATTTGTGAATTCTTTTAATTTCCACTTTTCCCTCTTGTTCAAGAATGTCAGGGCAGTTTTCTTGGATAATTTCCTGTAGGATGATTTCCAAACTTTTTCTTTTGTCATGATGTTCTGGTAAACCAATATTTTTTAAATTGTCTCTTCAAGATCTGTTCTCCAGATCTTTGGTTGCATCAATGAGATATTTCATATTCTCCTCAAATTTTTCATTTAAAATATTTTATATATTCTTCCTGCATTGTGAAGTCATTTGCTTCTAGTTGATAAGTTCTATTTTTAAAGACTGAATTTCATCCCTCACTTTTTGATCATCCTTCTCCTTCTGGTCTAATTTTCTTTGTAGATCATCTTTTGCCTTCTTTGCTTCATTTTTTAGCTGATCAATTTTAGCTTTCAGGATTTTACTTACTTGTTTTAGTTCATGTATTTCCTTTTTCAAATTATCTTCAGCCTCTCTTGATTGTTTTTTGAGTTCCTAAAGTTCATGAGTTAATTGAATTTTGAGATATTCCAAAGCCTGTGTCCAATTCAATGGAACATCTTCCTCTTATTCTATTTCTATTTCATTTGCTCTCTTTTCACTTTCTTGAAAGAACCTGTAAGTTGTGATTTCTTTTCTCTTTTTCTGTTGTTTACTCATATTTTTTTCCTTTTCTGTCCTGCTAGTTTAAGCAGATGGATTTAATGAGCTTTGATGAAATATCTTTCCCCCTCCCCCCCCTGCTGGCAATGGAGGTTTATAGTTACTTTCTCTGCAGTCTATGGAGGAGAGGTGTTGGAGTTTCCCTGCCCTCTGAAGACTTCTTGTCTGTCCAATTGATGGGATTAGAACTTGATTAGTCTGTATTGTTTAATGTTCCCTGAGGCTAAAACCTCAAGAGAAAAAAAAATCCAGGGACAAGAGGAGTTTTTTCCGCTGAATTGTCAAGCAGTAAAGTCTCTCTGCTCTGTCCTGCTGTTAGACCTGGTTTTCTTTCTTCTTGAAGCCCTTTGTTCTCTACCTTGGTGTGGTAAAGGCCATAGGTCTGAAGTTTTGCTCCACCTAAGCTGCCATCTTCTGAGCATTTTTCTGTGTTTCTCTGGCTTTTCCTCTAGCCACCTCCCCAGTGCCTGTGTTCAGCTCCCTGAGTCTGGTGCCAGTAAGGCCCTCTCTCCAGGTATGTGCCCCCACATGCCAGAAGATTTCATGGGCTACTGGACACTTCATGCTGCATGTGGGAGGAGGGGTTCTGGGATTCCTCTTCTAAAACCTCAGACCCAAGAGTTCAAGAATTCAAGCCTTTTTATTGGTGTACCCCTTTAGCTGTCAAGCAGTAGGATACTCCTACTCTGTCCTGTTGTTAGATTGGTCCTCTTTCTTCTTTTTTATTTATTCATTCATTTATTCATTTGCTTATTTAATTTATTTTTTTAACCCTTAGCTTCCACCTTGGGGTCAATACTGTGTATCAGCTCCAAGGCAGAAGAGCGGTAAGGGCTAGGCAATGGGGGTTAAGTGACTTGCCCAGGGTCACACAGTTAGGAGGTATCTGAGGCCACATTTGAACCTAGGACCTCCTGTCTCTAGGCCTGGCTTTCAATCCACTGAGCCACCCAGCCCACAGTCCTCTTTCTTCTTGAAGCACTTTGTTTTCTATTTTGGTATAGAAATGGTACAGAGGTTTTAAGATTTGTTCTGTCTTAGCCTCCATCTTCCTAGAATTTTCATTTTTTTCTTACTTAAATACAATTTATGCTTAAGTCAGGACATTACTCCATGATATTATTCATCTTTAAAAACAAAAGCAAACCACAAAATTTCTTTTCATAATTTTCTTGTGTATTCTCAACTCTTTTCTTAAATTTTCTTCTATTCATATGATTTTGAAAATAACTTTTCAGCTCTTACAGGAATTCTTATTCAGTTTTTGCCCAATTCACAGTTTTCCTTTTGATGTTTTTCTCCTAGCTATTTTTACCTAATTTTCTTCTCCTGAATTTGTCTCTTTATCTGCCCACTCATTTCATAATTATTTTATAGTCATGTTATTTTAAAATTTTTTGTTTGCTAGTTTTCCATTCTATGCCTTGACTTTGAATTAATCTATGTGCATATATACACATACATATATACACGTATACACACACATGCATATCTATATCTAAATAGCTTGCTTCTCTTACCAACTTGGAGTAAGGAGGGGGAAACATACACAACCAATATTCAGGTTTTTTTTGTTTGTTTTGTTTTTGCACTGTTGTTTAGAGTTATTTTGAGGGTTGGAAATTTTTAAGTCATTCCAGAGTGGTATGATTTTGGGAGAAGTGTGGAAACTTCTTTCCTGGCCTCTTTTATGATCTTTATTCTAAAAGAGTTTCTAATTCCTTAGGTTTGCAATTAATACTTTTCCAATCCTCCACTGGGCCTAGAAGTGGTACTATTTCTTAGAGTCGCTGTTTCACCGGGGCTGGAAATAATATGTTTCCTCTGAGCCTCTGTTTCCCCTTAACCAAAAGAGTTCCTCTATGCCCTTGAACTGTGACCTATAAGTGAAAATAGCCAGTGGATTTGCCAAATGACTTCTCCTCCTATTTCCAGTGCTAGCTGTAATCTCTTCATGATCACTTGACAGGTCTTCTTGCCACTTATGGTTTGAGAATTCTTGAAACTTTTTCTGCTTCTGTTGTTACCACGTAGTCCAAACACTGGTGTTGAATCCATCTGGTCACCAGGCCAGCCTCTCCCTCCATGTCAAAAATCTCTTTTTCCAATCTCCCAAGTTGTTTTGAGCAGGAAGAATTCCTCACCTGGACTTGTTTTTGCCTCTGTAACTCCAGAATTCCATTTAAGGCATAATTTTAAAGCTGGTTGGAGAAGTATGGGCTAAATAGGTAAATTGATTTGGGTAGAATGGTCATTTTTATTATGTTAGCTCGTCCTACCCATGAGCAATCAATGGTTTTCCAATTGTTTAGATCTAGTTTTATTTGTTTGGAAAGTGTTTTGTAGTTGATTTCATATAATTCCTGTGTTTGTTTTGGTAGATAGATTCCTAAGTCTTTTATATTGTCTAGGGTGAGTTTAAATGGTGTTTCTATTTCTACCTCTTGCTGCTCTAATGTGTTGGAAATATATATAAATGCTGATGATTTATGTCCTTTTATTTTGTATCCTGCAACTCTGCTAATTTCTCTGATTTTTTCTACAAGCTTCTTAGTTGATTCTCTAGGATTTTTTAAGTATACCATCATATCATCTGCAAAGAGTGATAGCTTAGTCTCCTCATTGCCTATTTTGATACCTTCAATTTCTTTTTTTCTTCTCTAATTGCTATTGATAGTGTTTGTAGTACTATGTTGAATAATAGAGGAGATAATAGATATCCTTGTTTCACTCCTGATCTTATTGGGAAGGCTTCTAATTTATCCCCATTGCATATAATGCTTGTTGATGGTTTTAGGTGTATACTGTTTATTATTTTTAGGAAAGGTCCTTCTATTCCTATACTTTTCAGTGTTTTCAATAGGAATGGATGCTATATATTGTCAAAGGCTTTTTCAGCATCTATTGAGATAATCATGTGATTTTTGTTTGTTAGACTGTTGATATGGTCAATTATGTGGATGGTTTTCCTAATGTTGAACCAACCTTGCATTCTTGGTATAAATCCCACCTGACCATGGTGGATGATCTTCTTGATTACTTGCTGGAAGTCTCTTTGCTAGTATTCTATTTAAGATTTTTGCATCTATGTCCATTAGGGAGATTGGTCTGTAGTTTTCTTTCTCTGTTTTTGATCTCCCTGGCTTTGGAATCAGTACCATATTTGTGTCATAAAAGGAATTTGGTAGGACTCCTTCTTTGCTTATTATATCAAATAATTTGTATAGTATTGGGATTAGTTGCTCTTTGAATGTCTGATAGAATTCACTTGTGAATCCATCAGGTCCTGCCGACTTTTTCTTAGGAAGTTCTTTGATGGCTTGTTCAATTTATTTTTCTGATATGGGATTATTTAGGTATTCTATTTCTTCTGCTTTTAATCTAGGCAATTTATATTTTTTGTAAATATTCATCCATATCTCCTAGATTTTTATATTTATTATCATATAATTGGGCAAAATAATTTTTAATAATTGCCTTAATTTTCCCTTAATTAGAGTTGAGGTCTCCCTTTTCATCTTTTATACTGCCAATTTAGTCTTCTTCTTTCCTTTTTTTATTAGATTGACTAGTACTTTGGCTATTTTATCTGTTTTTTCAAAAATACCTGCTTGTAGTCTTATTTATTAATTCAATAGTTATTTTACTTTTGATTTTAGTAATTTCTCCCTTCAATTTTAGTATTTCTAATTTAGTTTTCATCTGGGGATTTTTAATTTGCTTGCTTTCTAGTTTTTTAAGTTGCATGCCCAATTCATTAATCTCTGCCCTCTCTAATTTGTTAATATATGCACTCAAGGATATAAATTTCCCTCTGTGTACTGCCTTGGCTGCATCCCACAGAGTTTGGTAGGACGTCTCATCATTGTAATTGTCTTCAATGAAATTATTGATCGTTTCTATGATTTCTTCTTTAACTAATTGGTTTTGGAGAATCATATTATTTAATTTCCAATTAGTTTTTGATTTTCCTGTCCAAGTGCCCTTACTAATTATTATTTTTATTGCATTATGATATGAGAAGGTTACATTTATTATTTCTGCTCTTTTGCATTTGTTTGCAATGTTTCTATGCCCTATAACATGGTCAATCTTTGTGAATGTACCATGTGCAGCTGAAAAGAAGGTGTATTCCTTTCTGTCCCTATATATTTTTCTCCACATATCAATTAAATCTAATTTTTCTAGGACTTCATTCATAATTTATAATGGTGAATAGAGTTCACCACAGAGAATTATACATAGCATTTCTCCACATAGGAATACAGATAATTAGATCTTATTGAAGCCCTTAAAGAGGCAAATTTAAAAAATATGAGTTTTCTTTCTTTCCCCTCTGTTTCTTATTTAACTTTTCATGTTTCTCTTGATTTTTGTGGTTGGATATCAAACTTTTCATTTAGTCTTGGTCTTTTCTGTGCAAATACTTGGGAATCTTCTATCTTGTTGAAAGGCCATACTTTCCCCTGGAAGTATATAGTCAGTTTTGATGGGTAATTGATCCTTGTTTGTAGACCCAGTTCCCTTGCCTTTCTGAATATCATATTCCAAGCCTTGCAGTCTTTTAGCGTGGAGGCTGCCAGATCCTGTGTGATCCTGATTGGTGCTCCTTGATATCTGAATTGTCTCTTTCTGGCTTCTTGTAAAAGTTTTTCTTTTACTTGGAAGCTCTTGGATTTGGCTATTATATTCCTGGGTGTTGTCTTTTCTCAGTCTAGTGTAGAGGCTGATCTATGTATCCTTTCAATGTCTGTATTGCCCTCTTGTTGTAGAACTTCAGGGCAATTTTGTTGAATAATATCTTTTAGTATGGAGTCCAAATTTCTATTAATTTCTGCTTTTTCAGGAAGACCAATGATTCTCAGATTGTCTCTTCTAGACTGGTTTTCTTGGTCTGTCACTTTCTCATTGAGATATTTCATGTTTCCTTCTATTTTATCAGTCTTTTGACGTTGTTTTATTTGTTCTTGCTGTCTTGAGAGATCATTGGCTTCTAATTGCTCAATTCTAGCCTTTAGGGACTGTTTTTTGGCTATAATCTTTTGGTTTTCCTTTTCAATCTGGTCATTTCTGGTGCTCAATTTACTTATCAGTTCATTTGATTTCTTAGCCTCACTTTCCAATTGCAAAATTCTGCCTTTTAAACTGTTATTTTCTTGCCCGATTTCCTTTTGAGCTAGTTCCCATTTCTCTAGCCAAATCTTTTCCAACTTTCTCGTCATCTCAGATTTGAACTCTTCAAGAGCTTGTGATCAGTTTTCATTATTTTGGTAGGGTTTGGATGTGATTGTTGTTTGTTCTCCTCTTCTGTTTGCTCTGTTGTCTGGATTTTCTCTGTGTAAAAGTTGTTGAGTGTTAGAGATTAATTCTTCTTGTTGTTAATCTTTCTCTTCTGGGATTCCTGATTCTGGGTTGCCATTTTTAGCCCTGTGCCCTCTCAGGTTTATCCTCACACCTAGGGTCTGTCTGCGCTCTTTAGGCTCCTAGGTCTCAGGTCTGGTTGTTCTCAAGGTCAAGCCTCCTGGTAGTCCTCCTTGCTTGATCCTCTTCTGGAGGCTCCTTTACATGTCTCAGGGTGCTGCTTCCACAGTTGTATACCTATCTGCCCCGGTTCCCCACTCAAGGTTCCAGAGCCTTCGCCTGTGCCTGTGTCCACCTCCACCCACGCCTGAGCTCAGTGTTTGTGCTCAAAGTCCACACGTGTTCTTTAGCCTTTTGGGGTCTTAAGTCTTGCTGCTCTCAGGAATAGGTCCTGGAGCTGCCAATGACTCAATGGGTGCCCCAAACTTGCTTTATTTCTTTTGTGCTGGCTTTGGCACTGTAGGTGGTGTGTGGGGTGGAAGGGGTTGCTCAGCCCGAGATTTAGTGAGGGCTGGTTCACCCCTTTATAGCATGGAAATGCCCCAATTCCACATTCCTTCCATGCTGTGCCCTGTTGTGGGGTCCCGCCATTCGTCTGGATTTGTTTTTATGTCCCCTTGAGGAGTCCTGTATGTTTTGTTTAGGAGAGGTTAAGCCATTGCTTTTTACTCTGCCACCATCTTAACCCGAACCTCACACCTTTTTAACAACAAATACATTTTGTTTGGCAACCAAAATATTTTGAACAGAGAATTTGAATCCTGTCTTGTATGTGTATTTGTGTATATATACATTCAATCATAAGGTATGTTCCCTTTTTGGTTATTTTTTTCTGATGATCATAGGAAGGACATGGACATTTTTTGCTCCTTCCATTAATGTTAATTCTATCTCCACAGATAAATCACAACCTCATAGATGATGATAGAATATTCAATCAAAGTGCATAGTTTTCCATTTTAGATGTGAACATTGTATTTCATTTATGTATAGGGTTGAGTATAGATGCTACTTTAGTTACTTCATTATTGAATTTATATCCTACTTTCTGATGATGCTGTTGCTTTTTAGTATGCCAGAACCTGAGTTTGTTATTGGACCAAAATAAATTTGATAAGCTAAAAACACAAATCATGTTCTGATTTATGAAGATATTTTTGTAATTTCCTTTTACCAGTCAAAACATGCTCCCTTTCTTGAAAAATAATGAGATTCTTTATAAGACTCAATAATTATAATAAATAGCAGAGAGATAAGATATTTAGACAATGTAATAGAAACTACCTTAGTATGAGGACATGCTGTTAGCCTTTTATTTATTGAACTGAGATGAATTTAAATGAAAGTGGGATGTCTACCTTTGGAAGCAAATTGCTTAGTATTTGTTAACTTAATAGTAGCTTGTTAATACTTAAGAATTTTCAAAACACTGCATAGAATTATTCACATTAACGTTATGAGGAATTTTTATTCCTGTTTTTACTGATAAGTAAATTGAGGCTCAGCAATGTGAATAAACCTGCCCCTGTTACATCTTAGAATACAAAAACAGGTCTCACATGACTCTAAATACTTCAGGCTTTCCACTACCTCGGACTTCTTTAATAATACTGCCTGGGATAAGAGATCAGCTAAATAATCTTAAAAGATATTAAGGGTTAGGATGACTGGGCAAGTTTTAGTTGTCAATTTATTTTTATTGTAAAAGAAATTTTATTTAGAGTATTTTATATACATTCTTAATTCTACATCATTTAATGTTCACAACCAGGTTATTCTAGCAACACAAACACAATAGAATGAATGTCTACTCAAGAGGTTATTAAAAAAAGAGTTACCCTAAACTTTGCCAAAGAAGACTCAATGGTTTAATATAATGAATGAATATTTGTTACTCTATCCACAATGAATGTTCAACTGAGATGTCTTGTTAATGCAAATTCAAACAACCAAGAAACACCCATTCTGCTCATTTCATAAATAAATTATTATCCATTTAAATACTGTTTCAATATGTTCAGTGATTCTTTAGTCCTTTCTTATATCAGAAAAGACTGTTTCTGATATGGTCTGATGTCAAGTGCAGTAAATCAGAAAGACCCAGAAAAGTTATGTCACAGAAGATATATTTCAGTTTGGGGAAGGAAGAGCTTCTTTCCATTGGAATTGCGGTGAGACCAGGCAGTTAAGAAATTCCCAGAGGCATGTTTAATTTCTGATTGAGAAACTTGTGCAGTCAGTAGGGGAAGGAGGCTCGTGTAATATCAGCTGGCACCTTTTCTTTCTCTGACTTTCTTTTTATTATTTAATAAATAATTATAAAGTAAGATACTTTATATCCAGAAAATTTAAATGTTGGTAAGGGGGACCTTTAAAATTTGGGAGGGAAGAAAAGTTTTTAGAAAATGTGCTATAGTGGATGGGATAGTGAATTTTATTAGGGATGTGCCAAAGCATTGCCTTCCTGCAGTGAAAGACGCCGTTGAGATTATATAATATTAATTTTCAGTGGGCTCATTCAACACAATTTTATAATGACAATGGCTACAGATAGCAGAAAAAATCCAGGACCTAGGTTTCGCATAGCAAAATCAATGATGGGAAACAGAGGCAAGGAACTCTAGAGGAGATATTGTATAGAATTGAATTTGTTTACAAAGGGATCAAGGCAGGAAAGGGAGGAAAATATCCATAGTGTACACACAATGGACTAAAAAAACTGAGAAAAGGATTGGAAGTATTCAAGACAGAATTAGGTTTTGTAAGGTAGGGGGAAAGGGAAGATGACAAAAGCTTGGGATTTCTTCTTTGGAAAAAGGGAAGCAAGGATAAAGAAAAGAAAAAATATAAGGACAAAATGTAGGGAAAAACATAATGAACAATTATAACCATGAACTCAAATGGGATGGACTCATCCTTAAAAGAGTAGAAATTACATTAGATTATATTAGAAAGCAGGATCCAACAATGTGTTATTTATAGGAAATACATTTGAACAAAGAGATTCACACAAAAGAAAAATTAGGGAATAAATCTATTAAGCTTTACCTAAACTTTAAAAATCAAAGGTAGCAATGGGAAATTCCAGACAAGGTAACAATAAAAAAATACACAAAAAGAGACAAAGAGAATATGTTATACTTAAAGGATTTGTAGAAACTGAACCAATATTCCAAATCACTATTAATTAGAGAAATGTAATTTTTACCTCGTATCTGTAGTGCTATCTAAAATGACAAAAGAAAAATGATGAGTTGTTGAGGTTGTGGGAAAATTAGGACATTAATACACTGTTTGTGGATCTGTAAACTGATCCAAATATTCTGAAGAGAAATTTAGAGTTCGTCACTGTTCCCTCTAAATAAATTCTTCTGGCTACCCTGTTGATAATAATAATTTTTAATACTTACCAGTATCTTCTTTTCTTCTAGGGATATAAATCAATTGAACTTATTGGGTCCCTTAAAGAAAAGGTGTTTTTTTCTTACCCACTCTCTTAATTACCTTATAATTATCTGGAGTTCTGTGTTTGGGCAGCAAACTGTCTGTTTAAGTCTGGTTTTTTCTTTATGAATAGAAGTCTTCAATTTTATTAAATGACCATACTTTCCTATGCAAGAATATAGTCAGTTTTGCTGGATAGTTGATTCTTGGTTGTAGACCCAGTTCTCTTGCTTTCCAGAATATTGTATTCCATGCCTTCTGGTCCTTCAAAGTATATGCACCCAGATCCAGTGTTATTCTAACTGTGATTCCCTGGTATCTGAATGAATTCTTAGTAGCTCGTAATATTTTTTCCTTGGTCTGGTAGTTTTTGAATTTGGCTATGATATTCCTGGAAGTTGTCAGTTATGGATTAAATGTAAGGGTGATCTGTGGATTCTTTCAATTTTCACTTCTCCCTCTTGTTCAAGAATGTCAGAGCAGTTTTCTTGGATAATTTCCTGTAGGATGATTTCCAAACTTTTTTCTTTTGTCATGATGTTCTGGTAAACCAATAATTCTTAAATTGTCTCTTCAAGACAAGCTCTCCAGATCTTTGGTTGTATCAATGAGGTATTTAATATTCTCCTCAAATTTTTCACTTTCTTAAATTCTGTTTTATATGTTCTTGCTACCTTGTGAAGTCATTTGCTTCTAGTTGTTGAGTTCTATTTTTTAAAGACTGACTTTCATCTCTGGCTTTTTGGTCATCCTTCTCCTTCTGGTCTGATTTTCTTTGTAGATCATCTTTAGCCTTCTTTGTTTCATTTTCAAACCGGTCAATTTTGGTTTTTAAGGCCTTATTTTTTTTTGTTTCAGTTTATGTATTTCCTTTTTCAAATTGTCTTCAGTCTCTCTTGATTGTTTTTTGAGTTCCTGAAGTTCTTGAGTTAACTGAATTTTGAGATCTTCCAAAGCCTGTGTCCAAATCACTGGAGCTTCCTTTTCTTCTATTTCATTTGCTCTTTGTTTGCTTCCTGGAAAGAAACTGTCAATTGTGATTTCTTTTCTCTTTTTTGTTGTTGTTTACTCATATTTTTTCCTTCTCGGTTCTGCTAGGTTAAGCAGATGAATTTAATGAGCTTTGATGTAAGATCTTCCCCTAGCTGGCAATGGAGGTTTGTAGTTATTTTCTCTGCAGTCTAAGGAGGATGGATGTTGGAGTTTCACTGCCCTCTGAAGACTTCTTGTCAGTCCAGTTGATGGGATTAAGGCTTGACTGGGTTAATCTGTAGTGCTTAATTTGCCCTGAGGCAAAAACTTTGAGGAAAAAAGGGGGGGGACAAGATGGAGTGTTTTTGCTGAGTTGTCTTGCAGTAGAGTCCCCCTGCTCAGTCCTGTTGTTAGATTTGTTTTTCTTTCCTCTTGAAGCACTTTGTTTTTTTTTTTATCTCAGTGTGGTAAGGCACATAGGTCTGAAATTTTGCTCCATCTAAGCTGCCATCTTCTGAGAATTTTTGCTCTGTTTCTCTGGCTTTCTCCTCTAACCACCTCCCTGGCTTCTGTGTTTAACACCTTGAGTCTGGCTCCAGCAAGGCCCTCTCTCTGAGTTGGTGTGTTTGCCCCCTCAGAGATTTCAGGGGCCACTGGAGACTCCACACAGCCTGTGGGGGAGGGGTCCTAGGATTTCCCTTCTATACCCTAAGACCCAACAGTTCAAGAATTCAAACCTTTTTTTTGGTGTGCCTCTTGAGCTGTCCAACAGTAGGATCCCCCTGCTTTGTCCAGTTATTAGATTTGGTTTTCATTCTTCTTAAAGAGTTTTGTTTTTTATCTTGGTATGGAAAGGTCTCAAGATTTGCTGTATCTAAGCTGTCATCTTCCCAGAATTAAAGAGCCACTTAGAATCATGCTGAAAGGATCATAAAATTGTGCATACTCTTTGACCCAAAAATATCACTAATAGGTCTGTATACTAAAGAGATTAAAGATAGGGGAAAGGACCTACTTGTACAAAAATATTTATAGCAGTTCTTTTTGTGTTGGCAAAGAATTGTAAATGAAGAGATGTTTATCAATTGGGGTTTGGCTGAAAAAGTTATGGTCTATGATTGTTATGGAATACTAAAGTGTCATAAGAAAAGGTAAACTAGAATGATCACAAAACACCTGTAAAGACTTATAGAAAGTGATGCAACATGATGAGAGCAGAACTAGGAAAACAATGTACATCGTAACAGCAATAATATATAATGGTCAAATTTGAATTACAATTATTATTATCAACAGTGCAAAGATCCAAATCAACTCAAAGGGACTGATGACAAAGCAGACTATCTACCACTGTAGAAGGACCTAATTGAGTCAGAATGCAGATCATAACACACCATTCTTCACTTTATTTCTTTCATGATTTTTTTGTATAAGCAATATGTGTCTTTCACAACATGATGAAAATGGAGATATATTACATAATATCACATGTATAACATATATGATATTACTTATTATCTTGAGTAGGTGGAGAGGGGGAGAGAGAGACATATTACCAAATTTCATAAAATGATTATTAAAAATTGTATGTCCACATAATAGTGAAAATGTAATAAAAAGAAAATAAATTAACACCAATACTTAATATATGTGCACTGGATAAAATAGTATCTACATATTCAAAGGAAAAGCTCATTGAATTATAGAGAAAAATAAGTAGCCATAAGATGTTCAATGTTCCCCTTTCAGACTTAGATAAGTTTAAAGAACAACTAAGGAAGTATATTTCACTTTAGAAAAATTGTAGACAATATATTTCTGGTTCCTAATAAAAATGAGGACATAGAAACACATATTTTCTGGCTGTGTTCAGCCTTTTTTATTGAGGAATAAAATGCTCCTTAAGAAATATAAGAAGGAGACATATTAAACACATTCCCTGCTAACATAACTCAATAAAACATCTAATAAAGAAGCATTGAATAAAGAATTGCAAATTAAAAACCAAACAATTTTATCCTTTAGAATTAGTAAAGAAAATCATAAGGAGATAATACAACAAAACTTAGGCAAAATAAAACTATCCTTTGGGTAAAATAAATTTCTTTATTTTATTTAATCAACAAAATAGAAAAATACCAACATTTAAAGTTTTGCACAAAATGAACCAATTTTCTAAGTTAGGAGGGAAAAGTCTAAATTTTTGCATCAAATTTCTCTGATGAAGTAGTCATATCTAAATAGACAAGCAACTGATTTCATGAAATTAATGAATTAAACAGATTTAAATCTAAAGAAGAAAACCTATTCCCCAATAGGTAATCAAAAGGATATGCACAGATCTTAAAAGAAGAAACTCAATCCAATAAAAAGAAAAAAAATAAATGTGAAAAAATAATGTCTCCAAATCATTAATAAATAAAAAAATAAAATTAAAGGCACTTTTAAGGTTCTATTTCACATTGAACATATTGGAAAAGATGACAATAAAAGAATGAAAATTGTAGGATAAGCAGCTGGAAAAGATTCACACTAATGCATTATTTGTGGAATTTTAAGTGTTGTCTTTCTGAAAACAAAACAATTTGTAACCATTCCCAACAAATCATTAATCTCTTTATACCTCTTGATCCAGTGATATAATTTTTGAGTTCATACCCAAAAGGATCAAAGAAAAAGAAAGTGCTCTATTACTATATTACCTTTTTTCTATATCCTTATTTATCATCTATATATCCATATCTAAATTAAACAAAATTTGGTGTTGTGACAGAACTAGAGACTATATGAGGGAAGACTAGTTTGGGAATAGCTGAACAGATTATTTTATATACATGTAATTGAATATTATAATGCCATATGAAATGATGAAATTTCAGATAAATTTCACTAAAGAATCCTGGGGTAAAATTGTATGAACTGCTGTCCAGTGAAGTGAGTAAAACCAGGAGAGGACAACTTATACAATAATACAGCAACAATGACAACTTTGAAAGATTCAAAAACTCTGATCAATGAGATGGTCTACAATGATTCCAAGGATTGATGATTAAACATGATATCCACTTTTTGATAGAAGGGTGATGGATCAAATTCTACAATGTCATAGAACTGGCAGAGGTCAAGGAGGATATAGATAATAAAATTATTCTAGTGGGAGACTTGAACATTTCCTTATCAGATCTAGATAAATCAAACCAAAAAATAAATAAGAGAGAGGTAAGAGAAGTGAATGAAATCCTAGAAAAATTAGAGTTAATACATAAATGGAGAAAAATAAATAGGAACAAAAAGGAATACACCTTCTTTTCAGCAGCACATGGTACATTGAAATGGAGATAAATTTAAAAATAAAATCATTATTAGAATTTGTTTTGCTTCACTGCACATTTATTAATTGGGTTTTGTTTTTCCTCTCTTTTCCGTATTGGAGTAGGATGGGAGGAAGAAAACCTATACATGAATCACAGGCATATTTTTTAATTGTCTTAACATCTTGGGATTCCAACCTAGACCATCTTTGTCTTGTAATTCCACACATTACAATATGTTTTGATTTGAGATTAGTGATTGTAAAGCTTGCTTGTTGGTAGTGCTCCTTCCCTCTTATATAACTCTTTCCATGCTGTGAAATATGATCCAATAGATCTGGATTATTTACCTATGCACATCAATGAAAGTCATATTTTCTTGGGGTCTTGTAACATTACCACTTCCCCAATTTGTAGTATGAGGCACATTTTTGTGGATTGATATTTTCTCATTGTTAGCATTTAAGCCTTTAATACTATGAACTTCAATTAGACAGTGGTTTTCTCAGGCAGGCAGTTTTAAGGCAGAGAGTGGTTTGGATTTTCTATTTGATGCAGTAATGTTTTAAGTTCTGACAAAACCATCTTGAAGTTCAAGATTATATTAGGACACCCATAAAACCATATTAAGGTATCTAAGTATACATTTTGGTCATAGCTACTTAAGATAAATTTAATTAGTCATATACTAGGATTAGCAGAAAAATGAATCTCTGGTTACTATTAAAATATAAATTATTTATTATATGATACTGTTCATAAATAGCATGCTTTGAAAACATGAATTAAATGAACCTATCAAAATATCCTACCATTCTGCCTTGCCATCCAAGATCTGTGAAAAATCTGAAGTGGTCTAAGGTTCTCTTCTCTCCTCTACTCATACACAAGGGACACATTTTCATTTATATTATACTAAACCTGATAATTATTGAAAAAAATTCAGTCTCAAATTAGTATGCAGCAATATGCCAAGACACAAAATTAGAAGAAATTAAACCATTAAAGCAAGCCTATTCAGTATAATCGCAATTCTGTGTGAAGCCAAAATATTTTCTAACTCCAAACTGATCTAGCTAGTATATCTTTCTTTAAGACATAGAATTTCTATATCTCATAAGCAGCATGGCATTTTCCTGAGGATTACTGGGCTTAAATTCACCTCAAAAGGCAAATGGGATCATCCTGGATTTCACTTAAAACATTGGAGAAAACAAATGTTATGGCATTAACCTTTCACACATTGACTATACTTCATCATGGTGGCTATCAGTTCAGAAAATCAGTATGGGTAATGATATTGTGGGTAAATTCTCCAAATTAATATCTAAGTTAAGTGGTGACATAATGAATAATAAATACATGCTTTATAATATAATTCATACTCCTAAAATATATGTATTCTTTGTGTTGCCTTAAAATATACTATCAAATTAAAAACTGCAAAACCTTTGTTCTTTTCTTCAGTAGAAACAGCAAAAGGGTAAAATGTAAAATTAATATCTTACTTGTGACATAGATATATATTTTTGAAATCAGGAAAGAAATTAAATTCACCAATTAATTGATTCTATTCCCTAACTGTTAACACCTTTTAAAAGAATAATACAGTACATTAGAGTCACTGATAGTAACTGAAGAAACTGGCTATTTTTTTCCCATTCATGGCCTCTATAAAGCTCTACACTCTTTGGATTTTATTTTGGACATTCTATAATGTAAAAAGTTTACAAGACATGAAATTGCTTCTTTTTTACAAAGAGGTTCTATAATTTTCAGAGTAATTTTCTCATCCTAATAAGCAGAGCCATTATAGTGTGTGTATTACCTTTATAATCAGCACCTTTTAGAGAAGGCAACACTCCTCATGTGAAAACAGAGTGTCAGAGCTAGTAGTGTCCTTTTAGCTCATATTGTCCACCTTCATTTTACTGATGGAGAAATAGAGGTCGGAAGGGCCACAGATGGTTAATGGCAAATCTAGGATGAGAAGCTAGCTTTCCTAATCTCTAGTGCAAAGACCTTTCTGCTGTAATTGTTGCATGGTGATGGGCTCATAGATTTCAAGATTTAAGAAAACTTAGATGCTATCTAGTTTCATCTCCCTTCAAGATTCTAGGTACAAAAGATGATAGCTTGGGTGGGAGGAAGTAAATCTGGGAGTAGTTGTGAAAGGGAGTAAGAAGAGAGGAGGGAGATCTGGCCACGTGGAGTTGGAGCTGAAGAAGAGCTGAGAAACAGTGCATTGAGGAGAGAAACCAGGACTGAGGCTGCAGAATCAGGGAGGAAGAATTCGGTGTAGTGGAAAGCAATGATTTCTTTCTTGAGCAGCCAGTTCCATCATTCACAGCAATTAGGTGGGGTTGTGGCAACTCTATCTGAGGAAGTACTTAACCAGTAGTGTGCTCTCTAATCTTTTTCTTCCCTTCTCTCTTCCTTCACTTTAGTGAAAGATGAAAAACAAACTAAAATACAGAAACAACAAAATACAATCTAGCTTCATTCTATTTTCCTTTTCACCAGAGTAAGTGGTATTTTATGTCTCATTCTTCTTTTATAATGATTTTATTCACATTGTGGGCATTTTGTGACTTGAGATCAGAGTTTGCATTGGGGTTAGGGGAGAGACCTAAAGAGGTTTATTTTTCATAATAGCATTCTTATAAAAGAGGAGACCCTCCAGAGAGAGATAAAGATTCAGTTTAATTTTACAAATGATTCTATATCTGCCAAGAAAAATTCTAAAACTTGAACTCAAAGCTCACTTAGATTTTTCGTGGAAGAATGAACCATTGGATACATAGTGTTGCTAAAGTAATGAGCAAAAGTTTGGGAGGCTAAACTCTGTTCTTAATACCTGGAAGAAGGAAGATACCTAGGAGAGATGAGAATAAAAACTTAAGATTTTGATTCAGTCCATTGGGCATCATCTGTGAGAATTTTTAATCTAGTTATTTATGATTAGAAAGTAAAATTGAGAAAAACAGTTTCTCTTGCTCCAAAAAGGCACTTATAATTACATTTTATTTATTAAAAAAAACAACAAAAAGGAAATTGAGTAATAGATAGGCTAAGTGACTGCTACCAAGGTCACTAGCTGTTATTGGCAGAGCCAGAATTTGAATGCAAATCTTGGTTTATGATTCTTCAATGCTCTTTTCACTATATGATTCTATCCTCTCTAGTTGCCTGATCAGTTTGCTCATAATAGTTAATTTGCAGCTTAACTTTCCACTTTTCCAGAGTTTGCACTTTTTTAGAATGCAGCAAATTATGGAAGGGATTGTTCATCCTCATTTTAAAAGTGCCACACTGGCAGAAATATCCTACTCTAGAGAGGAAGCATGACTAAAAAACTTTAAAAATGCAAACTGTATTAAGATATTACCTGCCTTTATCATGAGAGATTTACAACCACGATGGTAATATTTTCCATAATTGAAGTTTACATATCAAATTACTTTCTGACTGATCCTTGGACAATAAATCATTCTGGTAATAATTACATTTATCTTTAAAAAGACTACAGGGTGATTAGGAGATGAAGTAAAACTGAAGTCTCATAACTCACCAGCTGAACAATTTCACAAGCTCACTCTAGGAGAAAATCTTGCGAGTTTTAGAAAAAGAAATATATATATGAAATGTTTTGACTCATTTGGAGCATGTTTAAAAAATTCAAAAGGTTTTACAATTGGAATGGTTAATGGAATTACAAAAATGTAGAGATTGATGGATAAAATCCATGAAATTTATCCTTTTAGAATGGACCATATATTCAAAGAATTTTTTATATTGAGCTTCTTTCCTACCTAGTTATTCATTTCATAGAATGTTTGGAAGAAGAGTGGAGTGAAGAGGTGAGTAATTCTAACCTAAAGCAGCACTACGACATTAGAATAAAAGTTAAAAAATGTTCTGCCACTGTGAAAGTCATTTTAGAGAAAAGGTCATTTTGAAATTTTCCTTTTAGTATATGGTATCTGATGACAGACCCAGATGGACTTCAAATTGCACTGATGAGCCATTTACAGATACAGTATGTCATTAGTTTTGGTTAGAAGTGATGTAAGGATGTTTAATGTGTCATATCAATGATGCATCACCCCACTGAATTTTATAATGATATTTTTCTTCTTGAGCATTATAGTGACAAAGTTAAAAGAGTGCTCAAAAATGTAAAACTGTAATGCACTAAATGTTACATAGGAAAATCATGTCAAAGAATAGTATAATTTTAGATCAGAAAGAATTTTATGATGCAAAGTGTTAAAGGTCATTTAAAATTATCCTTATAATGAAGCTTTTCAACAGGATTATACTTTCTTATATTATGTGATCCCTTTTTGGTTCAGAAAATATGGTCCCCATAGGTGTAAATGCACTTAAATAATAATAAATGTTGCAACTAGGAATAATTTGTTTGACTTCTCTAAATCAGTTCCTATAATCTAGGGACCTTTCTTTTATAGAGCTCTGTTGATATACTTTATTTTTTTATAATTTTATTCAGATATTCTATTTTCCAAATTATATGTAATAACAATTTTAAAAATAGGTTTCCAAAATTATAAGATCCAAATTGTCTCCCTTCTTCCTTCCCTCCCTCTCTCCTTCTCTCCCTCCTTCCCTCCTTTCCTTCCTTTTCCTCCGTTTTTTCCTCCCTTTTTTCTTCCTCCCTTCC
>NC_058130.1:257074127-257166854 GCF_016433145.1 Gracilinanus agilis
CTTCCTTCCTTCCTTCCTTCCTTCCTTCCTTCCTTCCTTCCTTCCTTCCTCTCTCTCAGAGATGGTAAGCAATTTGATCTGGGTTATACATGTACTATTTTACAAAATATTCTTCCATATTGGTCATTGTTATAAAAGAATACTCACATAAAACCAAAACACCAAAATTAAACCACTAATAAATTAATGTGAAAGGTAGCACACTTTGATCTGCATCTGTCTCTGACAGTTCTTTCTTTGGAGTTAGATACCATTTTTTTCATAAGTCTTTCAGAATTATCTCAGATCATTGTACTGCTGAAAGTAGTTAAGATGATGATTCTTGTCTTACATATTTGTACTCACATGTCATTCTCAAATGTATTTGAATTCCACATATTCATAATTCCTTTCAACTAATACTAATCAGTTAGGGTTGTATGCCACAATTTGTTTAGTTATTACCCAAATAATGAGAACCCTATTTTTTCAAACTTTATAATATTAATAAACTGGCTCTCTATAAATACACATCTATACATGTATATACAAATGTGTATGCATATACACACACACATACAGACTTCCTTTCTGTAATAAATCTATTCCCCAGGAGCTAGATCCCTGAATTAAAAGATTGCATTAATCCAAAATATTTTCCAGAATGGTTGGCCTAATTCACATCTTCACCAGTAATATATTAATGTGCCAGTCTTCTCACATCCATATTAACATTGAATAATTTAATATCTTGCTATCTTTTTCAATTTCAAATAAGTGCCTTATAATTATTTTTTTGCATCCCACTCAATTTTAGTGTTTTGGTTGTTCATATCTTAGTAGTCTTCATTTGAAAACTGTTCATTTACTATGATAGCATGTGTTAGAGAATGGCTCTTTGTCTAATTTTAATTTCTTTAAATTTTTGACAGCAGACTTTTATAGTTATGTATGATTCAAAGATTTTGGTAAATACATCTTGTGTCTTCATATTTTTAGATACATTAATATTGTTTTTGGAAAAAGTTTTTAATTTAATAAAAATGAGGTAGTTCATTTTGATATTTGTAATCTTGTCTCTGCTTAGTCTGGTTATATATTCTATTCAATCATTCCCTAAGCATAGCTGTGAAAGTTATAGCCAATAATGTTCATGTATTTACTTTTGCATTATTGGTGATTTTTATTTTTTGCATCACATCTATTACCAGATATACTCCTTGATGCCTCCCCTACCCAGCAAATCTTCCCTTATAGATATAAAAAAGATTTATAAGTATTTACTCTGTCTTGGGTACTATGATAAGAACTAGGGAAAGAAATGTAAGAAAACAAGATGCTACCCATTGTCAAGGAGCTTATACTCTAATACAGGAAGAGAAAAAAAGGGAGGGGAACTGAAAATCTTGCATGTGGGGTATCTGTGGAGTCTCATCATATAGAAAAGACAGTTAAGAAGGTGGAGCAGTATAGAAAGGGATTTGAGTCGTCAATAAAGTGAGCATGCCTTTATCCCCTCAAGATACAAAGATTAATACATTTTTAAAAAGTAGTCCAGCAAAACAATAAACATATTAGTTAAATCTGGTTTGGTATATACCAAAATCCATAGTTTTTAGCTTATTCTATAAAGGGAGTTACATCTTTCTCAACTCTCCTGATCCAAGTCTGATCATTGATTTAAACAGCATTCAGGCTGGTTTTGTCCTTTTTATTCACATTTTTGTACTCAATATATGTGCTATTTTCTTGATTCTGTTCACTTTACTCTCCATAAGCCCATATAAATATTTTCCTATTCATTAGGTCTTACAGCCAATAATATTTGATTACATTCATGGTACATAAATCAGTTACCATATACTTTTTTTCAATACTTTGATACAATAAATAAGAGTGATTATGGATATTTTGGTAAATGTAGGACTCTTCTGTCTTTGACATGTATTAGGTAAATACCTAGTAGGGACAACTTTGGGTAAAAGGTTAAAGTAATTTAAAAATATTTCTTATTTTTCCAATTATATGTAATAATTTTCAACAAACATTTTCCAAAATCATAAGATCCAAATTGTCTTTCTCCCTCCCCTCTCCAATCTCAGAGATGTTAAGCAATTTTATCTGAATTTGTGTGTATTTTCACAGAAACCATACTTTTGTATTGGTCATTGTTGTAAGAGAATACTCATATAAAATGAAACCCCCAAATAAAAATAAAAATAAATTAATGTGGAAAATAGTATGCTTTGATCTACCTTCAACTCCAACAGTTCTTTCTCTGGAGGTGGATAGCATTTTTTGTCATAAGTCCTACAGAATTGTCCTGGGTCAATGTATTGCTGAGAGACTAGTCTTTCACAGTTGATGATTGTACAATAATGCTATTATTGTATGCTGTATTCTCTTGCTTCTGTTTATTTCATTCTGCAGCAATTCATATAGATTCTTTCCAGATTTTTCTGAAATCATTCTGCTCATCATTTCTTATAGCCCTATAGTATTCCATCACCAACATATAGAACAATTTGTTCAGCCATTCTCCAATTGATGGACAGTTTCCAATTTTTTGCTTCCACAAAAAGGGCTGCTATAAATATTTTTGTACAAGTAGGACTTTTCAATTTTTTTCATAATTTCTTTGAAATACAGATGTAGTAGTAGTATTAGAGGATCAAAGGATATGTACATTTTTATACAAATCTAGTAGTAGTATTAGAGGATCAAAGGATATGTACGTTTTAATAGCCTTTGATGCATAGTAATAGGTTGTTTTTTTCAAATTAGTTCACAACTCCAACAACAATGCATTCATGTCCCAATTATGCCACATCCTCTTCAAAATTTTTGTTTCCCTACTAATGTCAGGTTTATTTGTACAAAAACTTTTGAATTCAATATAACCAAAATGATTTATTTTACATCTTGTAATGTTCTCTATTTCTTTTTTGGTCATAAATCTTTTTTTTCATCAATCTGCTATGTAAACTATTCTGTGTTCTCCTGATTTACTCCTGGTATCACCTTTTATGTGTAAATAATATACCCATTTTGATATAATCTTGGTATAAGGTGGGAGATATTGATTTATATTTAGTTTCTGACTTACTGTTTCCCAGTTTTCCCAGAGTTTTGTTCCCCCAAATAATGAGTTCTTATCCTAAAAACTAAGTTCGTTGGGTTTATTAAACACTAGACTGCTAAAGTAATTTACCCCTGTATGATGTGTAGCTAATATATTCCATTCATCCACCATTCTATTTTTTAGGCAGTACCAGACTGTTTCGGGGATCACTGCTTTATAGCACAGTTTGAGATCTGGTACTACTAAGCCTTCCTTCATATTTATTTCATTAATTCCCCTGATATTCTTTTTTAAAAAACATTTATTAATTCCCTTGATATTCTTGATGTTTTGTTTTTCCAGATGATTTTTATTTATTCTAATTCTATAAAATAATTCTTGGTGGTTTGATTGGTATAGCACCAAATAGGTAAATTAATTTAGGTAATATTGTCATTTTTATTACTTTATCTCATCCTACCCACAAGCAGTTAATATTTTCCTATTGTTTATATCTGACTTTACTTGTGTGGAAAATGCTTTGAAATTATGTTCATATAATTCATATGTTCGTCTTGGCAAATACATTCCCAAGCATTTTATATTGTCTAGAATTGTGTTAAATGGGATTTCTCTTGTATGATATAATGTAAATAAAATTATTTAAAATTAAATAAAATTTTAGTTTGTAAATCTTGTCATTCTTTGTACTATAACCTCTCTTGTGTGTTCCTCCTCTATATCCACACAGAAAATACCATACTACCTCTTACTTAGATTACTATATTAGACTTCTAATTAATCTCACTGCCACAAATGTCTCTATTCTAATTCATCCACAAGTGTGATTTTCTTAAATTGCTTGTTCTGAGCAAACCAATGTCTCCTCCCTCCTTCCCCTCTCAATAAGTGCCAGTTAGTCACTATTACATCCTAAATAAAATGTAAACTTTTTTTGGCATTTAAAGATTCTCATAAATTTTCCCTTTAAAAAATTTTCAAATCTTCTTATGTATTATGAACCTTTATGCAATCTGATGTCTTGCTGTACTTGCTTACTTGCTGTTCCTAAGAAACAAGACTTTTCTGTCTTATTGCCATTGTACTGACCATCTTCCATGTCTAGAATGGTTTTCTTTTCACTTCTGCCTCTTTGAATATCTGGCATTTTTTGAATCTCCATTCAAATGTCATATTTTCCAGAAAGTCTTTCTTGATCTACAAGAAGTTAATGCTTTTTCTTCCATTAACTGTATATTTATCTTGAATATAGATTTTTAATGTATATATTGTCCCCTTCATAGAAGGCAAGCGCTTTGAAGGCAGTAACTATTTTGGCTTTTTTAAAAATATCCAGCTGTTTGAAAATTTCCTTGAATAAATGATCATTAATTGATCAGATTAGGTTAATATTATTAATTAAATGATTAAATTATTTTTAAGGTTACCCATTTTCCTAGTAATGCTATATGTTAATTTTTTTCTGTAAAATTTTCTTCAACCTTTTTTTTTTTTTTTGTTAAGGTCCAAGTCTTTCATTATTTTTTTTCTGAGCCCCTGCTTTTTGGGATAGATTTTCCTTCATATATTATAAGTGTATTCTCTTTTATGTCTTTTTTATTTGTCCTTGAGAACTATGTTATCTGACCTAGTTCTATATTAACTTCGTTTTAAACCATTTAATATTTCTTTTTATTATTTTGGATAATTTTGGAGATTCTTTCTTTGTTCCATTTTCTTTTAGGGTATTTGCTAAAATATCTTGCAATGCATTCTTTTGTATCAAATTTTTTCAAATTATTTTTCTTAATATTAATGAAATCTCAGATGTTTTGTATATTGGCATAATTTCCAATAACTGCATTGTATTTTGTACTTTTTTAGTTTTTTTTGCTTATTTTTCTTTTTTTAATAGCCTCTCTTCTGTTTCATCTAATTGGAAGCTGAAATTATTCTTCACTTTTTAACCTTACTTTTCTCTTACATATCTGTGTGGGAAAAGATGACAAGCATGAATGCCTCACTTATGAAAAAGATGGATTCTGAGGGCCAGAGTAATTAGGGGACAGTAGTTTTATTCTTTTTCATGAAAATGGGAAAATGCCTTAATGTTAAGTGTCAAAGAATTAAGCAAAGATTCTTTTCCAACTTCCTCCCTTTTCTACCACAGCTCCATTTGAAGAAGCTATGATGTACACTACAGTGAGGTTTCTAACTCAGAACAGCAAAGTACCAAGGAAAAGTCATATTCCACATTTTAAGAGATAAAGGAGCAACTGAATTGCCAACTGCCCTTGAATTGGAGCCCTTTTAAAAAAAAACAAAAAACTTTTTTTTTTTTTTTATCAACCACTCTTTCCTGGCTGTCTTTGGGACTTTTAGATATAACAGTCACCAAAAGTAGCAAAACTAGCCTTCACATCCTTTTCCTTGTCAGGTCAAAAAACTGGGTGCCTTTGCCCAAAGTATATTGGGGTAAGTCAAATATTTTACTGTAAGAATCACACACTTTATTCTATCTCACTCAAACCTGCTTCTCCTCTGAATGATATTGTCCTATATCAAACTTTGTACTGCCCATCAAACGTTGCTTTTTAACTCCTATCCACACCTCTGCATATGGACCAGTTCAGTACTTTACCTACTTCAGGTTTCAGGGGGCTCAGCTTGGGTCAATGCCAAGAGGAAATTCCAAGAGGAAATTCTGAGAGAGACTGTCCCATGACAGTTGTAAGTAGGTTTCTTTATGCTTCTTTATGGAAGCATCTTATCTTCTCTATTAGATGTTTTAACGATCACTATCCTACTAGAATTTCTTTCATCTATAACTGTTTTGTTTCTACTGGGGCTGCAAGAGTTGGATATTTTCCTCTGTTACTGCAGAGGGAGTAATTTTAGATAGTTTCATTGCTGAGAAGAAAATTAAAGTGGAATGGACAGTAGGCATTGTAGGCAGGAGGAGATAAAAGTGTAGATCAACAGAATAGTATTTTGGGTAAGTCTAGAAAGGCAATTTTTCCCACTAGGCAGTAGCTTTTGGGGACATATTTGATTTCTTTTATTTTTCCTACACTTTATTTGGCACACTTTTTTATTGTTTTAAGATAATAAACCTGAGAGGCAAGCTTATTCACAACTTTTTGCTTCATCATCTTACCAAAAATACATGTATTCGTTTGCATTTATTTTCATCTTTTAGATAAGACACATTTTCTTCCTTTTCATTTTTTTGGGTGGAAGGTATCTTTTATTCTGTTACTTCCATTTCTTTCTGTCCCCCTATACAAAGAGCAATTTTTAATAAATAATAAATAATGAAAAAATAGTAAAATTAAGCAATGCACCAACCAAATATGACTATATGTATCTACATAATAATATATTGAAATGCATCTATATGTATGTATATATTATCTATAATATATTTATGATAGTTTAATCCATAACAATTATGTATATGTAATCCTTTATGTGTTTATCAATATAATGCTATATATGTATATATACATACACAGAGAAACCCCTGCATATTACTGGGAGCAAATTTTTTACAGGGAGTGGACATTTGAACTTTATTTCTGACAACGTCCCAAATGGGATAGATAAAGACCATTTGGGATGGGCAGAAAAAGAAAAGTGATTCCAAAGTGCATTAGGATATTATTTTTCCAACTCTTCTTTCTTCTCATTCTTGTCATGATACCAAAGCCTAGGTGTCCAGTGTATGGGCAGGAACTTCCCACTTAGTAGAGAAAAAGCCACAGAGAAGGATATACTCCATATTCACTGCCAACCTCACTAGCAATAACATCTCTCCCCTACACCAGTAGAGTTCTTCATCTCTGAAGTGGAAGAGGTGGCCCTAATTTCTAGTCAATATAATTTTTGCTGCTGATCTTATTCTTGAAAAACAGTATACAGTGCTCCCAGGTTCTCCCTCCTTTTTCTGTGCTCCTCCTTCCTAATAACTTCATCACGTAACTTTATTTAAACTTTGTTTTAAATAACTGATAATAATACTGCTGATGAAAATTTCATTTGAGTCAAAATAATATTGCTGATGAAAATNAAATAATACTGCTGATGAAAATTTCATTTGAGTCAAAATAATATTGCTGATGAAAATGTCATTTGAGTCAAACTACTGAATCAAAAGATAAAAAGGAAAGTGGAACTTCTGAAATAAATATATACTTTAAAATGTAGGGCACTGGGGATTTCTTGATATCTCTAAAACCACACTAAGTAGTTGTCATTCCATGTACAAATAGTCCTGTTAGAAGTCAGAGTGGTCTTAAAAGAAATACAAAATATGCTACTTAAGTAGGCAAAAATCTTATTTTAACTTGAAATAGAACTCACCTGAGAACTGAATTTTCATGTATTTTTTACCAATGATGGAACTTTCAAATTTATGCTAAATAAAATCATAACTAAGAGCAAGTGCTTTATTTCACTTAATAAAATAGATGGGGACATTATATATATATAAAATCTTTGATTATTATTATTAAAGTTGAGTGATGTTTAAGGTCCTTCATCCAAAATGACTTCTTTAAACTCTACCATTTTATTACATACTTCAGACTCTACTATTTTCCTATGTTAACTGGTTAGGTTGTACTTGCATCATACTTACAGCAGGCAGTAGTGTAGATGTTTTATATGCCAACAGATATATTTTTTCTTCCACTACAATTATCTATATGGGTTTTAATTGAAAGTAATTACAACTGAAAGTGAGAGTGGACATTAGCTGAGGTATTAGATTTCAGTATGTCTTAAATTCTGGATAATCAAAGCCAATTACAACCAATAACACATAATTATATTGTTAAATTTTTAATTGGAGATATATACTGTAAATTGGCTAGGAAAGTACTTTTCTTTATCACCTCTCCCTATTTGGATATAATGAGTATCATTTGCTGATAATTTAAAAAACATTTCGAAGGAGACGAGTTCCTTTATTTTATGTTTAGAATATGATAGTCAAGAAGAATGAATCTTGATCCTGCATACATCATTTTCAAGAAAAAGAGTTAAAAAGCTGTGAATTTGATTCACTGTTTAAAATTCTATAATTAGGAGGTAGATGTTAATAAATTGTTTTATCAGGTCATGCTAGAGAGTTGACTTTAATAATAATAATAGTGATAACAACAATAATGATCCTTATCTGCAGGTACTTTAGGACTCTTCTGACTGACTTCTCCACCATGCTCCAGGGAAGTTCATTATTGGGATAACCTCAGTATCCTGTGAAATCTCATCAATCTTGGTAGCTCATCATTACCCTCTGCCTCTCTGATTAGAAAACAGACACATGTACTCAAAATCACTAAGGAAAAAACTTAGCTCACAGCCTTTTTTTTGAAATCGTTGCCTCCTCTTAGAACTAAGTATTGGTTCCAAGGCAAAAGAGCGCTAAGGGCTAGAAAATGGGACTTAAGTAACTTGCCCAGGGTCACATTGTTAGGAAGTGTCTGAGGCCATATTTGACCTCAGGACCTCTGTTCTCTTGGCCTGGCTCGCATTCCATTGAGCCACCTAACTGTCCCAGGAAATTTTATTTCTCATCTGGCTCTAGTACTTTGGGGTTTCTTTCACTTTCTCAACCATGTTCCCTCATTAGGTACCTTCTCCTCCGTCTTCCATTTCTAAGCTTTATTTTATCTTCCCTCATTAGATTTTAAGGTCTTTGAGGGCAGAAATTGTCTTTCTTTTTTTGTATTTGTATATTCAGCACTTTTGGTATAGTAACTGGCTCTATTTTGACATTTTATGAATGTATATTGACTATTAATGATAATGGTGAATATTATAACTCCTCCACCAAAACTCAATCCCTTATTTATTTTTGGAACATCTCAGGAATGTAATAAATGATTATTGATTGACATTCATTGAAGGGTCTAAGTCAGGGACAATATCAGTCCAGGGTCTTTATGTGCCTTATTACTTCTACAGTAACTGAAAAGACCTACCAGGAACTCTGAAATACAGGTGAATTGGGCTCTGGAAACATTGTTAATTGTTTGTACCACTGTGAATGTGATTCAGCTGCTTCTAATAGACAAAGTCTAGAACAGTGGTTTCCAAACTTTTTTGGCCTACCACCCCCTTTCTGGAAAAAATATTACTTAGCCCCCTGGAAATTAATTTTAAAAAATTTAATAGCAATTAATAGGAAAGATAAGTGTACCTGTGGCCATCACCACTCTCCTGGATCGCTGCAGCACCCACAAGGGGGTGGTAGCGCTCACTTTGGGAATCACTAGTCTAGAAGAATGAGCTTTAATTTGAAGGTCTAATTAAAGATAATTAAAAACAACTTAGACTTCTTGAGGTAAGACACAATGAACATAAAATCACCATAGAGAAAGTTATGATTGCATATATCAGTAAACTTACAAAAATTCCTAAATTGCAGCTCAATTGGAAGCAAACATTTAAAGCAGTTGGTACCTATGCTTTACTAAGTTTAATATATACATTCCTTTTTGTTAACTCTTGGCTTCCATCTTGGAATCAATCTTGTGTATCAATTCCAAGGCAGAAGAGCAGTAAGAGCTAGGCAAAGGGGGTAAAGTGACTTGCCCAGGGTCACACAGCTAGGAAGTGTCTAAGACAAGATTTGAACCCAGGACCTCCCATCTCTAGACCTGGATCTCAATTCACTGAGCCCCCTAGCTGCCCCCTTTTACATATACATTGCAAACTCTTAAATGCACTATAATAAATTTGAAAAGTTACCAAATAAAACCTATTCCACAATAATAAACAAGGCTATTGCCTTCAGACAGCTATAGAATGGTTAACATTGAGCTGTTTTCAGAGCATATTATAAACATATTAAACACTTTCAAAAATCCTTTTGGAATAAGCAGCAGATATTACTTTGCCAAGCAATAGTAAATGCTGACAACAGTACACTTCATTGGATTTGTCAAAGTGGCTGACCCTAGATTGAATCTATGAAATGACAAAGTTTAAAGAGTAGAATTAAAAGAGCAAATAGGTGACATTTACATGAGCTAAAATAACATGTTTATCTCCAATTACATTCAGACTTCTCAAACTAGAAATAACAGTAGACATGTCAAATTAAACATGTCCAAACGAGAACTTATCTTTCCTCCTAAAACTTTCTCCCTTCCTATTTTCTCTATTACTGTAGAGGATGACACTATCCTCTTAGTCCATTTAGGCTTGCAATTGAAAAATTATCCTTGACTTTCCACTATCTCTCACTCCCGCATCCCATTTGCAGGACATTGTGAAGAACTGTTGTTTTCACATCTGCAAAATCTCTGGCATATCCTTCTTTTCTCTTTTCTGATATTACCTTCCCTCTACTGTAGGTCCTCAGCACCTTTAATGTGGACAGCTACAATAGTGCGGTTGGGGTTGGTAGTCTGTCAGCCTTAAGTCTTTCCTCATTCTTATTCAGCTTCCATTCAGTCACCATAGAGATTTTTCTAAAACTCAAGCTAGACCATGTCACTCTCCTGCTCAGTAAACTCTCTTTTGCCTATCAAATACAAAATCCTCTGGCATTCAAAGTCCTTTATAATCTCTCCAATTTTTCTGATCTTCCTACACCTAACTTGTTTCCATGTTCTTTGATTTAGTGACATTGACCTCCCAACTTTTCCACAACAATGACATTCCATTGCTTTGTTCCAGGCAGATACTACATTAATCTTTCCTGATCCCCCAACTGTTAGCAACCCCACTCTCTATTTTTTAACTAATCACTTTAAGTGTATTTATAATTATTTTCTTTATATTTGTTCTGTATGTGATAATATATGTATATTATTATTATCTTACTCAAAAGAATATAAGCCCCTTGAGAATGGAGATGGTTTCATTCTTGACATCTGTATCCCCAATATCTAGCCCCCTGATTCATAGGGATAGTTTCCCAGGGCAACATATTCTATGAATCCACATCCCCTGAAACCAACGTTCATGACTGGATCCTGTGGAAGGAGATGCCCATTTAGAATGGCTGAACAAATCATGGTATATAAAGGTAATGGAATATTACTTCCATGTTAGAAATGAAGAGACATTTGCAGGGAAATCTGGAAGCTCTGGTGTAAAATGATGCACAGCAAAGTGAAAAGAAGGAGAACACCTTATATGTTTAGCAATTCTTAGATAAGTATGATGATCACCCAAAATTCCAGCAGATGAGAGAGTGAATAATGCTACCTGCCTCTTGACAGGAAAGTGATAGACTGAGTGAAGAATGATACACACATTTTGGGAAGAGAAGAATATGAGAATTTGTTTCACTTGCCTTTGTGCATTTATTTTAAGTATCTTTTTCCATTGAGAAAGGGAGGATGGATGGAGAAACAGTAACAATAATAATAAATGACTCAGCTGAAAATACCAAAAAAAGCAAAACATAGTTCATGAGCTCCCTAGTAACATGTGAGTTATGAGAAGAGGAAAAATACATGGCTACAATCCCAGTTACCTTTTACTCTTCCCTAATCCTAATCTTTCCTAAAGAATAAGTTCCCAAGACCTGTAAATTCTACCTTCCTTCCCAGGCCATTCCCCTTCTCTTCCCAGCAACATTTCTTCAACTATCATTTTCTCTCAATCAGTCACCTATCATCAGAGACTAACTTTCCATCACCCTTCCTGGCATCACACAGCTTCTATCCCTAGAACAAATGGAATTGACCCAGACTCCCCTGGCAGCTGAAGAAGCAACTGATTCTGTCAACTTTTCAAATTCCTACTGATCTTCTCTCTTAAAGAAAGACTTCTACCTCTAACCTTCTGACAAGAGTCTGACAGCTTCCAATGATTCATCTCTGTCTCTAACATTCAAAATTTTTTCAGTCTGGTTGAGAATCCATAAAAATAAAAATGTTAGAAATACTATATATTTTTACTTGATTGCAATCTACTGTCAAAACAGAGATGTCCTTGCTCTCTCCTGTATTTTCCTTTAAAGCACTCCTTTCAAAAATCTACCCCCCTTTTCCTCTAAAGCAACTGTAGAAATTTGAAAGTAGAATGCAGAAAACATCCAGCCATTTTTAGCGATCTTCAATAGAGGGAAACCCAATTTCTCCTCAGGCTGTCCATTTGACTTTTGAATAGCTCTAACAGACTCCCCTCCCCACATGGAACCACAATCTGTTTTTTTTTTTTTAAATTCTACCAATTGTTACTAGTTTTAGCCTCTGAGGCCAAATAGTGTAAGTCTAATCCCTCTGATATGTGACAATCAGAATACCTGCCTCCCCCAATTAGCTGTTCTCTCCACCATAAAACTTTTTCCTCCTTAGTAGCTCATTAGCTGAATTCCTTTAGAGGTCACTTTCCCTAAATTAAAACTGGTAGAGTCAGCAGCAGCATCACTCTAGATGGGTATATCTCTCACATGTCTAATAAGAATTTCCAGGTTAGTCTGAAGTTTCCACTGGAATCACCACTCTTTCCATCGTCCCCTCTTCATAGCCTATCAAAATGTCATCAAATCCTATACTCATTGGAATATAAACAAACTTTTAAAAGTGATAATAGAAAGTGTTTTTCTTTCAAACATTCAAAAGAAAGCATAAAATAAAATATACAAGATTTTTATAATTTAGCTAAATATAGTGAAACCTTCTATCCAATAAGATATTCATTAATTGCCTTATCAAGGCATTTAGGTGGCTAGGTGACTCAATGGATAGTTCAAATTAGCCTCAAACATTTAATCCCAGTTTAATCTTGGGCAAATTACTTAATATTTCCCTGCCTCAATTTCCTCAGCTATGAATAGCAATAATAAGAACAAATACCTCACAGAGCTATTGTGAGGATCAAATGAGATATGTGTAAAGCACTTCATGCAATTCCTGGCACATAATAGTGTTTATTAAGTGCTCATTCCCTACTTCACTTCCATAATGATGTTGGCGTTGAGTACTCAATTCTAATGAAACACAAATCTTGGAAAATTCTATGAAGTTTGAATAGTTCTTGAATATGTGCTCACAGATGCTATGTAGGTGTTGTATCAGGACCACCTGACCTAAGTGTAGAAAAAGATGCATAGGAATTGGAAGAGGTCTTGGTATAGTGGGAGAAACATGGAATGACTCTGGAGTCAGAATATCTGAGTTCATATCCTGTCTCTAAGATTTTCTTACTATGCAGCTTAGGACAAGTCTGTCACGTCATCTGACTGTGCATAAGTTTTTTTTCATTTTTAAAAGATTAGATTCCTTCAAACTCCATATTTTTGAAACTATGATCCCATATTTATTTTTAATAATAAGATACAATCCGATTAAAACAAAATCATTTTGTGAAATGGCATTGCAAGAAAAGTAGAAGCAAAATTTTATTGCATAAGCTGGATCCTACTATCCCAAAAATGTAGACTACATCTGTGGGAAGAGTGGACACAGATGGGTAGACAAATAAAGGAATCAAAGGTGCAAAATGGTGGTCTGGGGCATACGCAAAGTCCCTCTGGGTGTGGCTGTCCTCATGAAGATGTTGGGGGGCATTTTCTTCCTATTTTTTGTTGTGATGATATGAAATGGATAGAGTGCTAAGCCTATAGAGAGGAAAAGTAGAATGGAAGTAACTTGGAGGAACTGTGGCATATGCATGGATAGTCTAAAAATATTTCTGGTTGGCTAACCACATGGCAAATAGGAAGCTCTTTGATTCTACAATGTTATTGGTGAACCTTTTAGAGATTGTGTGCCCAAATTGTACCTTCATGCTGCCTTTGAGACCCCACTTTACCCCAGAGAGTGGAGGGAGGAAGTGCTCACACTGGTCTGCTGCACAGAGGGGTAGGACATGCAAAAAATATCACTGGGCACTATGGAAAGGGGGTATGGAGCAGCCCCATCCATCCTGCCAGGGCACATGTGCCAAGTCTTCACCAATACAGAATTAGAGGCATTCAAAATAGTTTATCATTTTCATCATCAAATTTCTTCAGGATTCCACAAATTAGAGTGTACAGAAGTCTGGGATATAGAATCTCTCTAGGAGTCCCTGAAAATGTAAATGGCCTGATTTTATCCTGGATGAACCACCATCTGTAGAATGTTCACTCTGGCCCACTCCCTTAGAGACAGCCTGCTGAATCTCCCCAGAAGTTTTAGACAACAGTATGCAGAGAAAAGTTTAAGAATCAGCTCTCCAAAAAAAATTGTGCATGAGATATGTTTAAATTTAATCTGTATTATTAACATCTCTTTCTTAATTTCTTAAGCATAGAAATAAAATAATAAAAAGCAAGTCCTGATTTGTAGCATTTACTAATTTCCAGATATAAATGTTGTCAATGAATATTTAACAACTGGTTTCTTGATTGGATGTCCCTGAACCAGTCAATTGTAGCTAGCTTCAACATACTTCTGGTCCTAGGGTATCCTGAAGGGTTGAAAAATTTCTTTTCCAGTACCACCAACTTTGCTTCCCACAGTATATAATCTACTCTTCTACCCCTCATTATTTGGTACAATTGATTTGTGCTCCAGTACTATTTAACCACTTAACATAAATAATCACAAAAATAAATCACAATGGGATACTTACTTAAAAGATTTATAAGAATAAATGTATACACATTTCTTCCAGGAATATGGGACACACATCTAAACATCTAATCATCTTGATCTCTAAGAGATGGTAGGCTAAGTTTTAAAATTAGTTCTTTCACAGCATTTGCTCACTAAGTTCATATTCAAAGGTAGTATCAATACTGGATAGATCCTTGACTCAGATACTGCTAGACTGAAGTCCTGAAGTCCCTTTCTGAGGGCATTGATGCTAGACTGATCGGAGACCTGGGAACTAGAATGCTGGAATGCTTAAGGAGACTCCATTCCCTTCACACCCAAGGGGGCACTGATAACAGCACTGGCTATAAACTTTTACTTTGGAACACTGGGATGCTGAGGCACCCTCCAGATTTTTCAAACTCATGAGATTTTAGGCTCCATTCCCTTCACTCGCCACTATGAGTGAGTCATTAAGCTCCTTCAAGGATACTGAGACACAGGGATATGGCTGAATCTGACAGACTTTTTCATAAAGTCTCACACAAAGAGACTTTTCTTCACAACCTCAGTAACTGACTGCAGTTATTTAGGGTCTATCCCGAAATGCTCTAGGTTCTCTCCAAGGTCCTTCCT
Organism: Gracilinanus agilis; assembly: GCF_016433145.1. Lineage (NCBI taxonomy): Eukaryota > Metazoa > Chordata > Mammalia > Didelphimorphia > Didelphidae > Gracilinanus > Gracilinanus agilis. The sequence goes on from NC_058130.1 coordinate 257,089,350, forward strand.
TTTCATGTTGTAATGAGCTTGCCTTAAATAGCAAGTAGTATTTCCAGATGGGAAGACATACTTAAAGGCACTCTACACATTTACAAAACTACCATTATGCATGCATTCATGGCAATATACATTGAAAATATGTATGGCCAGGATGCAATGGAAGGGCAGCTCTTTCCTCTAACTGAATAGACGCTGAGGTAAATCCCAAGTACTTCTCTCTCAAGGGAGGTCACTTTTTTCATCATCTTTTCAAATGCTACCTAAATGTTTTGTTTTGGTTGGTTATTTACTATTTAAATAAGTGTTTTTGCCAGCAAGCTGTGAAGAAGCTTAGAGACAGACGCTTGAAAACTTTAGGGCCACACAACTTTGGGAGATTTGAGCCCTCATAAATGTTTGGCAATTTTGGGACCATGTAAGAACATTGACACCATGGAAAGGACTTTGCATTAATGCTGTGGACACTGGGAGGATGTAAGGAACTGTGGAAGTGTTTAGAAAATAAAGCATCTGCTGCATCATGTTTGCATCTGATAATGTGGAAATTTCTCCTGTCAAATGAACAATACTTTCAGGTATTACAGAATTAGGAAGGACAGTATAGAAGCTGTGACCATGAATAAGCTGCCTAGGCAACTTAATAAGATTAATGGATGAGGTCTTTTTGGGGAGGGGCTGATAGATATGAATATCCCTACTGATACATAATTTGGGATGTTGATCACATTGCTTTAATGGGAGTAAGAAGTACCCTTTGACTGGATACTTGTTGGACCATTTATAGCTCATTGAGAATGATGGATTGAGTCATGGCAATCAGGGATAGGGATGATTCATTTCTATCAGGGTTATTGTGGTGGAAGAAGCATAAAGCTGTGAGATCTCAGCTGTATTATAAAAATTAAGAATATTATAACGGTGCCCTTGTCTGACGTCCTCCATCTCCCTTGAATAAAGACCTAATTAACCTCCCTTAAAAAAGAATATAGTCAAAATAGGGAGTGAAGTTAATTCCCTATTGAAAACAGAATCTAGAGCTACATTTTAAAAGGCAATGCCCAAACTAAAAGTATCTGTATCTTATTTCTTGTTAACCTATTGCAGAGTGAGAATAATTAAAAAAAGAAAAATATTCCTTTTATTTATCATAAACCAGTCTAAAAGAAGAGGTCAGCAGAGACTCTGTGTCTTTGTGTATATTAATATTGATCTTGTTTATTAATTTAAAAACTCTCATTGAAACCATATATTTTGTTTTTTCGCTGCAATAAAATTTTATTTTTCTTGTTTCACAAATATTATAAAATATGATTATTCATCCACAAAGGCTTCCCTAGGGATACTCTTCAGTTGTAGAGACCAAGAACTTTTGGGAGTTCCCACAGGAGAAACCACATGACCTCACAAGAGGGAAGAACCACTTAGCTGAGATGGTAGCAGATGAGGTCACTGGTAGACTGGTGAGAACAAGATGCTACTCTCTACAGGACTTGTAAGAGTTCTTAGGCTTGGGATATTAGGAAAAAAAGAAAGAATAGATAAAAACTGAACCTAAATATGGACGACCATATAGGGGGCCAGTCTCTATATGGTTTTGGGGTCCTGAGTGGCATTGGTGGCTTAGGATTGTTAAGGCAGGAGAAAGAAAATGAGAACAACCAGACTAGTGGTTAGCCCATGTTGCTCTAAAGCTATGGGATTTGGACTTTATTTTATACTGGTTTCAAACAAAGAACACAAAGAAAGAGTCACAGCTGCAAAGGGGTTACAAATCATACACAATCCATTAAAGTCTAAAAAGTAGAGATATGGGTGCAAGGACAAGGGCCAAATTCCAACCACCAATTAGTAGGGGTTTAATTCTGGGAGCAGAAATAAATTTCATGGAGATGTTTACTAATAGCGTTCTGCCTTGATTTATAGATCTGCACCTGGTCAGATAGTCTGGACTAAATTGTCTGGCTCCAGTCCTTATCTAAGTAATATATTTTTTAGGGTTCAGGCTTCTTAATTATCAAGGAGAGAAATTGTTAACTCAATAGCTTCTGGTCTGGTTATGGACTAAAAACTTTCCAATAAGTCTATGATGTTTTTCCAATAAGAAAAGGTATGGATCATATGAGGTGTCAAAAGAGAGGTCTCAGATTTTTATCTATTCTCTTATTGGCTTCCCACATGACCAAACCTGAACTTTGTCTTCATGTGATAAAATGCGTAGGTTTTATGGGAAAAGGGTTCTTTTGGACAATTACAATTGTATTATCTGTTTGAGTTTGTTTTTTCATATCCTAACACATGGCACAGTCAGAACATTATGAGTAGAGTAGGTGTGGTTATGTTTTATCAGATAAATAAAACTATAATACAATATAGATGATGCTAATTTGTGATTTTCTATATTAATATATGACCCACAGAAATCTTTTCTGTCTGACACCATTTCATTAGATGATCTTTAGGATCTTTTATAGATCTAAAGATTTTACAACTTCACCTCTTTGAGTCTTTTTCTATACTTTGATTTTTCTTGCTCTTTATAATCTCTCCCTCTCCCTCTCTCCCTCCGTCCCTCCCTCCTTCCCTCCCTCCCTCCCTCCCTCCATCTCTCTCTCTCTCTCTCTCTCTCTCTCTCTCTCTCTCTCTCTCTCTTACTCGCTGGTCCCACTCTCTCCACTCACACAGCCATAATGTAAACTCGCTTGCCCTCATCGCCTCTTGCCTGACCTACTTAAAATGCTTTCTAACTGGTCTCCTTGTTTCATCTTTCCTCACTCCCTCCTGAAGTGTCTGACCAAAGCAAACACATGTCTGACTTTGCATTTTCCTATTTAGTAAATGCTAATGATCAAATATATAGTTCTTTCTCATCTTAATCTTTTTATAACTTAGCTTCTTCCCAATTTTCTAGTTTTCTCACACTTTTCTCCTCTCCCTGGATTCTAAGATCTTGTCATAATCAACTAATTTTTTCCCCTCACACAGGACAATCCATCTCCTTTATTTAAAGGACTCCAAAAGTCTTTAATTGTCTGTCCCTTATACCTGGAGTGTCCTACTTCCACACCTTTGATTTTAAGAAGCTTTGACTTTCTTAGAGATTTGGCTAAAATATTACCTTCTGCAGGAGGCCTACCTTCTCCCCTCTCCCCACTCCTAGCTCTAAAACCCTTCTTAAGATTTCCTTCCATTTGCTCCAAACGTTTTTCATATGTACTTACTTATTTACCCTCTGTGACTCCTTTGCATAATGCTGGACTCAAATAAGATATTTAATAAATTAATGTTAACTGCATCCTTTTTCATTGATTATTAATTGATTTTTGCAAAGTTATTGCCTTACCTGTTCTTAGTTGCTTTTACTTTGCTACTATTCAGTAGGGTGAAATATCAAAGCGATAGTCAGTTGGGACTTTTCATTACCTTTATATCAAATGGAAAATAGTTTAACATTGTTAGGAGGTTTTAAGATTTTAACAAACACTAACATCATGCATTGCTCAACCTGACTGAGCATGTATTGGAAAACTGAAAACTAAGGATCTTTTCCCAAATCCTCAACTGATTTTCTCTTTGACTTTTATATTTTTCCCATATTCACTTGGCTATTAAATCAAACTTTTCTTTTTTAAACCTTTATATTTTAACATGTTTTACTAATTCCCTTTAAAAAAATCAATGTCACTTTTCAATGACTCTCTAGATAGAATAAAGTGAAGCAATAGATCAACTTTTCCTATCTCACATTAACATAATAATACAACACCTCCAGGAATTCCTTGAAGATATTCTTAGTCACTGCTAGACTTATCTTTCTCTAAGAGTGCTTCAGTTGGAAAAGAAAAGCAATTCCTTTTCCCATTGAATTCCCTACACACATTTTAATTAGCTTGGGAAAAGCACAAATTGAAAAGAGATTGTCAAGTTGGAAACTGAACTCATCAGCCTAGAAAAGAGTTTTCCCTTAACATATGAAATTTGCATTCCTCCCATCTATGATTGATTATTAGCACTACTTGTGACTCCAGATAAATCCTCTACCTTTCTCTGTGTGCTATAGCATGCCACTCTACATAGGTTCCTGGAAAGCTTCTACAACCTCCTGAGCCTCCTATAAAACCATACTCTCTTTGAGGGGAAGGGAATGTATGACCCTTTGAGTCAGTGACTAGCACAGTGCCTGGCCCCATATGCTTGCTAGAATGTGGATGCTTAAAATAGTATATGCATAATAAATGTATCAAAGTGATGTTGATATATTCCTATCCCCATGTTAGCTTTTGTACTTTAGGTAGGAACAAGTTCCAGTCAACCAATCCTAGGCATTAAGGCTAAGAGAAAAATCTTTTAGTCTTTTGATGAAGTGAAATTGTTTCTGAATATCAGGGCAGGAGAGGTTCATTAGATTCTTTATATCCTAAATAAAGTTATAAAGTTAGCTGAAAAAAAAAAAAGGATTTCAGAAATTAGAGTGGGAATAGTGTTCTAGCTAAAACCTCTGAGAAGGTATCACCTGAAGGTGGCAATGGGGGAAGAAGAGTCCTTGGTTTTAGTCTCCCCATATTCTTTTGGCCAGAAGAAAACCTTACAGATTTGGAAGGTCCAGAAGATCTTGGACTTACTATGTTCCCAGTGATGTTCTAAACGGATATTCCTAGATCAACTGGTAAATGTCTCAGCACTGGGAGCTAAGGACAAATTGGATCCAAATTGACCATTTTTAAGGGCAACTTCTGAGTAACACATGAATGGGATAAAAGGGCTTTCAGCAAACAGGAGCTCTGAGTTATTCCTTTGCTGTTTATGATTCTTAAGCTTTAGTCTACTGGACATTGTCATTAGGGTGTGTTACAGATTTGAGGTGATATTTTGTACTAACTATACTTACTGAGTCATTTTAGTAAAATATGACTTTCTGACACACATATACACAAATATTTAAAGCTAGCTAAATAGATTTTTCAATCAATAATCCAGAGAGGAAGCATACAACTTTGGGCTTGAAGCTTAGTCATTATAGAATTACACTAGTAGGGTAACTATAGTGAGATGTAGCCTATTCATGATCAGCAACCCAACTTATTAGTGCCAATAGGAGTTGAGATAGGAATTTTCAGAGTTTACATGGGTTACAAATGCATATTGATTCACTGATTGATTGATTCTCTTACAACTTCCTAATGGACCCCTGAGAGTTAAACCACCTACTTAGAGAAACTTATTTAGATTTAGGAATAGATAAACATCAACCCACAGAACTATCTTTGTGTTCCTACATGAAGATAGATTCTTGTGATAATTAAAAAAGAAAATGGAATTGAGTCTCCACAGTTCCACAGACTACTGCTTATTAAGCAGATCCAATTTTCCTTCATGCTCTATGCCAGTGGATTATTTCCTTGGTAGGAGCTAATTATCCATTTGGGGAAATTTAGTCTTGTCTGGTAAAAAGGAACATAGAATAAGAATTGAATAATATCATGATACTAATTAGGGATATCTAGGAAATTCTAGTGAATATGGCAAAATGGCTTTTCCAATCCCTAAGGACTTTTCAAAATTTCTACAGCCTTGCTAAAATAGCAAGTTAGGAGTGTAGGAGACCTAGACCTAGAATAAACCAGGAAATACGTTCTAGATGCAGAATCATGTCAAAGATCCAAAGAACCTGACAGATACAGAAATGGTTCAGAGAGGCATCTATTTATGGGGACTCCCATGTCTCCTTATCCATTGGGCAGGAGTTAATGGCAGGGGTTAAGTGCAATCTCTTTTACCTTCACCCACCTTTGTGGTTCCAATCTTTCTCTTTCTTCAGTGGCCTTGAACACCAAGGCTTCTCACTAGCCCTCTGATTCTAGGATTCTAGACTGTCTTTTATTATTTACTCTCCTTTGTATCTTTAAGTACAGTAACTTTTAGTACAGTGTCAGGCACTTAGTAGACACTAAAAAAAAGGTTATTAATTTTTTACTTACCCAAGTATATTTTTATGTTAGAGACATGAATGGGATGGAAGAAGTGGTCCCATGAAGGTAGAGGAGAACAGAATTTTTTTTTTTATTGAAGATATCTGTGAGACTCCTGAAAGGGAAGGGAGAAGCTGCATTTACATACGGAGGCCCATAACTCTTCAAGCACACACATTATTAAGCTCCTTACAGCAGAGTATACAAAATGAGGGAAGTTCCAATACATTTGTGTCCTTGATTTTCTAGTCAATCACCAAAATAATAAATCAAAAGGACTTGTAGTGTTTGATGATTTCTTTTTTTTTATGTTTTTATTTTTAGAAAAATTTTCCATGGTTACATAATTCATGTTTTTACTTTACCCTTCACCCCCTAAAACCACCCCCTCCCCGGTAGCTAACTCACATTTCCACTGGTGTTAACATGTGTCATCAATCAAGACTTATTTACATATTATTGATAGTTGCATTGGTGTGGTCTTTTCGGGTCTACATCCTCAATCATGTCCGCATCAAACCAAGTGCTCAAGCAGTTGTTTTTCCTCTGTGTTTCCACTCCTGTAGTTCTTCCTCTGAATGTGGGTAGCTTCTTTTCCATAAATCTCTCAGAATTGTCCTGGGTCATTGGGATGCTGCTAGTACAGAAGTCCAGTGCATTCGATTTTACTACAGTGTATCAGTCTCTGTGTACAATGTTCTTCTGGCTCTGCTCCTTTCACTCTGCATCAGTTCCTGGAGGTCTTTCCAGTTCACATGGAATTCCTCCAGTTTATTATTCCTTTGAGCACAATAGTATTCCATTACCAACAGATACCACAATTTGTTCAGCCATTACCCAATTGAAGGGCATACCTTTGCTTTCCAGTTTTTTGCCACCACAAAGAGCACAGCTATAAATATTTTTGTGCAAGTCTTTTTATCTATGATCTCTTTGGGATACAAACCAAACAATGGTATGGCTGGATCAAAGGGCAGGCATTCTTTTATAGCCCTTTGGGCATAGTTCCAAATTGCCATCCAGAATGATTGGATCAGTTCACAACTCCACCAGCAATGTATTACCGTCCCAATTTTGCCACATCCCCTCCAACATTCATTACTCTCCCCTTCTTTCATTTTAGCCAATCTGCTAGGTGTGAGGTGATACCTCAGAGTTGTTTTGACTTGCATTTCTCTAATTATTAGAGATTTAGAACACTTTCTCATGTGCTTATTGATACTTTTGATTTCTTTATCTGAAAATTGCCTATGTTTGATGATTTCTAAAGGTAAATACACTGAAAATTTAATAATCAGCTCTTATTAGTAATCAGCTCTTTTTAGTCAATTCAAGTGGATCCCAACACAACCTATTCCTGCCTGTAAGAAAACTAGAAAAGAAATGGGTGTAATTGAGGAGATAAAAATTTTTTAACCTAAAGAACTTTATAATAGAGCTATACAAATATAGAATGAAACGTGGTGAGTTCTTAATTACTGAAACACTTCAAATGTTTGAGAGATGACCTCTTTTCAGGCATATTATAAGATTATTTCTATTCAGTAGTAAAGTACTAATTATTATGTAATTAGTATAGAAGATTCCTGGGATCTCTCTCCACACTGAGAATTTGTGTTTCATTGATTCTTTAAAGCAGAAGAAATGGTGAGGCTTCAATAAAAACTTCCTTACTAGGAATTAGATTGGGTTGACTTTGGGTTAACTTTGGATTCCTCATATACATCTAAAAGATTATTTTAGGATTCATCTATGCCTTTGAATTCATGTAGATATTATTCGGATACCTTCTGTAGTAATTGTAAAAGAAATAGGGAAGCCATAATAATGGTTCTATATGTCTTATTTAGAGAATGAATCTATCACAAACATTATCCAATAAGCTTTCCTTTATCCTATATACAAATTGTATAAAGATATATGCAAATAACTATACATAATGGTCATTAGCATGTTGTCTTCACATTCAACTATGAACTCCTTGAGGGCTGAGACAATATTTTACTCTCCTTTGTATCTTGTGGGTTTAGCACATTGTTAGGCACTTAGCACACACAAAAAGATTATTAATTATTTACTTACCCAAGTGTATTTTTGTGTTAGAGACATGAATAGGATGGAAGAAGTAGTCCCATGAAGGTAGAGGAGAACAGGAGTTTTTTTTTTGTTAAGAATTCAATGTTTTCCCTAATGATCTAGTTCTAACAGTTAAACTGATTGATTACCATGGAGATATATTGTATGAATTGTCAGTCATGGAATCAAAAATATCCAGGATTCAGTAGTATCAAAACAAACAAAGCCCAAAAAACTATGCAAGATCAATCTTGAGATAACACAATATGCATTAATTCTCTGCTTGTGTTCATTTTTTTCACATCTCTGTCTTCCTGAGGAAATTAGAATGGTCTCTAAAAAAGATACATAAATGCTCCAAATTTGAGTTTTTATGCAGCTCTCTTTGCATAGAGAGGAGTAACATATTGTTTGCAGGAGCAGACAGATGATAGTAGAAATAGACAGTGCAGAAGAAAGAATAGCTCTTTAATATTTCTGCTATTGAAAAATAAAGGAGTGACATTGATACCAGAGTTTTGTACAGTTTGATGAATACTTTAAAACTGAAGAATAGTTGCATTTTGTTTATTTTTTTGGATAGGCTCTTCTTTCTTGTGCTTTCTGATTTGTACTACTTGTTTTTGAAAAGGATGATTTTATATTTTTTCTTTTTTCTATGTATCTTTCTCCTTCGGTGCTTTTCTCACTCAAATGAGGAGGTCAAATAAGTCACAGAAGGAGCTGTTCAATGGTATCCTAGGAAAGATACTTTCATTATTCTATTTTATCTTTTTGTTGGTATTTTCACTGTAAGATGCATTGTCCCTTTCTGTCCCTACAATTGAAAAAATATTTCTTAGTTCTTATATGAGCCTTATCTTGCTCATTTTCTCTGTCTCATGGTGGTGAGTGGATTTGGTACTCAAAAGTGGATAAAGTTATAAGGCAAAGTAGTTTTTTTGAACAGTTCTTTTGGGAAACAATGTTTTACATATTTGTAAACTAAAATGGCTTCACTATGACATTAAGGCATATTTTAGTTAATTATACTTAATAAATTCACACATCTATTAGCAAAATAAAATCTGTCCTAGTTTGAGTTGTTAGTTAAAATTTTGGAGCACATTAGAAACTAAATAATTCTTAATTCATAAGACTTGGATACTTGTAAATTAAATCCTATGAGAAGAATAGAGGAAGGAAATAAAGAAATATTGTCTTTACTATGCACCAGCCACCGTGCTAAGCATTTTATACAAATATTATCTCATTTAATCTTTACAATGACCCTGGAAGGCAGGTGCAATTATTACTATAATTGTTCAGGTGAGGAAACAGGCAGTTAGTAAATGTCTGAGGTCAGATGTGAACCAAGTTAGAATGTTCTTAATTTCAGGCCGTGTTCCATACAGTTTTTCACCAGCTGCCTCTGTTGTCTTTCTACTAAACTCTTTTCTGAAGAGTCTTTCTGATAGAATCCTTATAGGGAAGTTAGGGTCAATGTTCTGGGCCTTAAAAGGTAATTTTTCCTGACTTGTGCAAAAATAATCAGTACATGAACCCTTGAAAATCATTTGTTGAGATACCACTACAAAACGTCCCTGGATGTCCTAGAGTTTTATTTTGAGAGGAAAAATAGGACATTGAGGAAATTATTTTATCTGAAATAGAAAAACAATGATATTCAGGGTAAATTGGGGCATTTTATTTTCTTTTTTTAAAAGTTAGACAATGTGTGGGTAGCTATGTTATTTAGATTTGTTGAGAGAAACACCAAATCCATTTTCTTTTTTTGTTTTGTCTGCTTAGATGCAGACAACGATTCTATGAAAATGATATTATCTTTTATTCAAGCATCAACTCCAATAGAGGTCACCAGGGACTTAATTAATGCATATTTGAAGGGTGCTTCAAATCCATTGATTAAACATCCTCAGTGATCTTAGTGAAAATAAATGCATCAATATTTTGAGCATTATAATTCTCCTTTGAGAGCTATTTTTTTTAACTGTAAAAAGAGGAAGCAACACTGGTAATGCCACCCTAAATAAATCTGGGTTGGAGAACATAGCAGAAATGTTAGATGGTACTGGTAAATTACAAGAGTAAACCAACCTTGAGAAGAAAAACAATTATTTATCCAGTGCCAAGAAGATTTTTACCAGCCTGCAATCTCCAGGGGGGATAGGAGGATCATGAATGGTATAACAAGGGAAATCAGCATGAGTGGCTATTTTCCAGACTGCAGCTGCACAGACTGCCTAAGAAATTATTCTCTTTAAATCTTCTTTGTCTTGCCTTCAAATTATAGTTCCCTTCATTTTCTATTTTCTTCTTTCACTATATTTCATCATTTTAGTCTTCAAATAAGAGCTATTTGGAAATGTTAGCAACATTCCCACACTCGCTCCCCCCTACTCCACATTGAACATTTTCCCCTCTATATATCATCTTCATTGGCAAGTAGAACATTTAAAATGATTCTCATTCTCATTTAACTCTCTTACCTATTTTGACTTTTTGCTCTTCTCTGACATAATTCAGAGTGAATGGTTTAGTTAATGTTTATTTTAAAATTAATTTAATCTTCTTGCCTTAATCATCCCAGAAGTATGCTTATTAATAAAAATAATATTACTATAACAGATATCATACTGTGTGCTATGAAAATAAAATAAGCCCACAGAGACAAATGTAGTTATTGTTTCATTCTTAACTAATGCCCTGAACAAATAGTTCTTTTTGTTTTTATTTTTTTCATGTGTTCTATTCATCTATTTATCTTATAAGTGCTAGTGAAAGCATTACATCCAATTTCCATTTCTAAGGTGATAGGGTTTAATATAGAATAGGAGGATGGATGCCTTTTTCAGGTGTCAGAGTTATAATCATCTTTAGCACAGATGTCATTCCTTATGCTATTATATCCTTTACATTAGGGGAAAGGGGAAGAATAAAATGACCCTAGTTCCTTGCCAACACTAAACTCTACACCTGTCACCTACATTCTATCCCCTTGTATTTCCTCCGTAACCTTGGTCAGTCATCCCTCTATTCTCTCTAATGCATCTCGTCTCTCAGAATTCACAGGACCACTTTTCTCAGCCTAACAATATTTCTAAGAATAGGGATGGGTCTCTTTTATCAAAACAAGCACCAATAAACAACTACAGGCAAATTCCCCCTGCCCCATACCTTTCAATTTATACACTCACTCTCTAAAGCCATATAACTTTCTTTCTTTTGGCTGCCCATTTTCTAGAAAACATAGCTTTGCTTGCTGCCCTTGACACTGAATTGAAATAGTTCCTTCCAAAACTCACCACTTACAATGGGTTTTCCCTCTGTCCATTCTTGGAAATTCTCTTCCATTGCATCTAATATTGTGGGACAATCTGTAGATGCTTTTTGGTTCCTTGCTTTCCTTTTCTGGTTTCTTTTCCTCCTTCCATTCCTTTCAAGTGAGGATTTCCAAAATTTCTGCATGTGGCCCTCTTTTGTTCTTTTTCCCTTCACAATATGAGTCAAAGACGCCCCAAAATTTTGAGTGTTAAAGGGCCTTAGAACTTATGTCATTCATTTCATATCTGAAAAGGATTTTATATGCCTTTAAAACTTGTGATACAACTTCAGTCTGAGAACCTCTAATGAGAGAAAACTTATTATCTTTTTAGACAACATATTTCACTTTTCATTTTTCTAACTTATTTTGTTTGGAACCAAGAAAACAACTTAATCAGTATATGCATGTTAGCCTTGTCAAGTGGAGAGATATGGAAGCTAAGGGAAACACTGGTTTATAATAAAAACTTATTTGTAAATCATACCAAAAAATTTTAACTAGGACAGAACAGCCAGAATTTTGTCCCAGGGTGGAAAATTTAAAGCACAGAAGTGTCTTTGGAGTGTTTACTCCTCAGCCTATCCTGCTTTTACTGTAATAACACTGATAATAGTAGTGGTGGATTTTTTTTTCACTCTGCCCCCTACCTCAGAGTAGCATCCTGAGTGCTGTAGCCCAGATAAGCCAACCCAATTCCTGGTTGGTCCAGGTATAGAAATAGCCATATGGGTCCACCAAATTTAAGCTCTAAAGTCAGAAATTCCAATGATTTTTCATGAGGAAGTAGAAATGGCACAAACTAAGGGAAGAGCAACAAGATAAGACCAAGTATATGCAGAGGAAGTCTGTATGCTAGAGATAACACCCTTTCAGAGGTATTGGGGGATTTATTCTAAAAATATTTACTCTCAAGAAAATGGATGTTATTATTATCCAAAATAGATAACCAACATGCCAGTAAATACAAAAATCATGGCTATTTTCCAGTTTTTACAAAATCTTTATGAAAATAACCTATGCATACCTGAGGCCATCTTGGATTAAGCTATGAAATAGACACAGAGACAGAAAAAATGGTGTAACATGATAGATGTTTAATCAGAAGATTCAAGATCAAATGTCACATCTGCCATATATTAATTGCATGGTTTTGGGCATAGCATCTAATCTTTTTGGCTAATATGACAGAAAAGAAAAATTGGAAAACTAATGAACTATTGGTAGAGTTGTGAACTGATTCAACCATTCTATAGAACAATTTGGAACTATCCCTAAATGGCTATAAAACTATGCATATCCTTTGACCCAGCAATACCACTACTATGCCTGTAACCCAAAGAGATAAGAAAAAGGGAAAAGGACCTAATTGCACAAAAATATTTATAGTATTCCTTCTGTGGTGGTAAAGAATCTGAGAGGAGGTCTATCAATTGGGAAAATGGTTGAACATTTATGGTTTATGATTGTAATGGAATACTATTGTACTATAAGATATGGCAGGATGAGTGTAGAAAAACACAGAATAATCTACACAAACTGAGGCAAAGGGAAGTGAGGAGAACAATAACAGTACTATTGTAGAATGATCAATTATGAATGACTTAGCTATTTATAGTAGTACAAAAATCCAAGAAAAAGCAAAAGGAGTCATGATGAAAAATGCTTTCACCTCCAGAAAAAGAACCAATGGAGTCTGAATGCAGGTTTAATTATACTATTTTCACTTTATTTTCTTCAGTTTTTGTTTTGTTTTATATGAATCTTCTTCCACAATGTGACCAATATGGAAACATGTCTGTGTGGTTACTCATGTATAATCTAGGCCAAATTAAGAAAATACCAGCAAGACTGATATAGATTCAGAACCATGATATCTATTTTTGTTAATTCATTTAGAATAATTTTGAAGGATCTGTTTTATTCAGTATCCTATAACAGTTAAAAGTGTAGATAGAAAAATTGAATAAGACAGTATTTGTCCAATAATTTAGATTTAATGAAAATAACAATGGATCTGAAGTCAAATAGCTAAAGTTTGAATCTTAGGCTTCTCATTTATCATCTATGTAAAACTTGTTCAGTTAAAACTCTATCATAACAAAGGCTATGCATTAGCTCAATTTTGTATCACACTCTGAACTTAACACAATGCTTTCTGTGTGCTGTAGACACCTAAAAAAATTGCTGGTTTGTATTGGGCCTTTTAGTTGAAACTAGATGATTAAATTTCTTTGCTAAAAAGCTAATAGATTCCAGTTGACAAAATTAAAATAAAAAATCTCCCCATTAGGGAAGAAGTAGCAACCAACTATATGAAGATTTCAATCCATGAATTTGTGGACAAACTGAGGGAAATAGTTATGTAGGGAGTTTTCTATACATATAACCAAAATATGCATTACTGCATTAGAAGTGTTTAAGAGGATAATAAAGAGATAGGATTATGTGAAGGAAAGAATTTATTCTACTTGGCAAATTAAGGAAGGTAGAGACATTGGCATATGAGCTGCTTTTGAATGTATACTAATCTCTATCATGCATTTAATGTCTTTGAATGCAGTATACTAGTCATTCCCTGAAAAAGAGATCACTACTTTCTCTGTGACTTTTATTTATGATAAGCTGCCTTGAGGCAAAACCACAAAGGCTGGCTTCTCAGGGCTCATGGGAAAAAAAAGAAAGATGGGGCATTTTTATCTTATTCTGGCAAATCAGTATTTTCAGAAAAATAACACATTGTTCTGAATTCTGACAAATTCATAAACATATGCATGTGTTTACATTGAACCTACAGTGACTTTTCAGAAGGCTTCTTCTTTTATGAACCAAGAACTGCAGCTAGAATAATAAAAGGAATGCTTTCATATATTAACAGGCAGGTTGGTTAACAGCTCTGCTCTCTATTGGATTTTCTTTCATTGAACATAATGTTTTAGTCAGTTTCCCTACATTTAAATGTATTTCTGTGGGTAGTGCATTACCTGCACTCAGACAATCAATTCAGGAAAGATGGTGAGATGAAAAGGAGCCCATCAAAAACCAATAGGCAGAATCTTAAAGAGAGATGTGTACACATTGCAAAAATGTATCATAGGGGAAATAATGGAGAAAATATGTGTCAACCAAAGCAGAGTAGCTTAGTCTACAAAAATGTTTTTGTCTGAATATTTTAAACAAAAATAGTTTTATCAAAAGAGAAGAGTGGAAGAAAAGAGAAAGGCAGAGAGAGGAGAAGAAATGCAAAGAGGAGAGAATGCACAGTGAAAAGCAGAAAGAAGACAGAGATACATAAACGAACTGAAAAGAGCAAGAAGAAACCCAAAACATTTTACTTGTTCCTTATCAAAATAATTGATGCAGAATAGAAAGCAAAAGATTAGAACACATAACTCTATATCAGTAACCATTATTAAACACACACATAAATATATATATATATATATATATATATATATATGAAAATTGTTAAAAGATGGAGTCAGCATATAAGAGGTGATTTTGTAAAATATAAAAGGTCAAAAGTAATAATGATCTGTCAGATTTCTTTTGTTGAATAATTCAATTTATTAAACATGTTTCACACATAGGGGCATGATCACAAGCATTGCTTACTTCTATACTTTAATTTTCTTACCATGTTTTTGAAGAGGAGATTAATGATCAGAATGATGCATTAATTCTACAAATTACAACAATTAATTTACAGCCTTTCATTTACAATTTATATGTAACCACGCCATTCTGGGTTCATGATTCCAATTCTTTTATCCACCAGCAGATTAGATTATATTTCCAGTCTCTTCTGGGAGTTGATGCATAAAACATCAATGCTGAATGGACATTTCATCTTTAAACATGACTTAAGTGACCTATGATATTCCAATCTGTAAAAAACTTAGCACAGTGCCTGGCCCCATAGTAGGTGCTAAATAAATGTACTTTTCTTTTTTTTCCCTTAATTCACACATAGCCCCAAAATTTGATAAGAAAGTCTTGCAATTTCAGTCCAATCCATTTTCCATGGGATTTTTGTTAATCCAACCCTTAATATATCAATGAAACTGAAAACTAAAATGAAATAAATTCATATATATATATGTATATATATATAAACTATTTGCAAAAATGTTTACAAAAACACAAACTATCCAGAAATAGATAATCTAAACAACCTGATATGAGAAAATGACTTGAGTAAGCCATAAATGAATTCCAAAAGGGGAGAAGTATAGGTCCAGAGGGATTTATACATATATTCTATCAAATATTTAAAGAATGATTCTAATTCTACATGAACTGTTAGCAGAAATGGAATCATAAATTTAGAGCTATAAAGGGAGCTTAAAGTTCATCTAAATCTGACCTCATCATTTTTCAGATTAGAAAACTAGGATCCAGGGAATACATATAAACTACTAAATGTTATGAGTCTTTGTTGACAGAGTATACATTTCAACCTAGGTCTGCAGGTTCCAAATGCAGTACTTTTCCATTATGCCATGGATTTTTTCCAGAACAAAAAGGTATCTTATTGAAATCAGTTTTTAAAGCAAATATGAACTTCATTTTTAAAAAAGCAGACAGAAAACAGAAAAATGAGACTACAAGTTAATATAACTAATAAATATTGATACAAAATTTTAAGTAAAATGTTAGCAAGGAGGCTATAGTGTTTTATGTATATATTATATTTGTACATATATATTTTCTATAAACATAAATATTTCTATAAGGAATATAAAAATGGTTAAATGTAATTAAAATTATAACTTGAATGAATGAATAGAAAAGCATTTTAAAGGACTGATTAGGTCCCAAACACTATGGTAAGTGTTGGGTAAACAAGTAGAAAAAATTGGACAATACTTCTCTTAATGAATTCACACTAATTGGGGAGAAATAATATATAAAAGAAACTTTAGCCACAGGGCTGATGGAAAGGCTTAGAAGAACTAAGTTTTCCAGCATTGAGACAGATGGCAAAGCCTAGTGGTTTTAGGTAATATAAGTAGGTCAGATGATATATTTCCAATGGACTTCCATTTGTAGGAGCAAGACAAATGGTAAGGATTCCAGAGAAGATGGAATGGCTTGGCAGGCTTCTATCTCATCAGAAGGCATGGAGGTATTGGCTTCCAATGCATGAAAATCTTATAGGCATTTAGGCAGCCAGGGACAAGATGGAAGGTATTTCTCTTGGTTCAAAATCCCTCTGTAATCCAAGGAGGATGAGTTCTGGAGAGCCCTGAGGGCAAGAAAGAAATAAAGGAGGAATATAATGGGAGTGGGATGCCACCAGTTGTGGGAGGACTTCCCATATCTTCCAAATAATAAGGCACTCATTTATATTGAAAACTTATGAAAAGGGTATATTCTGTAAACATATTTTAAAAAATTATCTTTATAAAAATCAAGCATTTTATATTATAGAGAAATATTGGAAATTATTGGTTTTCAAATGAGTATTCTCTCACAAAATGAACAGTATGAAAAATATGCTTTGAACAATCATACATGTATAACCCATATCAAATTGCTTACCACCTCAGGGAGGGAACAAGCTAGAAAAATAGGAATGCAATTTTGATATTATAATTTCACTTTTTATGTAAGCAAATTATATAAGTACAGAGACTTTAGATGCGAGATTGTTGAGGCAGAATCCATTATTGAAACTGATTGCATAAAGGAAATTAGACAGTGAAGAGTCATTACTGACCCTAAATTTGAAAACCTGAAAGACTAAAATAATAGTAGTAACCTTATTGGAAATAGTTATTGAATGTAAATATATTTAGATATATTTGGTGTTATCGTTATGGCAGCTTGATTAATGTTATATTTATTTCTTCATCTATAAGCAGTCTGTAGAGAGAATTCTAAATTTTTTATTTTTAAAAATTCTGAGAAAACAGAGTAATTTATATACAGTCAAAATTACTTATGTGGTGTATATGAGGTGTCCAGGGAGGACAAGCATTTCTGATGGTGGGCTAGTTAAGCAATTTTCAGGGCTCTTCATCCATCTTTGGCGTTCACCTGTCACAATTCATTTGTGGTTCCAAAAAGCTAAAGACTGTATAGTGGCTATACCATAGATGGGATAAAACATGATTGGAGTGGGGCAGATAGTTGGCTCAGTGAATAGTTGAGCCAGGTTTTGAGACAGGAGGTCGCAGGATCAAATCTACTCTCAGACACTTCCTAGCTGAGTGATCATGACCAAGCCCTTACCATTCTTCTGCCTTAGAACCAATATTGGTTGATGAAAGATGAAAGTAAGGGTTTAAATAAAAAAACAGGTTGAGAGTAACCAACAGGCCTCAAACTCATCAATGAGTTAGGAGGATGTCTACCTCAAATATGAAGACTCCTCCCAATGGCATGAGTGGAGGAGAATAATTATGTTCTAATAGCCATGAAGGCAGCTAAAGCAGGAGCTATGGAGCAGTTAGAGCTTGGTCAGACATCAAAGGCACCAAGGTAATCTATTGCATCCCAAGCCATCATAAGCCTTTCTGAGTTTTTTTCTTATCACAGGATTTCTATGCCTCTGGAAGACTATTAAGGATGATTACTGTGTATAACTCAGACTCATTTAAATCCATTTCCACTGAAAGTAAAAAAATCAACCCGTGATATCATTGTTTTGTTTTTTTTTGAAAAAAACAAAGGATATATAAATTCTACACTTAGGACTAAATAATTGGTTAAGGGTGAAGTCAAGATGTTGGCTCTCCGAAATTCACCTCCAATTATTAAAAAAAAAAAAACCTTCAAAAAATTCTGTAGTAGCAGAACCAACAAAACAATGGAGTGAAACAAGTTTCCTTTTTAAGACAACACCTGGAAGAGGTCAAAAAGAATTCAAACAATCACTTAAGAGAAGTGGGAAAAATGGGAAAAGATATGAGAGTGATGAAAGAGAATCATGAAAAGAGTGTCAATAGATTGATAAGGAAACACAAAAAATGGGAAAAATCTATAAAAGTTCCCTGAAAAAAACCACTACTTAAAAAGTAGAATTGGCCAGATGGTAAAAGAGGTATTGGAGCTCAATGAAGAAAATAATTTACTAAAAATTGGACTTCGGCACATGGAATCTAATATATGAAACTTCAAGAAACAAAACAAAATCAAAAGAATGAAAAATAGACGAAAATGTGAAATATCACATTGGGAAAAACTGACATCGATCTAGAAGAGATAGTTTAAGAATTATTGGATTACTTAAAAGACATGATAAAAAAGAGCATGAACATTATATTGCAAGACTGATTTATATAACCATGGGAAATTTTTCTAAAAAATAAAAAAATATTTAATAGAAAACATTATATTGCAAGAAATTATCAAGGAGAACCTCCTTGATCTTCTTGAACAAGCATGTAAAATATAAATGGAAAGAATACACTGATGATGTCTTGAAAAAACTTCAAAAGCAAAACTTCTAGGAATGTTATAAACACATTCCTTAGCTCCCAGTCCAAGAAGAAAATATTTTAAGCAGTAAGAAAGAACCAATTCAAATATGCTGGAACAACAGTCAATATTACAAAGGATTTAGCAGCTTCTACATTAAAGAATGGGAAGGCTTGGAATATGATATTTCAGATAGCAAAGATTCTAAAATTCCAACTAGCAATCACCAAGTAGCTAAAGTGAAGTTAACCTCAGTACCAATTCATAACCAGAGAGGAGGAAATTAAAGTAATTATTAGAAGCCATTTCTTAAATTAAATGTCAATAAAATTGATAAGTGAAAAGGATGAATATTTACAAAATATTAATTGCCTAGATAAAAAGAAGAGGAGATAGAATACTTAATGCCATTTTAGTAAAAAGAAATTGAACAAATCATCAATGAAAGCCCTAAAAAAAACATTTCTAGAATTAGATGAATTCACAATTAGGTGAATTCTAAGATTAAATAAAATATTAGGAAAAATAGGTAAAATAGGCAAAGAAGGAATTCTACCAAATTCCTTTCATGTTGCATTGATACTTAAACCAGGAAGAGAAAAACTCAAGAAAAAAAATTATAGACCAATTTTCATAAATATCAGTGCAAAAATTTAAAAAAAAATACTAGCAAGGAAATTACAGCAATATATCACAAGGATGATGTACTATGATCACCTAGGAATAAAGAGTTGATTTAATATTAAAAAATAAAAAATAATATAATTACCTCAACAGATGCAGAAAAAGCTTTTGACAAAATACAACACACATTCCTATTAAAATACTGGAGAGCATAGAGTAAATGAAGTTTTCCTTAAAATGCTAAGTAGTACCTATTTAAAGTGATCAGCAAGAATTATCTGTAATGGACATAAGCAATGATTTTGATAATCAACATTATTATTCAATATTGTACCAGAAATGCTAACTTTATCAATAAGAGAAGAAAAAGTAATGGAAGGAATTAGAATAGGCAATGAGGAAGTAAGTAAAACTATCACTTGGCAGACATAATGAAATCTTTAGAGCATTTTAAAGAATCAACTGAAAAGTAGTTATAAAATAACTTTAACAAAGTTGTAGATATAAAATAAACTCACAATTCATTAGCATTTCCACATATTACAAGAAAAAGGCTGGGAAAATGAAAACATTAAAAATATAGAAAAATATTATGGAGAAAATGTAGAATAAATCACAAACTCCAATGGAGACAATGAGATCAAGCAGTCAAATGTAAAGTTAGAAGAAAAATGTGGTTCAAAGAAAAATGTGGTTTGAAAAAAATTGAAAAAAATTCGGGATGAGAGCTCAAAAAGGATTTTAAGAAATAAATGAGAGGCAAAGGAAAAATAGGAAAAAGAAATGAAAACAATAAAAGAAGAAAACAACATCTTAAAAAGCATTATTGACCAAATAATAAAGGAGGCACAAAAGTCCCCTAGAGAAGAATTCTTTTAAAAGGAGATTTGGCCAAATGGGAAAAGAAGTACAAAAATCCAATGAAGAACTTTTTAAAAGGCAGAACTGGACAAATTGAAAAGGAGTTTCAAATGCTAGTTGAAGAAAACAATTCTTTAATCTTTGTAATTGAGCAAGTGAAAGCTCATAACTTCATCAGACATCAAAAAACAATAAAGCAAATTCAAGAAAATACAAAAGAAGAAAATATGAAATATCTCATTTGAAAAGTAGCTGATCTGGAAAATAGACACAGAAGAGATAATATAAAATTCTCAGACTACCCGAAAGCCTTGATTTTCTGGAAAAACCTATTCAACATGTTATAAGAAATTATAAAACAAAAAAAACTGTCCTGATGTTCTTTAACTAAAGGATAAAATAGAAATTGAAAGAATCTACCAGTCACCTCCTGAAAGAGAACCCCAAAGGAAAATTCCCTAGAGTGTTATAGCCAAGTTCTACATCTCCAAGGTCAATGAAAAAATACTGAAAGCAGCATGAAAGAAATAATTCAGATGTTAGAGAGACAAAGACAGTATTACACAGGACTTAGAAGTTTCTATATTAAAATATTGGAGAACTTGGAATATGAAATTCCAGAAAGCAAAGGACCTAGGTTTATAATCAAGAATCACCTATTCTCTCAGGGGGAAAAAATAGCCATTTAGCAAAATAGAAGATTTTCAAGTATTCTTGATGAAAAGAACAGAACTAAATAGAAAAAATGATGTTTAAGTACAGGTCTCAAGAGAAGCATAAATAGGTAATCAGGTAATCAGTTAAGAGATCAAATAAGGTCAAATGGTTTACCTTGCTCTATGGGATGATACTTGTAACCCTAAAGAATTTTATTGTTATTAAATCATTTAGAAGGTGCATATGTAGACCAAATTTGTGGGAATAAGTTGACTATGATGACATAATAAAAAAATTAAGGAGTAAAAAATGAAAAGAATTACACTGAGAAAAGAGGAGAGAGGTAGAGCAAGATAAATTATCTTACTTGAAGAGATACAAAAACACTATTAAAGTGGAGGGAAAGATGAAGGGGATGATGAGCAATATTTAAAACATTATACTCATTGGAATTATCTGAGAGAGGGAATAACACTCATACTCAGTTGGGTATAGAAATGTAGCTTAACTTATACGGAGCTAGGAAGGGAATAAGTAAAGGGAAGGCTAATAGAAGAAAAGGTGGTTTGGGGAAGACAATGGTTAAAATTAAGCACTCAAGAAGAAGGACAAATGAACAAATTGAAAGGAGAGAAAAAAAGCAGGAATACAAGAGAAAAATAGAATGGAGGAAAATACACCATTAATACAAGATATAAAATTAGTATTTTATCATAATAAATTAACAAAAGATCTGTATAAACAAAACAATACATCAAATTGAGGAGGGATATAACAAACTGGGAAAATTTTTTACAATAAATTTTTCTGATAAAATTTTCTTATTTCTCAAATATTTAGAGAATGGAGTCAAATTTATAAGAATTTAAGCCATTCCACAATTTATAAATAGTCAAAGGATGTGAACAAGAAATTTTGAGATAAAGATAAATATTTCATATGATCATGAAAAAATTATTTAAATTACTACTCATTAAAGAAATTCAAATTCAAACAACTCTGAAGAGCCACTTCATACCTATCAGTTTGGCTAATATGACAGAAAAGGAAAATGATAAATGGTGGGGTGGGGTGGAACAAAATTAGGACATTAATGTATTGTTGATGAAGTTGTGAACTGATATAACCATTCTGAAAGGTGATTTGGAACTCTGACAAAAGGTGTGCATACCCATTTATTCAGTAATTTCACTTTTACTTCTATACACTAAAGAGATCCAAAAAAAAGGGTGAGTGTAAGTAAGAAGATATTTGTACAAAAAGGTTTATAGGAGTTTTTTGGGGAGTTGCAAAGAATTGGAAATTCAGGGAATATCAATCAATTAGAGAATAACTGAACAGATTGTGGTGTATGATTGCAGTGGAATACTATTGAGCAATAAGAAATGATGAGCAAGATTGTCTCAGAAAAACCTGGAAAGACCTGGAAGAGATACAGAGCGAAGTGAACAGAATCAGGAGAACATTGTACACAGGAAAAGCAGAATATATGATGATCAACTGTGAAGGATTAAGCTATTCTGAGCAATTCTGTGCTCTAAGACAACTGAAGGACTTATGAAAATGAATGCTATTAACTTATCAAGAAAGAACAGATAATGAATGCAAATCAATGCACACTATTTTTCACTTTTCTGTGTAATTTTATTTTTGGATTTTGGTTTTTATATGAGTATTCTCTCATAAAATGAACAGTATGAAAATATGTTTTGAACAATCATACATGTATAACCCATATCAAATTGCTTACCACCTCAAGGAGGGAACAAGGTAGAAAAATAGGAATACAATTTTGATATTATAATTTTGGAAAGTGTCTGCAAAAGATTGTTATTACATGGATATCATGAGACTTAATGAAAATAAAAATGAAGAAAGGAAGATTAAGTGTACCACATCTCGAACTATAGTATAAAGTTGTAATTATCAAAACAATGTGGTATAACCAAGATTAGAAGGGAAACAAATTTGGGGAAAATTTTATAGCAAGTGTCTCTAAAAAAGGCCTCATTCCTCACAAAGTGAAGTGAGTAAAATTTATAAGAATGCAAAGCATTCTCCAATTGAAAAAAGGTCAAAAGATACAATAGGTAGTTCTCAGATGAGAAATTAATACTTTCTATAGTCATATGAAAAAATGTTCCATGATTATGCACTAAATGATTAGAGATAAGAAATCTAAAACAATTCTGATATACCACCTCACATCTATCAAATTGGATAATATGTCCAAAAAGGAAAATGATAAGTGTTGCAGTGGATGTAGGAAAATTGGGACATTATTATATTGCTGATGGAACTGTGAACTGGTACAATCATTCTGGAAAGCATTATGGAACTATGTCTAAATGACAATAAAACTATTCATACCCTTTAACTCAGTAATTCCACTACTTGGTCTGCCTCCTAAAGAGATCAGAGTTGGGGGAAAATAACCTATTTGTACAAAAACACTTTTACAATCTCTTTTTATAGTGGAAAAGAATTAGAAACTTAGAGGGATAGCCTATCAATTGGGAAATGACTGAACAAATTGTGGTATATGATTATAATAGGATACTATTGCAAAATTAAAAATGAAGAACAGGATGAGTTCAGGAAAACCTGGAAAGACTATGAACTGATGTAAAGTAAGGTAAGCAAAACCAGAAGAATATATACAGTAATATAAATATTGTATAATGATTAACAGTGAAAGACTAAACTATTATTAGCAAAACAAGGTCCTAAGATAAACCCAAGGGACTCATGATAAAAATGTTATCCAAAACTTAAAGAAGGAATCTAATTGCAGATTGAAACTTGCTATTTTTCACTTTATTTCCTTCAGCAGTTTTTTTTATTATTATATATGATATTGTCTCATGTATATATGTCTTCTCTCATAACATGGAGAATTTGGAAATATGTATTGCATGGAAGCATAGGTATTACTTATATGAGATTTGGGGAGAGAAGGAGGGAGAGAATCTGGATCATAAAGTGTCAGAAAGTAATTGTTAACACATGTAATTAAAAAATAAAAAGTTTAAAAAGAAGGCAAATGGGCTCCTTCACTGCTTTCTCCCTGCCCTCATGGTTTTCCCAGATTCAATCTGGGGAGCCTATCCTCTCCACAGGGGAAGTATTCCCATCATGTCTCAGATATTGTATCATGACTCAGCTCTGAGTACCCAGGGAACAGTCCTTTTAATTTTTGATTCTAGTCTAAGCATTCTCTGTGTGGGCAGTGGGGAGGAAAAAAGATGCCCACAGTATATGCCTGAATCAGGAGTGGAACAGCTAGTTTTATTCCCACACAGAAAAGAAAATGCTAGAGCAATGAAGGATCATATCTAAAGGATCTAATCAAGACTGATTCGGGTACAATCCAGTTAGTTATAAATCAGTTAGAAGGTCAAAATTTAATACTAGTTCAATTTCTTTGCAAGTGCTCCTAAAAATTCATTTTACATTTTCACTTCCATTTCACATAATATGGTTATCTTCAAGTGAACTTTAACATCCAGTGTCTTTTGTTTTTGCTCCTGTTGCTCCCTCAACTACAATGGCCATTACATTTTTGCTCAGCTACTGAGGAAGGGGAAGACTTCCCTAAATCCAACCCTAAACCAGCTTCCTCTCATAAAGCTACCAAAGGAAAAAAAGAGAGAGGTGCCAAGTGGGCTGTGATAGGATGAAAGTTTCCCCATTGGTCCAGAAAAATTTCATTTTCCTGGAAAGGTAACAAAGGTATCCCTGGGACTTGATTGGCTCCTCCCTCTCTTAACATACCTTCCTGGGCACCTTTATATTCTTTATGGTAAAGAAATCATACTTACATGGAATCAAGGTCCCTCAAACTTGATGGATTTCATCCAAGGGCACTTGAGACACCAAGCATATGTATACAAGAGGAGTTAAATCCATAGAAGAAGAGTTGTTGAATCCTTGTTAAATATGCTAATTGTAGTAAGGCAAAATAAAACTTATTTTGTTAACAAATAAATAAAAGATACAATAAAAACATTTTTTATAGAAAAAATGAAAACTCAAGTTTCTATGGGTCACAGTTTTTTCCATGTACTCAAATCTTAGATCTTATGCTAGGGGACGTCAACAATTGTGTTAATATTCCTTCAATCTCCCTGGCTTCCCAGTTCAACAACTTTCTCAGGTCCCACGATCTTCATCTATACTTTACTTCAAACATCTGTAGGGATAGCTATCACTTACAAGTGTCCCATTTCATAACCACAAATTCAGAAATGGCTACTACAAATCTGCTTTTCTCTCATTAGACTTAACTGAGAAAATAGAAGTCATTTGCTTTGAAATCTGTCTCCTTTCCCTACTCCATGTCTCAACTTTGTTATTTTTACCTATTCTCTGCTTTTACTCAGCAGCTAGGTGGCCCAGGAGATAGCAGACCAGGCCTGAGGTCAGGAGACATTTTCCTGAGTTCAAATCTAGTCTCATAATGCAATGATCCAGGACAATTCTGAAGGACTTATGAGAAAGAACACTATCCACATCTAAAGAAAGAACTGTGGGAGTAGAAACACAGAAGAAAAACAACTGCTTGATCACATGGTTTGATGGGGATATGAATGGGGATGTAGGCTCTAAACAACCACCCTAGTGCAAATATCAATAATATGGAAATAGGGCTTGATCAATGACACATGTAAAACCCAGTGGAATTGCTCATTGGCTATAGGAGAGGGTGGGAGGAGAAGAGGGAAAGAACATGAATCATGTAATCATAGAAAAATATTCTAAATAATTAACTAAATAAAAACTTAATGCATGAAAAAAATCTAATCTCAGACACTTATAGCTGTGACCCTGGGCAAGACACTTAACCTTGTTTTGTCATTTAATCATCTGTAAAATGAGGTGAAGGAAATGGCACATCTCCCCAGTATCTTTACCAAGAAAACCCTAAATTGGTTGAGGAGGAATCAGTCATGACCACAAAGCACCTGAACAAGAATGAAGGGACGCTTCTCCTTATGTCCAACCTTAATATTTCACTCTTGATCCCATCTCCTCCTACCGCTAGAGATTGTGTTACATTAATCTGCAAGTTCCCCTCCCTGCCCTCCTTCCAGACCTTCTAACACTCATCTTCACTCCTTTGTTTTTTATCTATCACTCCTCTTTCCTTTCTACACACAAATGAAACCATATTTCTCTAATTTTCCTAGAAAACAATTACATTTGATCTTCCCCTCAAACTATAGCTTTTTATATTGCTTCTCATATTATATTACTCTGCCTGGACAAAATTATTGTAAAAAGCTGACAATACTTCTCAATTCTTACATTCTTGCAATCTGGCCTCTGTTCTCATTGCTCAATGGAAAGTGATATCTTTAAACTTATGAATAATTTCTTTATTGTCAAATCCAGTGATCTTTTTTTCAGTACTCTTTCTTTTTTGATCTCTCACCAATATATATGACTCTGTTTATGATTTTCTTGTCTTGGATACTCCTCTTTCCTTTTGAAGCTCATCCTATGTGTATAGAAGTTTTTTCTTATTCTTTAATGGATCATCATTCTTTGACCCACACCTTAATTGTGGGTTATCCCAAGGTTCTGGTATTATTTTTTCTCCTCTCTTTATACTCTCTCTTCATGATCTAATGAACTCAAACACACTCAATTATTATCTCCTTAAGAATGATTCTCACATCTCTAACTAGTTCAAGTTACTCTCCTGAACTCCACTAGCATTTCTAAATGTATTTCCTTCAAACTAATCATGACCAGAACAAGACATTCCCTCAAAACCTTCCTTTATTCATAATTTACCAATTTATTTTGAGGACATCAGCATCTTCTGACTCATTCTTGTTTGCTTCCCTGGAGTCAATATCAACTATTCCTTCTCTTTCATCCTCCAGATACAATGAATTGCCATGACCTATCAATTCCAATTCTTTAGTTACTTGTAAGTGGTTTCATCTATGGGCAGAAAATGAAGAACCTATTGTGTGAAATTTTGAATACTGAAATTGTTCCTGAACTCCATCCTGATATTTTACAGACGCCCACTTTGTTTTTTCCCCATTAATTGGAAAAGCCATGTCTCCCTAACCTCCATCTCAGTAGTTCTCTAAAGTAAAAGAGAATGATGAAGAATTAGATCTTGCCCTCATTAAGCTCAGACATCAATGTTCAGACCCTTTGAAGTCCCCATCCTCAATATATACATTTATCCTAGTATTTAGAGCAAGACTTAAAACATATAGGTAGAATGGTAGAATGGACCTATAGATATCACACTAGAAAACTGGTTTGAAGCTGGGATCTGACTCACCTTGATTAGTTATGTGACTATATAAAATAGCCTTTTTAGACTTAGTGCCTTCATCTTCAAAATGAGGTTAAAATAGATGATCTTGAAGGATACCTTTAGTTCTAAATTCCTTTTCATGGATAACATAATGATTATTTAGATTAAATAGATTAGTTTTTTTCTTTTTCTGTTTTCTTATTTTTTGGTTTAAGGTAACAAGGACAAAATAAATCTTTCTCACACAAAGAAGAGATGATATTCCTCAAACTGTCATTAAAAGAATATAGGTCTCTGAGGGATTTATGGTAAAGAACCCTACCCACATTCAGAGGAAGGACTACAGGAGAGAAAACATATAAGAAAAACAAATGCTTGAACACATGGGCTGAGGAGGACATGATTGGGCATGTGGACTGGAAACTACCACACCAGTGCAACTAACAACAATTTGGAAATAGGTCTTGAACAAGGACACAAGATAAAACCAGTGGAAATGTGTGTCAGCCATGGGTGGGGGGAGTGAGAGGGGTGAAGGGGAAAGTAGCATGAATCATGTAACCATGTTAAAAATGAATATTAATAAATTATTAAAAAATTTTAAAAAAAGAATATAGGTCTATAAAACCATACATTTTGCATAGTACAACTAAATGTACTAATATTTATAATTTAATTTTCCTCTAAGAGGCAGCCTAAACTTTCTGGATTGTCACCTATCTCTAAGTGCTAATTAGGGTACTATCATTTTTGTATTTATATATGTGAGTTTTAATGAGTTATTTTCCCCATTGAAGTATTAAAGTTTTATATATAAATAGACTTTTTGTCCTAACAATTTGTATTAGGAGAAAAAAACTAAAGGATTTTAAAATAGTTTGGTGCACAGCTTGGAAAGAATTAAGGCAATAATTAAAAAGAAAAATGGATCATTGCAACATGATCAAGAATAGTCATTTTGTATGATGAAATTTGATTTGATTATCCAAGAAAAGTAATGAATTGGCGTCATGGAAATAATCAGTGTTAATTGATTCTCATTCTTCATTATCAACAGGGGAAAATAATTTTTATCAGTATATCAAAAAAACTTTTTTGTGTGAAGCATAGCCTATTTTTAATGTAGCTCATCTTTGAAAATGTTTCAGTTGGCAACCATATGAACTGAAATATACGAAGCTTAAAAAAAAGAGAATTTCATTCATTTGTCATGCAATGAACCAAGTTATAAATAAAAATTAAAAATGTGAATCAGTTAAAGTAATTTTATTTAAATCTAAAATTTTAAAATATACATACATCAATAGTAGCAAATAGTGTTTCTTTAAAAAAAAGATAGTTTATAATATTTATTTTTCATTCAAATGCTCAATCACTGGTTTGAAAATTCTAAAGCAAAAACTTTACTTGATTTATTACCCTTCTAAAGTTGCCTGAATTGAACTAGTGTTCTTTAGGTAGTCCTTTTCCCTTCTTACATTAAATAAATAACCCAAAACTACCAGATATTTGAGACAGAAATGTTTAATTAGTGTACCCTTAAAACTCATTTTGTTATATGTACTTGGCCATAAATTATATAACTGAAAATGAAAAAAGAAGTATTGTTGATAATGAAGCTTTGATTACATGATGCATCACAAAATAATATGATATCTCTAACACTCAAGAAGACTATAAAAATTCATCTATATGAGATCTTCTGAATTAAGAATTCATGATTTCCACTTCTGCCTGACTGTGATTTGTGGCATGTTTTGCTCATCCACCTTCTCTTTAAGGAATGACTTGTTTTACTGAATTTTAGGGGGAATTGAAACACTTGCAAACATGTGGTGTGTGTTTGTGTGTGTGTGTGTGTGTGCGTGTGTGTGTCAGAGAGAGAGTGTGTGACAGAGAGACAGAGAGAGAGAGAGAGAGACAGAGAGACAGAGAGAGAGACAGAGAGACAGAGAGAGAGACAGAGACAGAGAGACAGAGAGAGACAGAGAGAGACAGAGAGAGACAGAGAGAGACAGAGACAGAGAGAGACAGAAAGAGACAGAGAGAGACAGAGAGATAGGAGTAGGGGGTGTTGTAGACAAAGGGAAGCTACAAAAATAATACCTTTTTGAACTTTATTATTCATGGTAATCTAGTGAAGTTCATATAATGGATACAAAGAAGCTCCAGAAGGAAGGAGTAGAGGAAAAAATAGGAAAACCTTGGAATTAGAGGTCACCAGTGTAAAACTAATCTTCTCCAGGCATTTCGTGATTAAGAGACTCCTTTGAGTAAAATGATATCTCTATTGGCTTATGAGGCCTTCACATCTTAGTTTCCAGTCATTTCCTTAATCAGCTTTCATTTTCATTTTCTATATTCCACAGAGTGTATGAATATACTATAAATATTAAATGTACTATATATATAAATATATATATACATATATTATGTGCATGTATGTTTCTATATAGCATTTAAGTATTTAAGGTTACCATATATAATATAAATACTAAATATACTATGTGGAGCTTTTTCTTGGAATTTTTAAAAGTTTTTTTTTTCTTTCATACAATTTTATTTTCAGAATTGAAATATTTTGCTGTTAGGAATGAGTGACATTAACTTGGCCTGTTTTACTACTCTGATGCATTTTAGTTATTATTGAACTATTAGTTCAGTTTAAGTATTTTCATATAGTTTTACAATGAGGAAACTGACTATGACTAGAAAATGACTAGAAAGGCCAATTGACTTCCTTATGATCCAGGAAGCAGTTTGATGGCAGAGTGGATAGAGTGCTGGATGTGGAGTCAGAAAGACCTAAGTTCAAATTCTACCTCAGTTAATTACTATCTGTGTGAACCTAGATGAGTTTCTTAATCTTTGGATGTCTCATGTAAAATCACAGTTGGACTTGGTGGCCTTTAATATCCATTAGAGTTCTTAATCTATCAGCATTTGATTTTACATAATTTGCAAATACAAGAGACAGAGTTCGAATTCAGGTATTTCTGATTCCAACTTCAGCACTGCATTCTGTCCTTGTAGATAGTTCTCCAAAACAGTAGAGCATTTAAAGTCTAAAAGCCACTGGAAACTACAAAATTTTGTGCCACTCAAAATTCCATTTTTATCAACTGTCTATCGTCATCTAGAGGGCAAGAGTAGCTAAGCCAGGACCTGGCGTAGTTACTATGGAATGTACAGGTATTTAACTGCTGCACCAAATATTAGAGAAAACTACTTTCCAAAGGTAATGGAAACAAGGCTAGTATAGAGATAATTACATATTAAACTTGGGATGAGCTAATTGTGCATTTTCATGTGAATCTGTCTCCTGATAAGACTCATTAAGAAATACACATTAAAGAAATTGGCAATTGCCTTCCTTTTAGTCAAGTGTCTTATTCCTAACAACATTGTTAGTATTGTGAGCATTTGAGTTAGTGAGCTCATTTCTACCAGTGTAGAGGAAGTCTTTTCAACTGTAATTTAATTGTGCATCCTGAAAAGAATAAGAAATTATACAATGATCCTGATTCAAAGGTTCAATGCTACCTTAATTTGGAGGAGTGGAGAGAGTCAGGTAATAATAGGAATTGAGCTAAACTTTTCTTCTCTTCCAAGTCTTATTGAAGCAAATGCTAGTTTGGAATCGGCACAAATTTTCCCAAAATACCAGACTGCAGACGGGGCTGAGGAAATGCAATTGTGACAATAGCAGCAACAGTAGCTGCCAGTCAGACAACAACGATACTTATAAAAACTGTTAATCATTTTCCCAAGAGGAAAATAAAACATATGGGGACCACAGGGTCTCTGCCATCAGACACTAGTGAAGAGATATTCTCAACCAATACCAGTCTGAATATGTATTAGCACAGAAGCACATAAATTATAAATCTCACAAAACTATTCACACAAAAAACTCCAAACAGACTTTTGAAAAGAAACTGAAATAAAAGAGTAGTCAGGCTGAAAATTCCAAAAATCCTCCTGGGTTTTTATTGATTTTTTTCTCCTCTTCAAATCATGTCTAATTGAAATAGCTCATTGGCATTTTAGAGAGAAGAAAAGATCCAAGCCTTTCAAATCATGCTACATTTATCCAAATGGATCTTAGTGGGAAAACAAATAGAAACATTACCCCAAACTCCTGTGCCTTATGGGAATGCACTGGAATTGACTTTGTGACATTCTTCAGTGAAGTGTAAGTCAAAAGAGCAACATTATTGAATATTGGGAGTATAGCATGTTGGGAACACTTTCTAGTAATGAGAAAGAAAAAAATATTATTACCAACAGCATTATTTGCTAGAAAGAAAGCTGGCTTCAGAGTCAGAGAGACTCAAATTCATCCCTCACTTAACACATGCTGTCTTTATTACCTTCAGTAAGTCATTTCCTTTCTCAGTGCCCCCATTTGTAATAAGATCAAGAGGTGAAATGACTATCTTAGTGAAAGAAGTTGCTCAATGGGAGCTCCCTTTACCTTCGAAATCATAAGTTTGATTAAAAATACACCCACATATATGCACCACAAAAGAGAAACAATAATATGCAATTTTGCAGGTAACATATTTCAAAGAAAATAAGCTCCTATTTTCTACCCTTATTTGGGTATATATGTTTCAAAGTTTATTTTCCCTTTACATATTCCTATATTTATGCTTAAAATGCACATACTTATATGATAGGAATGCAAAAATTTTCCTGTAATTTAAGAAGCTAAAAAGGATGTAATGAACTTTAATCTAATTTTTTTCATCATTTGAAGAGTGCTTGAAATTACTCTTATTTCAATATAAATATATGGGGCAAAGATATCTGGCTTTCAATGATGTCACATATCAATGAACTCAGTACCCAACAGAAATCTTAGGAAACAATCTCTCAAATATAGTTCTTCAGGAAAAACTAACTCCTTAACTTGTAAACATGATGGTTGAACTATATAAAAATTCAATTTAATTTAAGGAATGTTATTAACTATTATATTCATTGTGATATATTTTGGGCGTAAAAAGATCAACAATGAAAGTCTTTGGCCTGAAGATACTTCAAATACAATGGAGGGTGTGTCATTTGAAATTGTTAAAAGCTCTGGAAGACTACAACTCCCAGGACTCTCTCTGCTACAACTTCCCCTGACTCCTCCCACTTACTTTGTGGGAATTGTCAGAGAAAGTATAAAAGAGAAAGTTTGGTGCCTTTTCTCTCTTGACCTTGGAAGCTCTGCTCTCTACCTTGAGCTTTCGCTAGCTTTCTCTACTCTGGAGTGCTCTCTATCCTGAGACCCTGATCGCTCTCTTGGCGCCTTTTGCCCTTTCTTCCTACCTCCTAGTTTTCCCTAGACCTTCCCTTTCCTAATTTAAATAAAATCTAGCTATTCTAAACCCTAAAGTTGCTCTCTGATCATTTATTTGAACCCCTGAAAAGCTATGGTCAATTTCCCCCTGCTGGGGCTGGGGATGCTACCTTCCTTTCCCTTCCTCTACCTTCCTCTCTCCTTTCTCCTATCCATCCTACCTTTCTACCTTACTCCCTTCATCCCCCTCACAAGTGTCTGAAGTGATTACATTTCTAATATTAATAACTGCTGCTGGATCCAGGGTGCAGAGTCACACATAATGTGTAGCTCAATCTACACTGTAACCACATAAATGGTCTGATTCAGTCTAACAGGAAACTTGAGTCACACTGCCTCAAATTCTTGGCTAATTAAATCCCTGTTGAATTCCCATAAAGAGCCTTGCCTCTTCTTTTGTATGCAATCATTTCTTAACCCATTGAAGTCATTTTTTAAAATTATGTTTTTAAAATTATTTAAAAATTTTTTAATTTTCTAGAATAGCATGTAAAAACAATTTTAACATCAATTTAAAATGTGTTGAATTTTAAATTGTCTCCTTATTTCCCTTCCCTTCCATCTTCATTGAGAAGACAAGCAATTTGATATAGGTTATACATATGCAGTCATACAAAACATAATTCCATATTAGTCATATTGTAAATAAAACACAAATCAAAAAGAAGAAAAATTTAAAAAGGTAAAAATAGTATGTTTCCATCTATATTCAGATTTCATTAGGAATGATAACATTTTTCATTATAAATCTTTTGAAATTTTCTTGGAACATTGTAGTAATGAGAATAGCTAATTCATTCAATGTTGATTATAATAAATATATTATTGTGTATATTATTCTCCTTCATCTGATCACTTTATTTTACATCAGTTTAGCTAAGCCTTTCTAGGTTTTTCTCATTTCTCATAATACAAATATAGTATTTCATTGCAAACATATATGGCAGCTTTTTCAACCATTCTGTAACTCAATTTCTAATTCTTTGCCACCACAAAAAGAGATGCTACAAATATTTTCTACATATAGATACTTTTCCTCATTTCCAATGATTTCTTTGGAATACAGACCGAAATAAAACACTGCTGGGTGTAATGCAAAGATGCTACAGAAGTTTTTGCTTTTGCAAAGTTCAACTGTAAGCAGCCCTGGCAGTTAGGGTTTTAGAATTTTCAGAAAGTCAGTTGGAGCCTGAGGCTATAAATAGTGCTGAAGTTCCAACTGATGGGTTTTGGCCTTCTGGCTTTGGCTTTCCCTTTTGGCTTTGCTTTCTGGCTTTGCCTTGGCCTGTGCTTTGGCCTTTTGGAGCATTTGGACCTAACTGATTTCCCTGGACCTCTCCCTGATCTCTCTATATTATATCCCTGCTATTTTCCCTGAATTTCCCTTTGGGTCCTGGGAGGAAGGGTGGGCTTCATGGTTGGACATCATGGATTTAGTTTCTTTAGGCAAGTAGGGCATCCTAAAACAAGTCACCCCTAATTTAGTGATTTGATAAATACTTTATTTCAAAAGACAGTCAAATCTTCTTGACTGTGAGAGCTGGCCTCTCTCAGTCTAACCCCTCCTGTGACCCTTCCCCCACCATCAGCTTTCTCCCTAGTGGCTGTTACAAAATCCTAAACCCCTCTCTCCTTCTGATTATCCCTGGCATTAATAAATCCCCTTTGTTACCTACTCAAAGCCTCTGGTGAATCATTGTATCAAAGTTTAAGGGAAGGGCTGAAGAGGAAAGGAATTATTTTCTTTTTATTTCTTGAGGGAACCACAGGCATCCATCTTGGCAGGAAGTACCTACCAGAGACTTCCTACAGCCATCAGTTTCACTGGCAGGGAGGAGCCCTTTGACTCCTCCCTCAAGGGATTGTAGAAATTAACAAGAGAAGCCCTCCAGCCAGATTTAAAATATTTCTGACTGGCCCAACTCCTTTTGTATCTCAGAGATATCTTCCCTGCCTTAAGAACCCAGCCTATTTCCTCAGTATCCTCAGTCTCCAGCCTTCAGTGAATAAGCCTGTTTTAGCTGCCTTCCTATACTCCCATCCATTCCCTTACCTTCCTGTATACCATCTATATCATTCATCCCTACTCTCAGCTATCCCCTTCATTCCTCCTCCAATCACCTCATCACCTTTATCCTTCCCTTAACTAAGTTTACCCACTTCTTTATAACATGGGTCAAAGGATATACAAAGATTTATAGCTCTTTGGGCATAGTTACTAATTGCTCTCCAGAATGTTTGGATCAGTTCACAATGCCACCAACAGTGAATTAGTGTTCCAATTTTCCAAGGACTAATTCAAAATTTGTCATTTTACTTTTTTGTCATATTGGCCAATTTGATAGATGTAAGGTAATATTTAAGAGTTGTTTTAATTTACATTTCTCTAATTAAAAGTGATTTAAAATATTTTATATGAGTACAGATAGTTTTGATTTCTTTTTGATAAAATTGTAATAATAAAAGCTAATATTTATATTGCACTTTACAGTTAGTGGAATACTTCATGATATCTTATCATATTATTTTATACTCAATAGCTATATGAGGGAGACACTATTGTTATTAACATTTTACATGAAGAAAATGAGGTACTTCAATTATCTAGCCATCTGCTAGAGCTTCCACTCTGCAAATAACAGAATAGCTAAAATTTTCTTGATATACCCTAAATATGATTCTATTTTTAAAAGTTAGAGAAACAAAAAAGAAGCTAAAGTTGTATTTTGGATCTAAGGAGTTGAGTACTCAGGTGGAATAATGGATAAGATGGGGAGATGTGACCACAACATCTTAATACTGATTTAAAAAAAAAAGAATATAGCAAGGCATAATCTGACTTGTAACAGAGATTTTGGAGGTGTAGAATTCAAAGGACTATGAGAAAGTGGAGAACTGTGAATGGAACAAGCATTTATTAAGTGCCTCCTGTGTTCCAGGCACTGTCAATACTTACCAAATATTATCTCATTTGATTTTTATAACAATCCTATGAAGAAGGTGCTATTATTATCTTCATTCTAAATTGTGAATTCCCTAAGAACAGGGAATACTTTTTGCCCTTTTCCATATTCCTAGGACCTAGCACAATGTCTGGCATTAGGTTCTTAATAAATGTTTATTGACTAATTTTACAGTTGAGGAAACTGAGGCAGAGAGAGATTAAGTGACTTGTTCAGAGCTACACAGCTAGTAAATATCTAAGGCCAGATTTCAACTCAGGTCTTTGTGACTTCAGAATCTCAATACCTAGTTGCCTCAGAAAGGACAGGTAGGAACCCATGTTCTAACATCCTACAGGTAAAGTCAATATAAGGATGAGAAACACTTGACAATGAAATTTGAAGACATAGAAATAGTGCTAATTTTGAGGTAACAGAAAGATTGTTTATAGAAAATTATGTTGTTGCAAAATGAACTTATCAATCATTTTAGATTTTTAAGAATCTATGTATCCATTCATCCATCTATCCATCTGTCCATCTATCCATCATCTATCTATCCTTCCATCTATCTAGTTTATATTTATATAAATTACTAGTTGCCAGGCACTATGCTTAGCACTTTACAAATATCTCATTTCATCCTCACAATGATCCTGGGAGGTACTATTATTATCCCCATTTTAATGTAAAAAAAACCTGAAATAAAAAGAGGTTAAATGACTTACCCATGGTCAACATGGATAATAAGTGTCTAAGGTCAGCATTAAACTCAGCTTTTCCTGAATCCAAGACTGGTGCTCTATCCACTGTGCCATTTAATGGGGATTAATGGCACCCAGAAATAAAGGAGGGAAGGGTCAAACAGAACTCATCAAAAAGTGAAGGAGAGGATGGAAGAGCCTGGCCCTGGCACAAACTCTCAATCCAAGAACTAAGGCTGGAAACGTGAATTAAAAAAAAAAAGAAAAGAAAACAAGAACACAGTTAAGCCACATAAAGGGTTGACGAGCTCAAGCAGTAAATCCAAAAGGAGAGATTAACTGCACAATATGTATCAGAAGAGCCTCAGGGTCAAAATGAATTAGGCATATGGACTATAAAACTTCCTGGATGGAATGATGCAAGACATTTAAAAACAATATTAGAATTGAAATAAGAGCTCTGGAGAAAAAAAATAGAAGAGTAAATCATTTGGAGTAAAAGATAAAATTCAAATAATAAACTCGCTAAAAATTGAAAAGTGGAAAAAAATTAATTTCTAGGAGACAAGTTAGAAGAATTTCTAAGACAGGTTAGAAGAAAATAAAAAGTTGAAAATAAGTAAAGAAAATATTATTTATAATAAAAAAACAACAGACCTGGAAAATATGTTAAAGGAAACATTTAAAAATCAACTGATTTCCCCAAGACTAAATATAATCTTTGAAGAAATCATAAAAACAAACTATCTGGATAAGTTAGAACAAGAAGGCAGTATAAAATGTAAGGAATTCTATAGTCACCTCCTGAAAGAATATACCCAGAAATATTGTAATAAGGGGCTAGCCAGGCTGATAATAGTGGGGCTAGTGGTACCAGTAAGTCTCCCTGGCCAGGGAGCCTAACACTAACAGTATTTGTTGATTTAAGACAGCCAGGGAGGTGTGAGCCTGAGCTGAGGTGCCCAGTCAGTCTCCCTGCTGTCTGTAGGCTCCTTTAAGGTGAGGGGTGAGGAGCCCCTCTCTGCTCCGGAGAAATTAGGAACCAACAGGAAGTGAACCAGTCCTGTTTCCTGAATAAAATGAATGCCTGGTCTAACTTGTAATTTTGCAAATGCAAGAGATCTTGCATCAATCCTGCATTACAATATCAGACAAAAAACAGTTTTAAAGTCTAAGAAAAATGCTTTAAATAGCAAGAAAGAGTTTAAGTACTAATGAACCACAATCAGGAACCACAACACACAAGACTAGCAATTACCATGAAGAAAAATTATTGTAAAAATATTCTCTAAAAGGTAAAAAATAAAGACTTAAAACACAAAAAAGTTATTCTTAAAGATGGAGTATAATCTTACAGGAGGGAAAAGGTATCTTGAATAGAAGAGTGGGATGTAAACACAGGTGTCAACAGAAAAACTGAAAGATAAATGCATTTGGACAATTGGAAGAGCTTAAATTAAGATGAAATGACTCTATTCTAATGGGGAGAGAAGAAAGAAATGTGTCTTTAGGATTTTGCTGTCTTCAAGGGTGATAATGGCAAGAAAGGCAAATATAGATAGGCATTTCCTGTACTAGTAAAAGGATAAAAGAAGATAAAAGTAATAAACTAGGGATGAAATACTATTTTTCATGAAACAACCTCTCTACCAAAAAACTGGGAGTAGCTGAAATCAAACTGGATGTATGGTATTGACATTTCCAGTTTGTTATGGTTCAAATAATAAATAGGAACTATGCCTTAAAGAGGAAGTGTTTTTTCCTAGAGGAAGAGTTTCATGAGATATGAGATATGAAGAGATATTGAAGTGAACTCACACACTCTAAGTGGGAAGTGAGATAATGAATGAGGTAGACATGGTGCCAGCTAGGCTTGCTAGAATTATAGTTGTATTTGGAGTTTTTTGGTTATAGTTGTTGCCTCAACTTACCACATCAAATACAGAAACCTGAAGTTGAGACCAGAGGTAAATTTGGGTGGATTAATCATTATAGAACTTGTCATATGGAGGAACTAATATCAGATGGTGATTTTTTCCTGTCTTTCTTTCCTTGACTAGGAGAGCATATTTTAAATATAAAGCTTACTTGTTCTTTAAAGTTTACTTATAAATCTGCTCAATTATTATTGAAAT
The DNA here is from genome assembly GCF_016433145.1 of Gracilinanus agilis. NCBI lineage: Eukaryota > Metazoa > Chordata > Mammalia > Didelphimorphia > Didelphidae > Gracilinanus > Gracilinanus agilis. The sequence goes on from NC_058130.1 coordinate 257,127,689, forward strand.
CTGGCATAAGATAAAAGAATCATTCACCATGGCAACTTTTGATTTGTATGTGTTTCATTAGCCAGAACTAGGTGTGAAAGAAAGGGGCAGTGACCAGCATGTTATATAAAGGAAGAGAATGAGACAGTGAAAATGGATACTTTTGGACATAGCTGGAATCTTCCAAATTGAGAACTCATTAGCTTTAATAAATGAAGGAAATTTCTATTGATTAGTAATTCATAATTTCTTCCAATGGGATAAAAATAAGAATGCAGTTTCTCTGTGGATGGAGGTTAAAATGAGCAGTAATTTCTGTATTGTGGGAGTTTAGGAAACTTGCCACAATTTGATCAAGGGAATCCCTCTACAAGTTGCTAGAAAGAGAGGTCAGGGCCAGACAAAATACAAGAAAATAAGATCAGTGATCTCTACATTCCAGAGGTGGAAAACAGAAAGAAAGAGAAGAAATAGACATCCTAATTTTTCCTCATTGTCCCAACAGTGCCTTTCTTTTATTAATTATTTCTCTTTTGTCCAGATATTGCCAGCTTTGTACACATTTATTACATGCTGTGCAAGCTCCTTGAAGGCATGGGCTGTCTTTTGGGTCTTTTTGTATCCTTATTGCTTAATACAGTGCCTGGCACATAATAGGTGATTAACAAACATTTATTTATTAGTTGATTGAAATTTAAAAGTTCTATAGCAGAAATTTTCATTGTAGCAATGAGTTGGAGATATGTGTCCATCAACTGGAGAATGAATGAAAAATATTTAATATATAAATACATCATGATGATTATCCTATAAAGCATGTTTCAGGATATGCCTGAATTCTGCTCATTTTGGGTGATGCATTCTGATAGGAATACTTCCACTCAGGGACATATTGACAAATGATTAACTACTATCTCTGGAAAAAAATGCTCATTACAGCATACTCATTAAAATTTTAAGTTTAATCTATAATATAATTTTCTCTGTTTTTTAACAACTTCTTAAATAAAAAATTAAAGTCTAGGCAATGAAAAAACCAATATTCGCTGATTTTTAGCATTTGCTAATTTTTGAAATTTTCATTCTGAAAATTTTAACAATCAACTCTCCAGAGCTGGCACAAATTGACTCTTGGCACACTCTGCTTCCAATGGAAAGCTGAGCTATGACTAAAATTTTTACTCCTGACTTATGCTCGTTGTTGAAGACTTTAGTACTTTTTATGGTGCAACCAACCCCAGTTGGTCCTTTGGTACCCTTCCCCTAACTTCCTGATGGCTATGGTGGATCAGAAGACTAATGATGAATCTAACTTCTAAATTTTAGATAATATAAGTCCAAGGTATAGAATGAATCATGCATTTTCATTTTCAGGCATTACATGGATTTATTTTGCTAGAATATATTTATATGTTATAATAAAAGGGTTTATTTTATTTTTTGATGAAAAATAATTATGGGACAGGGGAGTAGGGAAAAATGATAGTGAAATTCCTTTCCCGCCCCCAAAATAGCAATATTCAATCATATGTTTAAAAAAGAAAAACTCAAAAGGATGAAGGAAGGTCTGAAGGGATAACACATACAATGTTGACTCCACAGCATTAACCTGAAAATTAAACAATAATTATACATAATCCAGATATTAATGAGAGTGAGAGTGTGTGAGAGAGACCTTCTATCATTCAGATGGGATAGCCTCGCTTTGTTCTATCTTCTTAGACTATATATGGAATATTGTTTATAGTTTTGGACACAATTTAGGAAGGATATTGATAAATTGAAGTGTATAGAGTAAGACAAGCAGATTGTGAATGCCTTAAGTTAATGCCATATGATAAAAAGTTGAAGGAACTGGAGATGGCAAGAGAAAAGAAAGCTTAGGAGAGATGTGGTAGTGCTCTTCAAGTATTTGAACTGTTGCTATGTGGCTGGAAATTAAGACTTTTCTGCTTGACCTCAGAGGGCAGAACCAGAAGCAATGATTAGGACACCAAAGATGTAATGTAGGCTTGATGTAAGAAAAGGAAAAGAAAAGCAAAACAAATCAACTTCCTAAATATTAGGGCAACCTCAATGTTCAATGAAATGTCTGCAGAGAAAGCAATATCTGTTAGCCACTTCATGGAGATTTTCAAGCAAAGGATGAAACATCACTTGCCAGATATGTTATATAGTGAATTATTTTTCTTGTACAGGTCGAACTACAGTGAAAGAAAACGGAAGAAGCATTTAAGTGCTTGAGAAATAAAATATACTCCAGGCATATTATTAAGTGATTTACAAGTATCACCTCATTTATTTAGATAACTACTTCCAACCTCCAAATTTCTTTAAGATATATTTTAAAATTCTCATTCATAAATTTTATCAATTTCTGTGGATTTCATTCTAAACCATTATTAAGACAGATCTTTAAGTGCACTTATATCATGATGTTAAAAATGAGAGAACCCTAAGTTATGTTTCTAACATGAGATCTCTTTTTACCTATTCATTTTCAGTTGTGCTAATGGTCTACTGATATTCCAATCTACTGAGCTGATTTTTCCCAAGAGAGACACATTGGAAATCTGAGCAGCCAGAATGTGACTAATATATTTTCTCGGATATACTTCATATAGTTTCCATTATTTCACACCATAGTAAGTCACCAAGGGTGAAGTTAAGCTATTTTCAGTGTTTCCAGAGTCCTATCAACAGTTTATAGTCAAAATTGAATTAACTACATTGCTCAGGGAATTGGGTATTCTGTTTTATAAAAAAAAAATTCTAGGAATCAGAAAACAGATTTTTTCACTTGTTAATATATTTTTCTAAAATATTTTCCTTTTCTCCTGCCTTAGTAAACACAGTCTTTTACTAAAGCTTTACTCTGATGCCTTAGTGTAACAGAAAGGGGGTCACGTGCCCTTAAAAGTCTGTGCTAATAAACAAAGACTGAATATGAGTTAATGATTGTTACTCTGTCTCCCAGTGATCTAACCACTTAAGTTCAGTGTGGACGATCACAAAATTGACCTCAACATGGTGCGATTTCAGTATATCTGTGGAGGCAGCACAAGGCAGTAGAAAGAATCCTGAACTTGGAGTCAGAAAAAACTATGTACATATCCTGTTCCTGATGCCTTGTTTAAGGTATCTCAGATATGGGATTAGGATATGAGAGAGAGGGACAGACAGATAGACAGAAAGAAAGACACAGAGGCAGAGAGAGACAGAGAGAAAGAGAAAGAGAGACACAAACGTAGGCAGAGATACAGAGACACAGAAACAGACACTGAGCCTGTAAGGATGGAATTTGTGCAAGGGGGATGGGACAAAACGAGCCAGAGAAGGAGTGGCTGAGAGTTGGTGACAGTTGGTGACAGTTGAGAACCAGGAGAATTCTGGGAAGTGTCCAAAGGAAGGAAGAGGAAGAAAAGGGCTTCCAGCTGAGGACTGGGAGAGGAAGGAGGTGGACATCCCAGCTTGGATCCAGTCCTGAAGACTTCCTGAAGATCTTTCTTTGGACACTGAAACCCGGATTCCCTGATCAAAGATTCCATCGCATCTCACCCAGCAAGACTTCAATAATCGAGCCAACTAAGTGTTTGGAATCGTTTTGGGGAGCAATCTCTTGGGCTCCTTCTCCCAATACCCAACCTTGCTGAGAGATCCTTTCTGGTTTGACTTGCAATTATAGAAAAGGATAGAAATAGGAAATATAAATAGAAACTTAAGGAGAAGAGGTGAGGGGAAACACTTAGGAGTGGGAATGCCAAAGGTTCCCACCTAAGTGACAGACCCCATAGAAATAGAGAAGAGGGTACCCCAAAATCCGTCTGCCATTCACCCCTTTCCCCACTCCCTATATTGTTATTAATAAAAGACATTCATTAGTCAGATAGTATTCCAGAGTGCCAGAGAAATGAGGGGGAGGGGAATCACAGCTTGGTTTGGCTGCCTCCATCTTGAAGCCAGACCACCTGCTGTGAAGTTGCCTGAACTCAGGGGAGGCTTGCCTGAACCCTGCCCTCATTCAGAATCAGATTGGGGTCCCCCATACCTCATCTTATAGGGAAGCCTCGCCCCCAACTCCTGTGGGGTGGCATGACCATCCAGGTCACCCAGTTTTGGGGTGATGCCCCCTTTAAGTCTCTTCAGTGTATATTTGGCGTGAGGGGAGAGCTAGAAGAGAGTCTCACCTCATAGATTCTCTCTCTCTCCCCTTCTAACATTCATTGGTTACTTGGCTCTGTTTATTCTTACAAGCCAGACAGAGAGATAGAGTCAGGGCAAAAGCAAAAATGAATGTCTTTCTTATATTTTCCCTTCCTATTTTAAACCTCAAAAAATCCTTTTAGACAGCATCACCTGTTGTTTACATATGAAACTTATTTGTGTATAAAGAACAGATATGAAAAGGTGAAACAAACTTTCCAATATATGACTTGTTTCCTAAAAAATGAGTTTTAAAAATAACCTAATGCATCAAAAAAAATGCCCTTCATCTAAAGGAAAAAGAGAAAATTGTATTATATTTAAAAGCACCATAGCCAATAAAACAACATAAATTTTAAGCCTAAATGCACCAAGTGTAATAGTATCTAAATTCATAAAATAAAAGCTAACCTAATTAAAAAATAAAACAATAATTATAGAATACTTTTAATTTCTTTTCACAGAATTGAATTTATCTAACACAAAATAAACCAAAAGAAGAACATAAATTTACCAGATTGTTGAAAAAATAAGATTTAAAACATATGATGATTTTGGGATAGATGAAATTAAATAATGCATATTTTATCATACCTGGTATTTTTACAAAATAGACCATATAGAAGGGCACAAAATGTATTAAAAATGTAAAAAATAAACTTTGTAAAATATTACAAACTGACTTTACAGTCAATAACTTAACAAAAAAAGAAAATCATGTAGGAAATACAAACAAAAGATACTCAGCAAAGTAGAGACTAAAGAAAGATACCTTGAATAATAAGACCAATGAGTAAATCTTGGAAATGATTAATAACCATGAAAAAAAGAATAATAGTAATGAGAGAACACACTTAAATATTAGGGATCTCTCTAAAGCATATCTCAGAGGGAAAAAAATTCCTCTGAGTACACACTAAAAAAATAGAAAAAGAAAGAATCAATTAAATTATGTATGCAATTAAAAAACTATAAAATTATCAAACTAAAATATTTTCCAAAAAACAGAAAAGAAGAAATAGTGAAAATTAGAGAATAACAGATAAAGTCTGGGGAGGGGGGTGGATATAAGAATATTAAAATCAAGAAGTGATTTTTGATTTAGACCCCAAGTATGCAAGGCACCAAATATGTTATCAATAATATTGGTTCAGAAAAAAACAGTATTCAACATTGTTCCACTAAAGAGTGCTATCTTCATCCTAACAACACTGGACACAAAAGGAAAGTCCCTTTAATAGTCTTAAGTTTGGCCATTAGGCCCAAAGTCAAAATTTATATAAATTTAGTATAATTCAATTTCACAGGCATTTGTTTAAGTATCCTTTATTTACTAGGCCCTACACTGTGTGCTAGTGACACAAACACAAAAATGAAGTAGCTCTTGTTCTTGAGGATCTTCTTTTCTACTCAGAAAATCTATGTATAGAAATGAGTCAATTAAAATTATAAACTGAAAAAATATTAAGTAATTTTGGAGGATGGACAGAGAATTAAAACCTGGAGTCAGGAAATTCTGCAATTTGCTGCCGCCTTTATAAAAATGTATCATGATAGTTTTCTTCCCCATCTCTAAAATAGTGAATTAGGCTGTTTTATTGCCTTTGTGTTCTCTGGGACTTTCATGTTTAAGATATTTAGCACATTACAGAGGTAATGAACTAAACAATACCCCAGTGACCTATAAAAGTGAATCTACCTTCCTAAGTACCTAATTCATTGAGTACAAGGAAGTAACTTGAATAACTAGAAACAAAAGAATATAAAGACCTGTATTTGAAAAATATATTTTAATAGTATTATCACTTGTTTAGTTATTTATTTTGATATTCATTGTTTAAAAGGCACAAAATAGGTTAAAACATAAAGTTCAATTGATTTTTTTCTAATTTCTAGTACTCTTAAAATGGTAGTGATCAAGCTTTTCAGAAAAAATGCTTTGATATGATTTATGAGTAACTACATTGAGTGATACCACTGGTGCTCCTTGTATACTGAATGTAGGGCACCACTATTTCTCCAAGCATCTATATTCTCAAATTCAGATTCTTCTATCTCTCTCACTGCCTACATCCAATTGTTCACCTTAATATTATTTATTCTATTTCCACAGTATCTCTTTCACTCACATTTGAAGGTTCACATTTTGGTGGACCTTCTCTAGATTTGTGGGTAATAAACTACAAAAAACAACCAAAAAACACAGCAACAACAATAACAACAACAAAAAAAAGCAGACAGAGGTGGAGTATAATCTACCTAATTGGAAAGAGTACCTAGACAGATGAGACATAAGCTTCATTATAATGCTGTTATTCAGTCATTTTTCAGTTGCATCTGACTGTTACTCCTCTATTTGGGACTTTCTTGGCAAATATTTGTGGTTTGTCATTTCCTTCTCCAGTTCATTTTATACATGAGAAAACTGAGGCAAACTGGGTTAAGTTACTTACATGGACTCCCACAGCTAATAAGTGTCTGAGACCAGACTGGAACTCAGAAAGATGGGTTTTCATGATTCTAGACCTGGAATTCTATCCACAGTATCACCTAGCTGCCCTCTACTGTAGTACTATAGTACTGTAGTATAAATTTCACTAGAGAGTAATTCTCATGTCCTAGCACATCAATATAATCTATACTCAAGAAAAAACTCAGTTTCTTTGAAAAATGAAACTATTTATGACAGTGAGAACTAGATCATTACTTGAAACATTTAAATTTTTTTCCAGAGAGACAAAATGGTAAACTAACCATCCTGCCATCTTATTTCTAAGATCTCAAAAGAATAAAATACCTCAAAGGGGCTAATTCAAGGAACCTACTATTTATGTTTAAATATGGATAGCAAAATGGTGAATCCCTAAGATATTGTCTAATATCTAACATGACATGAACTCACATGCCATTTCCATATTTTTGCTTTGGGAACAATCAATACTATCATTGTTTTTCAGGAAAGCATTTTCCTGTGGTTTCTCTCCTGCCTCTGACTTCATCCTTTAACTGTTAAGCTCTCTTTAACTACTATAGTGAAAGTTTTAAGGGTAGTTTCTCTCTCTGTCTCTTGGTCTCTGTCTCTCTGTCTCATTCTCTGTGCATCTGTCCCAAACTCCTCTTCTGCTCAATGCCAGTTCACATCTGTGTGTATTCCAGGGCAACCTATGTGTCTCTGAAGCCTCATCTTCACTCCTTGCTCCCAACCTCAAGAAATCTTACTAGCTTTTCATCCCTGATGTAGTTAAGTTATGTCTGCAACTGTATGAATATCCTTTTATATTCATAGACACTTTGGGATGCTTTGCTCTAAAAAGAAAGTAAATCTCCTATCTGTGTAGCTGTCAGAAATAAATTTTGAAAAACTTGCCTGCTAGCCAAAGTGGGTTCTTTTTTTGTGCCATGACACTCCTTAAGTGAAAGTTTATAGAATCACACACTTTTAGAAATGGAAGAGACCATAGAGGCCATATCTTCTCATTTTGCAGATGAGGAAACTGATTCTGAAAGATGTTAGACTCCCTAAGTCACACAGCTAAAAAGGGATGGAGCCAGGACTTACACTCAGGTTTTGATTTCTGGAGCAGAGGATTTTCTTCCTCACAAAGCTGCATCATTGGAATTTGAGAGGTAAGGCTGTGAATGGGGTCATTTTGGCAAGTAGTTGCTATAGCCTCCAAGTAAAAGATCAGACTATCTTACAAAGGTTTAGAAGGTAACTTTTTTCAATCTCATAAAAAATAAAGATATACAATCTCATGTCCCTTTAGGATTTTTTTAAATATGAAGGTTATGTTATCCACTTTATGGCAAGTAGTGGCTATGTTTTATTGTTCACTGCCAGCAACAAGATGTGACAATCAGATAAGAAGATAAATAATTGCGAAGCAGCTGTATCATAGTATATAATTATTTTTCTCCTTCAAAATCTAAAAAGGGAAACTATTAAAATGAATGAAATATGCATCATACTTCCAGCAAATATATTACATTACTTAATTAGCTGTATTTTGTGACCTGAATATTTTTCACAAACACAGACATTAGAAAAACACCCAACCTCAAGTTTTTTTCTGCCCTTTACTGGATTGGTCCAGAACCTTACCAGTCTGTGTTACAATGGCAGGCACTCTATTACATAAAAGTAGCATTACCTTGCAGTCTTTAATTCACTGCAGCAAACATTTTTTTTTTACTATAATTTTCAAAATGCTCTAGGAGCAGCTAAGTGGCTTAGTGGATAGAATGACAAACCTTGAGTCAGGAAGACTTATTTTCTTGTATTCAGATCTAGCTTCATATACTTCCTAACTGTTTGACCCTGGGCAAGGCATGTAGCTATTTGCCTCTGCTCCTCATCTGTAAAATGATTTGGAGAAACTGGCAAATCACTCAAACATCTTTGCCAAGAAAACCGCCAAGGGAGTTATGAAGAATTGAACGTGACTGAAACAACTGAATTACAATAACAACAACACACAATGTTTCAAGGTTTATGAAGCACTTTACAAATTTTATCTCGTTTTATCCTCACAACAACTATCGAAGTTGGGCGTTATTTTATTTTCATTTGACAGCTGAGAAAACTGAGACCCACAGATGTAGAATAAGTTGACTGAGGTCACAGAGCTAGTTTCATTTGCTGAAGATCCGTAAAGAACAAACACAAAGAGATGAAGGCAGCCACATGCTCATGGATGCCAAGGCAAGGTGGCTCCCTAATCTCAGGAACAGGTCAAAGTATAGCCAAATCCTAGCTAAAGCCTGCCCTTCTCCAAGAAACTGTTTCTGGTTCCTAGATTCTAGTACCTCCTTTCTTCCATTTCTTATTTTTTGTGTACATAGCTTGATTATACTTAGCTACTTGCATATTGTCTCCTGAATTAGAGAGTGTACTTTTTAATGACAATGACTATCTTTTGCCTTTCTTTGTATCCCAAACACTTAACACAAGTGTCTACTCATAGTAGGGTCAATTCAAATTCAAATAATTTATTAAGCACCTACAATAGGCTAGACTCTGTAACAAGCATTAGAAATGCAAATAAAAAAGAGACAGTCTTCGCCCTCAAGGAATCTTACAATCTAATAGAGGGCAACAAAATAAAAATCATTAAAAAATAAATTAATTAAAAAATAATAAAATATCTAGCACACAAAAGGAAGCTGAAAAGGAGAGGAGGACAAAGGGTTACCTGGCATGGAGGCATGCTGTTCCATTGTGCTTAATAAATGCTTATTGATTTACTGAGATGAGGGAAGATTGTATCCCTTCTTAGCACTCTGGATTATTCTTACCATCCATCCACTCTGTTCCTACTTAACAGAATAGGAGGAAGTCATACTACTGAGTCAATGAGCACATATTTATGTTACTTAATCTTAATTGTAAGGGAAGTCTTTTCCCTCATTAATTGACTATTCAGCTCCCCAAGGAGGCTCCTCCAATTCTTCCATTTTTTCAAGCTTCCTTCTTATTGTCTTAAATTTTCTGTCCTTTTTGCTTTGGGGGTGTATATCTGTGTGTGTGTGTGTGTGTGTGTGTGTGTGTGTGTGTGTGTGTGTGTGTGTAGGAGAGAGAGGGGGGGAGAGGGCAAGGGAGAGGGAGAGGGAGGGAAAAATAGAGAAAGAGACCTCTAAAGCTATATCTTCCACATCTGACCCTGATTTTTTTATTTGAGAAGTCATCATTTTATTTTATGCCTTCATTGCCTCTATATTGATCTCCTAAATGGTGTCCCTAATTCAATTGCCTCCCCTACCTAATTATTGTTCCAAACAAATAGAAGAGCTAACTTCGTCACTCTGTAACTCAGTAAGCTCTTTGGCTCCATATTGTTAGGATAAAGTAGAAACTCTCTTTGGATTTTAAAGCCATTCATGTCTTGGCTCCAGTCTATCCTTCCAAAAATATTAGTTACTACTTTACCAATGCTATGGTCCAACCAAAGTGGCTTTATTTCACACATCACACTCCATTTCCATTGTTAGTGGTTTTGGGCTAGTGGACTTTGATACCTAGAATGCACTTCCTTTTCACCTCTACCTCACAGAATCTCTCCCTTTCTTCGAGATGTAGCTCAAGAACCATTTTATAAAAGGAGCATTTCCTGTCCCACCCACCTAACTCTTAGAAAATGAATTTGAAATAAAGAGAAAACTAGCATCAAGAAAACTGAATAAAAGACAGAGGAGAATGGAAAGAGTTTTGATGATGGTTTGAAATGAGGTGTCATTATGTGAGAAGAAAGAAAAAAAGGCATATATTAAAGTGTTGTGGAGTTAGATAAAAGTTCTAAATCTAGGTTCCTGCTTCTAAGGGAGGGGGGGAGCCAAGGTGGTAGAATAAAGTACTCAGTTGAGCTTTCTCAAATTCCCCACCAAAATTTTTAAAAAGACAATCTTGAATCAAATTCCAGAGGGGCAGGACAAACAAAAGATCAGTGAGACATTTTTCCAGCTCAAAATAATTTAGGTGCTTGGAAAAATAAAACTGTGAAATGGTGATAAAGGCTGACCTGGAGCCTATGTGGCTGAAACATCAGCAAAAAAAGAAGCAACATTTTCATGAGTCAGAGATGGTAAGATGATCTGGCAACTGGTCAGAGAATGATTACATGGTACTCTATGCTAGAACTGGATGTAGGACCATATGATGTTTGGCAAATCCATTGCCTATACCCATTTATGGTTCATAGCTCAAGAATGGAGAATAATATTTTCAGCCAAGAGATAGAGGGAGACTTGAAGAGCAGTACCATTTTTGGTCAGAAGCATTCAGGGACCATGAGAAACAGCATTACTTGTTTACAAGGGAACTTAAAGAACAGTATTATTTCCAGTCTCAAGAGGTCAGGGGTCCTTTCTTAGGTTTGAAGCAGAATATACACTAGTAGAACATCGATCACACTTCTCTCCAGATCACACAACCTTGGAAACACTGAAGATTTCCAACCCCCCCGGAACTAGATTTGAAAATAGCATTGTGGAAATAAACAAACAAGCAAAGATGAAACTTGAGAAAATGTCCCATTCTCCTCCATGCTGGGAACAAAATCTAAAGTTAGCAAACAGTTCAAAATTAAGAAATGGGGGAGGGAGATGAGGAAATAACAACAAAAAGAATTTAACCATAAAAGATAACATATTGGTAAAATAAAATTACTGAAGATAATAAGATCTTTTTTTTAAACCCTTAACTTCTGTGTATTGGCTCCTAAATGGAAGAGTAGTAAGGGTGGGCAATGGGGGTCAAGTGACTTGCCCAGGGTCACACAGCCAGGAAGTGTCTGAGGCCGGGTTTGAACCTAGGACCTCCCGTCTCTAGGCCTGACTCAATCCACTGAGCTACCCAGCTGCCCAATAATAAGATCTTAAAGAAAGATTTGGCTAAATGAAAAGGGAGGTAGAAAAACTCATTGAAGAAAAAGGCCCTTATTTAATGTCATTTAAAAACTTTTCAAAATGAATATTATATACTTTGGGTGTATGAGACAGAAAAATAGAAGGAAAAAGAGTATAGGAGAGAGGGACAGAAAGACAGACAGAAAGAGAGAGAGAGAGAGATACCTGTTTTGTTTACACATACTAATTATGCTCAGAAGAATTGATAAGGCTATAAAGAACCTAATTGCTTTGCCAGTTATAACCTTCAGGAGATGACACATCTATTAGTGACTTGCTCATCCTTACAAAGCCAGTATGTATCAGAGGTGAGAGTTGAACCCAGATCTTCCTGACTCTTAGATAACTCCATGTCCACTATACCTCATGGTTTGGCATTGAAGGAAACAAAGTAAAAAAAAAGAATTCCTTATTTTTGGAGTTTAAAATGAAGAGATAATTCAAAAGTGTTCATCTGTAAAAGAATACCCTTGAATTAAAAGTCATGATCCTACTTTAAGCAATTTTTTTCATGGGGCTGGGGTGGGTACTGGTCTGGGTTTGGAATCAGTAAGACTTAGAAAGTCTTGTTCTGAAATTTACTGTGTACTAGTGAAATAATTTAACTTCTCTCCTTTAGAAGACACTCTAAGATTATAAGTTTTTTTCAGATCTGCATTACATCAGTTTCCTTACTAGATGTTTCTCACATCAGTGAAATTACAGTTCTGACAAAATTTTGTTGATTCTGCTGCTGCCAATACATTATTACTTACATATTATCAGATGGGGGCAGATCATATTTGGAATCTAAGGACCTGGCTTTGGCTCATAAATCTACTTCTTTCTATCAGTATGACCCAGGCAAGTCACTAAAACTACTTGGGTCTCAGTTTCTTCATCTGTAAAAATGAGAATTATTGAATTTGATATGCCTCAAGGTCATTTTTGGCACTTAAATTACTACTTAACAATTTTACATATACTAAGTAGCTCCTGAGATAAAAATAACTATACTTGATATATAATTATTAATAACTCTATGTGATAAGCAAGATGCTGATTCCATTCATTAACTCTATGAAGAGGAATCCATTGCTTCAAGAGCATGAGTTGAATCACAGGTCAGTAGAATCAGAAATGAGGAAAAGAGAGAAAAAGAAAGAACACAGAAAATAATTATTAATTGTGCATTATTTTAATAGTTATTCTGTTGGAATAACATTATAACAGATGACTGCTTTTTATTCTTATTAAGATTTTATTGCGTTTCTGGGAAGATGGCAGCTTAGACAGAGCAAAACTTCAGACATCCATATTCTTCTGCACCGAGATAAAAGGCAAAGAGCTTCCAGAGGAAAGAAAACCAAATCTAAAAACAGGATAGAGCTGGGGGATCCTACTGCTGGACAGCTCAAGAGGTATGCCAAGAAAAGAAGGCCTGAATTCCTGAAATTTGGATTTGAGGTTAAGGAAGAAGGGGAATCCCAGGACCCCTACCTATGTGCTGTGCAGAGTCTCCAGCGGCTCCTGGAATATCTGGGTGGGCAAACATATTAGTCCTGAGAAAGAGCCTTGCTGGCACAGGGCTCAGGACACTGAACACAGAAACAGGGAGGCAACTAAAGTAGAAATGCAGAGAGGGCACCCTAGAAACAGTGAAATAGCTCCATCTTGCACCCACCTTCTATCAAGGTTTCAGACTCCACACATCAAGCTCTACAGATCAACCTTCCCTGGATTAATTCCATCAATAAAACAGATAAGAAGTCTTCATAAGGCAGGGAAACTCCAACACCCCTCCTCCATAGACTGCAGAGAATATAGTTACAAACTTCTTTTGCCAGCTGAGGAAGATCTTACATCAAAGTGCATTAAAATGATCTGCTTAACCTAATCAGCCAGCAGAGCAGAAAAGGCACAGAAGGGAAAGAAGGAAGAACTATGTGTAAACAGCAGAAAAAAAATACAATTGACAGCTTCTTTCCAGGAAGTGAGCAAAGAGCAAATGAAATAGAAGAAGATCAAGGAAATCCAAGCAAAACCAAAGACATTACAGTGAATTGGATGTAGGCTTTGGAAGATTTCAAAATTCAATAAACACAAGAACTTAAAATTCAATTAATTCAAGAATTCAAAAAAAAATCAAGAGAGACTGAAGACAATTGTAAAAAAGGAAATATATGAACTAAAACATGAAAATAGTGTCTTGAAAACCAAAATTGACCAGCTTGAAAATGAAACAAAGAAGGAAAAATATGACCTACAAAGAAAATCAGACCAGAAGAAGAAGGATGACTGAAAAGCCAGGGATGAAATTCAGTCTTTAATAATCAGAATCCAATGACTAGAAGTAAATGACTTCACAAGGCAGCAAGAATATATAATACAAAATCAAAAGAATGAAAGAATTGAGGAAAATATGAAACACCTCATTGACAAAATAACTGATCTTGAAAATAGATCCAGGAGAGAAAATTTGAGAATTATTGGTATACCAGAACATCATGACAAAAGGAAAAGCCTGGACATCATCCTATAGGAAATTTTTCAAGAAAACTGCCCTGACATTCTTGAACAAGAGGGAAAAGGAGACATTGATAGAATCCACAGATCACCTCCTACATTTAATACACAACTGACAACTCCCAGGAATATTATAGCCAAATTCAATAACTACCAAACCAAGGAAAAAATATTACAAGCTGTTAAAAAGAAGTCATTTAGATACCAGGGAACCACAGTTAGGATAACACAGGATCTGGCTGCATCTACATTGAAGGACTGGAAGGCATGGAACATAAAATTCTGGAAAGCAAGGGAACTGGGTCTACAACCAAAAATCAACTATCCAGCAAAACTGACTATATTCTTGCAGGGGAAAGTATGGTCATTTAATAAAATTGAAGACTTCAAAGCATTCATAAGGAAAAAACCTGACTTAAACAGAGAATTTGCTATCCATACACAGAATTCAAGAGAATCAACTAACAGTAATTAAGAGAGGGGAAAAAAACAAAAAAACAAACAAACAAAAAAACAGTAACCTTTTGTTTAAGGGACCCAATAATTTCAAATGATTTGTATCCCTATAAGAAAAGATGATATTAGTAACTCTTAAAAAGATTATTATCTTTCACTAAATTATTTTGGAGAATCATATTATTTAATTTCCAATTAGTTTTTGGTTTGCCTCTCCATGTATTTTTACTAATAACTATTTTTATTGCATTATGACCTGAGAAGGTTACATTTATTATTTCTGCTTTTTTGCATTTGTTTGCGATGTTTCTGTGCCCTATTACATGGTCTATCTTTGTGAATGTTCCATGTGCTGCTGAAAAGAAGGTATATTCCTTTTTGTCTCTATTTTTCTCCAAATATCTATTAACTTAAATTTTTCTAGGGTTTTATTCACCTCTCTTATCTCTTTCTAATTTATTTTTTGGTTTGACTTATCTAGATCTGATAGGGGTAGGTTCAGTTCCCCCACTAGTATGGTTTTGCTATCTATTTCATCCACTAGCTTCTCCTTTAGAAATTTGGAAGCTATTCCATTTGGTGCATACATATTGAGTCATTGTTTATACTGCCTTTTATTAGGATGTAGTAACCTTCCCTATCTCATTTAACCTTATCTATTTTTACTTTGGCTCTGTCAGAGATCATGATAGCCACCCTTGCTTTCTTTTTCTCATTTGGAGCCCAAAAGATTTTGCTCCATCCTCTCATTTTCATTCTATGTCTGTCTGTCTGTCTAATATGTGTTTCTTGTAAACAACATATGGTTGGGTTTTGGTTTCTAATCCACTCTGCTATTTGCTTCCGTTTTATGGGTGAATTCATCCCATTCGCATTCAGAGTTATAATTATCAATTCTGCATTCCCAGACATTTTGATTCTCTCTCCTAGTCCTGTCCTTTCTTCTTTCACTGTTTCCTTCTATACCAGTGTTTTGTTTTTAATCAGTTCCTATAATCCCCTCCCATCCCTTGTTGTATTTAATTTCAATTTCATTGAAGACAATGACAATGAGGAGACATCTTACCCAAACTTATGGGGTGCAGCCAAAGCAGTTATAAGGGGAAAATTGATTTCACTGAGTGCATATATTAACAAATTAGGGAGGGCAGAGGTTAATGAATTGGGCATGCAACTCAAAAAACTAGAAAATGAACAAATTAAAAATCCTCAGATGAAAACTAAATTAGAAATACTAAAAATCAAAGGAGAAATTAATAAAATTGAAAGTAAAAGAACTATTGAATTAATAAATAAGACCAGAAGCTGGTATTTTGAAAAAAAAACAGATAAAATAGACAAAGTACTGGTTAATCTAATTAAAAAAAGGAAAGAAGAAAACCAAATAAATAGTATCAAAGATGAAAAAGGAGACCTCACCTCTAATGAAGAGGAAGCTAAGGCAATCATTAAAAACTATTTTGCCCAATTACATAACAACAAATTTAGTAATTTAGGTGATACGGATGAATAGTTGCAAAAATATAAATTGCCTAGATTAACAAACAGACCATTAAAGAACTCCCTAAGAAAAAATCGCCAGGGCCTGATGGATTCACAAGTGAATTCTATCAAACATTCAAAGAACAATTAATCCCAATACCATACAAATTATTTGATATAATAAGCAAAGAAAGAGTCTTACCAAACTCCTTTTTTGACACAAATATGGTACTGATTCCAAAGTCAGGCAGATCAAAAACAGAGAAAGAAAATTACAGACCAATCTCCTTAATGAATATAGATGCAAAAATCTTAAATAGAATACTAGCAAAAAGATTCCAGCGAGTGATCAAGAGAGTTATTCATCATGATCAGGTGGGATTTATACCAGGAATGCAAGGATGGTAAAATATTAGGAAAACCATGCACATAATTGACCATATCAACAATCTAATAAACAAAAACCACATGATTATCTCAATAGATGCTGAAAAATACTTTGACAAAATACAACACCCATTCCTACTGAAAACACTAGAAAGAACAGGAATAGAAGGTTCTTTCCAAAAAATAATGAACAGTATATATCTTAAACCATCAACAAACATCATATGCAATGGGGATAAATTAGAAGCCTTTCCAATAAGATCAGGTGTCAAACAAGGATGCCCATTATCACCTCTTTTATTTAACATTTGTAAGAGAGAAATTTATGTATTTTATAGATATATATTTAAAATGTGGCCGCCAGGAATCAACAGTTCAGATTGATTATGTAATTAAATCAGACCCAAATCAGCCATCGGGTTAAGGCAGTTTATTTACAATCAAGAAGGTAAAAGTATAGGAATAAAGAGAAAGGGAGAGGCTAGTCCAGGCCTGCGAATTCCTGGACTAGAGAGAAGGTTAAAAGGCTAAATAAATGAAGCTGCAAGCTTCAAGGCCTCGCAACCAGATAGGCTAGTGCCTATTTAAGGCAGAGTTTGGAAGCAGTCAGCCTAACTTACCCATGTGACAATACAGAGTGTAAGCATTCTGTGGTCTCAGGAGAGGTCCTTCAGCCCCAAGTTCAGAGCTGGAACTGCCTCCATAGGAAATAACCAACTTACTTAAAGAGATAGTGTCTTTCGTCACTTCCCGTGGGTCTACCTCTAATTCAAGTGGACAAATGGCAGCCTCTACACTGATTTGGACTGCCCAAAGGGCAGTCCCTTGTTCTTGATTTGTTACTTATTGTCACGTGTGGGTAACTCGTCTCCCCTCCCCACTAAGGAAGGTGAGGAATTACATCATTTCTATGCCTAGGTTAAGTAAGAGTTTAACTATGAATGGCTAGAGCTCATTCTATTTACACAATCCCCCCTGATGATCATATTGGGTGCCTAGTCACCCCAAGTGATCATTTTACACAAACATCTTATACCCACGAAGGTCTTCTAACTACAATAGTTAGAGATAAGGAGGAAATGGAAAAGAGAGAAAGCAAAACCAATGTTTTGTTAAGTGCATTGACAAGAAACCAATTGGGGGCAGTCCCCTATTGGTATAACATGTACAATTAAAGTAGCTGTTCAAAACCCATCAGTCCATTCATTAATACCCAGAGTTCATTCTGGATTGCTCGATGCAACAAACCCCATCAGTTCAATCAATTGCAACCCAAAGTTCATTCTGGATCTCTTGATTAAATGTAGGTTCTTCAGGCATCTCTCTGCAAACAGTTCATTCTCTGGATTAAGGAATCAGCAAGTTTCTTTCCCTGAGAATTTTTCTCAAACAAAATCAAAAATTAAATCTTGGGTATAATAAAATACAATAAAATCTTGGATTTTATAAAAATACAATCCCCCCTGACATGGGTATGTAGAAAGAAATACCCAGATCAGCTCAAGACATATAGTTGAGTCATGGGGTTGTATGAGTAAATTCAAAAGAAAAAGAAGAAAGAAAAAATATAAAAAAATCAAATAGAAGAAAATTGAAACTTTGGAAAAAGAAAAGCATTGAAATTAAAATCAAAATATCAAAGCTATGTATATAAAGTTTTGAATAAACAAAATAAATTTATAACAGGCCCTTGTATTAGGGTCCTATCAATTATAATTCCCATCCTACTAGTCTGTAGGACACAATGCAGTAATACTGCACTTACCCATTTGCAGCTAAGACTACAGGAAGTTGCCATTCTATAAGAGAGAAAAAAGGACCAGATTTATATGCAAGGGAAATGTCTGTCATTCCCTTCACTCTCAGGAATATATGGATGAGCCAGATGATAGCCAATCTACGGTACCTGACTGGCAGTGTAGTTCAGAGAGTCCTACGCCTTAACATATGTTAAGCATCGCAGCTTCGATTCTTACACTGAGTTCAAGTCCTTAGTGTTGGCGTGGGAGTACCTCAATCCCACTTGTATATGTATGACGTCTTTGACCTTGGGCTCCTTGGCACTGTGCAGATGTTCTCATCAATCCCATTGGATTGGTCGGTTGGTCTCCATGACCTTGTGCTTTCTTAGCACTATTAACGGCTCATGTGTTCCCTTTTCCTGGAATTAGACAGAAGCATTAATCACAGTCTCATAACATTTAACAATATATAGCAAGTTCCCAAAGTCTAAACCTTGTGAGTAAGCAGTAATATTACAGCAAATGTATATATATATTAAAATTATAGCATTGCAAAGAATAATGAAAAAAATTAAGTGATTATATGTACTCAAGTACAAGAAATGAGAAAAAAACAAAAAATATCAATTATTCTATTAAAAGATATTAGGAAAATCAATAAGAAAAATTAAAATAAAATCAGGGAAAGAATTAAGACAAACCAATGATTCCAAAATTAGCATCCATTAGTCTATGAACTGTTATCTCCAATGCAGGTAACAGGAAACAGTCAATCAGGTTCAATAGAAGATGCCCTCTTTACATGTGAGCAATGAATCCAGGAGTCTTTTTCTCCAATCTTCATAGCTGTTGCGGTGGTTAATAAAATTTCAAACAGGCCATCCCATGAAGGCTGGGTTGCCCCAGTGCGCTGGAAGTTCTTTATATATACTTTGTCTCCTGGGTTCAGGTTGTGAAGTGAAAAGTCTATTGGTCCTGCTTGTATTGCAGTTCCAGATTCATGCTGCAATTCCTGTATATAGGAAGCAATAGACGTATCTCCTACTAATAGTGATGTATATGCAGGAGAAAAAGGCTTAGCCTGTATAGGAGGATGTCCAAAAAGCATCTCATATGGTGAGATGTGCAGATCTCCCCTAGGCCTGCTTCTAAGATAAAATAGAGCTAGAGGGAGAATTTCAGGCCATTTTAGATGTGTCTCAGTACATAATTTGCCAATCATAGTATTAAGTTCTCTGTTCATCCGTTCAACTTGGCCTGAGCTCTGGGGGTGATATGGTACATGGAATTTGGGTGTTATCCCCAAACATGAATATATTTTAGATAAAACTGAATCAGTAAAGTGACTCCCTCTGTCCAAGTCAATACGTGCAGGCAGACCAAAACGAGGAATGATTTCTTTTAAAAACACCTTGGCAACAAAGGCCGATGTGGTTCGGGCAGTAGGAAATGCTTCCCGCCACCTGGTCAGTTGATCCACTATGACCAGACAGAATTTATATTGCCCAGCCTTTGGCATTGTTATGAAATCAATTTGTAGGTGCTCAAAAAAGGTGTGTAAGCCAATGGACGCCCACCAAAAGCCTTGCCACGAAAGGCGTGTTGGTTATATGCTTGGCAGGTAGGGCAAGCTGCACACACTTTATAGGCTATAGTGGTTATGCCAGGAGCTATCCATACTCTCTTCATACTCTCTTTTTTTTTAAACCCTTGTACTTCGGTGTATTGTCTCATAGGTGGAAGAGTGGTAAGGGTGGGCAATGGGGGTCAAGTGATTTGCCCAGGGTCACACAGCTGGGAAGTGGCTGAGGCCGGGTTTGAACCTAGGACCTCCTGTCTCTAGGCCTGACTCTCACTCCACTGAGCTACGCAGCTGCCCCCCTATCCATACTCTCTTAACAGAGTCCACGATGCCCTGGGTACCAAAATGACCATTTTTATGAATAGATTGGCAAATTTGGCAATAAAAGTATCTAGGGAGCAGGGGTTTTCCTTCAGAGGACACCCATACTCCATTTATCTGTTTAGCTTTAAATTTCTGCTTCCATTTTGTTACTTCCTTCTCATCATAAGAAAGTGATAAATTTAAGTCATCAGTGGTTGTTAATGTTAAAATTAATTCAGGCCCTTCTATAGCTGCTAGCTTTGCAGCAGTATCTGCCCAATCATTTCCCTTAGAGACAGGGTCAGTGCCACCTGTATGGGCAGAGCAATGAACTACAGCGAGGGCTTTTGGTAACTGGAGAGCAGAAAGAACTTCATTAATAATTTTTGCATTAGCTATAGATTTTCCAGCTGAGGTTAAAAATCTTCTCTGGAGCCATAACATACCCACTGCATGTCATATTCCAAATGCATATTGAGAATCCGTATAAATTGTTGCCTTTCTATCTTTGGCAATTATACATGCATGTTTTAGGGTTATGAGTTCTGCGGCTTGAGCACTTAGATTTGAGGGCAGTGAAGCTGACCATTCAGTGTTAAATTCTGTGTCTACAGCAGCTCCAGTGTAGCGTATGCCATCCCTCATAAATGAAGAACCATCAGTAAATAAAACTAGATCAGGATTCTCTAAAGGAGTGTCCAGGAGATTGTCTCGAGGCTTTTCAGCCATGGACACTAGTGTATCACAATTATGAAAAAGGTTCTTCTGAAACTGGTAAATCAGGAAGTAAGGTGTCTGGATTAAGGGTTGTACAACGTTTTAAAGTAATATTTTCATTATTTAGCAAGGTTATTTCATACCTTGTAATTCTCTGATCAGAAAATGCCTGTGTTCTATGTCTTAGCAGTAATGCTTCCACTTCATATCAGCACATAATTGTTAATGGGCATCCCAATACTAGATCAACAGTTTTTGTCACTAATAGAGCTGTGGCAGCTACGCCTCTAAGACATGGTGGTGCACCTGCAGCTATAGGGTCTAGCTGTGCTGAATAATAAGCAATTGGACGCTGGTATGGTCCCAAAGTTTGGGTTAAAACACCTGAAGCTACTCCTCTACGTTGATGTACATATAAATTAAATGACTTGTTATAATCTGGGATGCCTAGAGCAGGAGCAGACAGAATAGCTTGTTTTAAATTCGATAGAGCTAACTTGTGCTCTGGTTCTAATTTAAGTGGTTCAGGGACCGAAACTTTTGTTAATGCTATAAGGGGTTTAGTGATTTCTCCATAGCAAGGAATCCATTGTCTGCAGAAACATGTTGCTCCTAGGATTGCTCTTAAGTGTTTTTTAGTGGTAGGATTGCTCAATTTTTGAATATTTTCAATGATCTTAGGGGATATATATCGCGCACCAGCTGTCAAGATGAACCCCAAATATTCTATTTTGGGGAGACAACACTGAACTTTTCCTTTTGCTATCTTATGTCCTCTCTTATGTAGCTCTAAAAGAAGATGTTTGTTATCTTCCTGGCATGTTTCAGCATCAGGTGAAGCCAGGAGTAAGTCATCTACATATTTAATCAATTTACTATTTTTAAATATAATATTTTCTGTATCTTGGCTGAAAATCTGTGCAAAGATAGATGAGCTTTCGCAATAACCCTGGGGGAGACGCCCCAAGGACCACTGAGAATTATTCCAGGTAAAGGCAAATATATGTCTGGAATTCTCATGAATAGGAATTGAGAAAAAAGCTGAGCACAGGTCCACAACCATAAGCAAGTGGCTGTGATGGGAATAGAAGAAATAATTGTGTTTGGGTTTGAAACCACTTGGTGTCTCTTTATAACATGATTGTTTATAGCTCTTAAATCTTGAACAAATCGATATTGGGGTTTTCCATCTGGGCCTAATTTTGGCTTCTTAACAGGTAGAATAGGTGTATTATATTCTGACTTGCATGGGATTATTAACACATTGTACTAGAAACACTAGCAGTAGGAATTAGAGAAGAAAAAGAAACTGAAGGTATTAAAATAGGCTAGGAGGAGACTAAGCTATCACTCTTTGCGGATGATATGATCTTCTACTTAAAAAAATCCTAGAGAATCAACTAAAAAGTTAGTAGAAATAATCAACAACTTTAGCAAAGTTGCAGGATACAAAATAAATGCACATAAATCATCAGCATTTCTATATATATCCTTGATGATAAGTTTGGAATGCATAAAACTCATTCCTTTTTGATGATTATTAATATGTATTTCATAGGCAGTAATTCCAATTAAAATTATAATTTTCAAAAACAAACAAGAGTTAGAGAAAATTACAAAATGTAAAATAAATAATTTTGATTATATTAAATTAAAAAGATTTTGTAGAAAGAAAAATAATACAACCAAAATGAGAAGGGAAACAACAAACTGGGAAAAAATCTTTATAACAAAAAAATTCTGCCAAGGGTCTAATTACTCAAATATACAAGGAGCTAAATCAATTGTATTNTTCAGGCATCTCTCTGCAAACAGTTCATTCTCTGGATTAAGGAATCAGCAAGTTTCTTTCCCTGAGAATTTTTCTCAAACAAAATCAAAAATTAAATCTTGGGTATAATAAAATACAATAAAATCTTGGATTTTATAAAAATACAATCCCCCCTGACATGGGTATGTAGAAAGAAATACCCAGATCAGCTCAAGACATATAGTTGAGTCATGGGGTTGTATGAGTAAATTCAAAAGAAAAAGAAGAAAGAAAAAATATAAAAAAATCAAATAGAAGAAAATTGAAACTTTGGAAAAAGAAAAGCATTGAAATTAAAATCAAAATATCAAAGCTATGTATATAAAGTTTTGAATAAACAAAATAAATTTATAACAGGCCCTTGTATTAGGGTCCTATCAATTATAATTCCCATCCTACTAGTCTGTAGGACACAATGCAGTAATACTGCACTTACCCATTTGCAGCTAAGACTACAGGAAGTTGCCATTCTATAAGAGAGAAAAAAGGACCAGATTTATATGCAAGGGAAATGTCTGTCATTCCCTTCACTCTCAGGAATATATGGATGAGCCAGATGATAGCCAATCTACGGTACCTGACTGGCAGTGTAGTTCAGAGAGTCCTACGCCTTAACATATGTTAAGCATCGCAGCTTCGATTCTTACACTGAGTTCAAGTCCTTAGTGTTGGCGTGGGAGTACCTCAATCCCACTTGTATATGTATGACGTCTTTGACCTTGGGCTCCTTGGCACTGTGCAGATGTTCTCATCAATCCCATTGGATTGGTCGGTTGGTCTCCATGACCTTGTGCTTTCTTAGCACTATTAACGGCTCATGTGTTCCCTTTTCCTGGAATTAGACAGAAGCATTAATCACAGTCTCATAACAGTTAACAATATATAGCAAGTTCCCAAAGTCTAAACCTTGTGAGTAAGCAGTAATATTACAGCAAATGTATATATATATTAAAATTATAGCATTGCAAAGAATAATGAAAAAAATTAAGTGATTATATGTACTCAAGTACAAGAAATGAGAAAAAAACAAAAAATATCAATTATTCTATTAAAAGATATTAGGAAAATCAATAAGAAAAATTAAAATAAAATCAGGGAAAGAATTAAGACAAACCAATGATTCCAAAATTAGCATCCATTAGTCTATGAACTGTTATCTCCAATGCAGGTAACAGGAAACAGTCAATCAGGTTCAATAGAAGATGCCCTCTTTACATGTGAGCAATGAATCCAGGAGTCTTTTTCTCCAATCTTCATAGCTGTTGCGGTGGTTAATAAAATTTCAAACAGGCCATCCCATGAAGGCTGGGTTGCCCCAGTGCGCTGGAAGTTCTTTATATATACTTTGTCTCCTGGGTTCAGGTTGTGAAGTGAAAAGTCTATTGGTCCTGCTTGTATTGCAGTTCCAGATTCATGCTGCAATTCCTGTATATAGGAAGCAATAGACGTATCTCCTACTAATAGTGATGTATATGCAGGAGAAAAAGGCTTAGCCTGTATAGGAGGATGTCCAAAAAGCATCTCATATGGTGAGATGTGCAGATCTCCCCTAGGCCTGCTTCTAAGATAAAATAGAGCTAGAGGGAGAATTTCAGGCCATTTTAGATGTGTCTCAGTACATAATTTGCCAATCATAGTATTAAGTTCTCTGTTCATCCGTTCAACTTGGCCTGAGCTCTGGGGGTGATATGGTACATGGAATTTGGGTGTTATCCCCAAACATGAATATATTTTAGATAAAACTAAATCAGTAAAGTGACTCCCTCTGTCCAAGTCAATACGTGCAGGCAGACCAAAACGAGGAATGATTTCTTTTAAAAACACCTTGGCAACAAAGGCCGATGTGGTTCGGGCAGTAGGAAATGCTTCCCGCCACCTGGTCAGTTGATCCACTATGACCAGACAGAATTTATATTGCCCAGCCTTTGGCATTGTTATGAAATCAATTTGTAGGTGCTCAAAAAAGGTGTGTAAGCCAATGGACGCCCACCAAAAGCCTTGCCAGGAAAGGCGTGTTGGTTATATGCTTGGCAGGTAGGGCAAGCTGCACACACTTTATAGGCTATAGTGGTTATGCCAGGAGCTATCCATACTCTCTTCATACTCTCTTTTTTTTTAAACCCTTGTACTTCGGTGTATTGTCTCATAGGTGGAAGAGTGGTAAGGGTGGGCAATGGGGGTCAAGTGATTTGCCCAGGGTCACACAGCTGGGAAGTGGCTGAGGCCGGGTTTGAACCTAGGACCTCCTGTCTCTAGGCCTGACTCTCACTCCACTGAGCTACGCAGCTGCCCCCCTATCCATACTCTCTTAACAGAGTCCACGATGCCCTGGGTACCAAAATGACCATTTTTATGAATAGATTGGCAAATTTGGCAATAAAAGTGTCTAGGGAGCAGGGGTTTTCCTTCAGAGGACACCCATACTCCATTTATCTGTTTAGCTTTAAATTTCTGCTTCCGTTTTGTTACTTCCTTCTCATCATAAGAAAGTGATAAATTTAAGTCATCAGTGGTTGTTAATGTTAAAATTAATTCAGGCCCTTCTATAGCTGCTAGCTTTGCAGCAGTATCTGCCCAATCATTTCCCTTAGAGACAGGGTCAGTGCCACCTGTATGGGCAGAGCAATGAACTACAGCGAGGGCTTTTGGTAACTGGAGAGCAGAAAGAACTTCATTAATAATTTTTGCATTAGCTATAGATTTTCCAGCTGAGGTTAAAAATCTTCTCTGGAGCCATAACATACCCACTGCATGTCATATTCCAAATGCATATTGAGAATCCGTATAAATTGTTGCCTTTCTATCTTTGGCAATTATACATGCATGTTTTAGGGTTATGAGTTCTGCGGCTTGAGCACTTAGATTTGAGGGCAGTGAAGCTGACCATTCAGTGTTAAATTCTGTGTCTACAGCAGCTCCAGTGTAGCGTATGCCATCCCTCATAAATGAAGAACCATCAGTAAATAAAACTAGATCAGGATTCTCTAAAGGAGTGTCCAGGAGATTGTCTCGAGGCTTTTCAGCCATGGACACTAGTGTATCACAATTATGAAAAAGGTTCTTCTGAAACTGGTAAATCAGGAAGTAAGGTGTCTGGATTAAGGGTTGTACAACGTTTTAAAGTAATATTTTCATTATTTAGCAAGGTTATTTCATACCTTGTAATTCTCTGATCAGAAAATGCCTGTGTTCTATGTCTTAGCAGTAATGCTTCCACTTCATATCAGCACATAATTGTTAATGGGCATCCCAATACTAGATCAACAGTTTTTGTCACTAATAGAGCTGTGGCAGCTACGCCTCTAAGACATGGTGGTGCACCTGCAGCTATAGGGTCTAGCTGTGCTGAATAATAAGCAATTGGACGCTGGTATGGTCCCAAAGTTTGGGTTAAAACACCTGAAGCTACTCCTCTACGTTGATGTACATATAAATTAAATGACTTGTTATAATCTGGGATGCCTAGAGCAGGAGCAGACAGAATAGCTTGTTTTAAATTCGATAGAGCTAACTTGTGCTCTGGTTCTAATTTAAGTGGTTCAGGGACCGAATCTTTTGTTAATGCTATAAGGGGTTTAGTGATTTCTCCATAGCAAGGAATCCATTGTCTGCAGAAACATGTTGCTCCTAGGATTGCTCTTAAGTGTTTTTTAGTGGTAGGATTGCTCAATTTTTGAGTATTTTCAATGATCTTAGGGGATATATATCGCGCACCAGCTGTCAAGATGAACCCCAAATATTCTACTTTGGGGAGACAACACTGAACTTTTCCTTTTGCTATCTTATGTCCTCTCTTATGTAGCTCTAAAAGAAGATGTTTGTTATCTTCCTGGCATGTTTCAGCATCAGGTGAAGCCAGGAGTAAGTCATCTACATATTTAATCAATTTACTATTTTTAAATATAATATTTTCTGTATCTTGGCTGAAAATCTGTGCAAAGATAGATGAGCTTTCGCAATAACCCTGGGGGAGACGCCCCCAGGACCACTGAGAATTATTCCAGGTAAAGGCAAATATATGTCTGGAATTCTCATGAATAGGAATTGAGAAAAAAGCTGAGCACAGGTCCACAACCATAAGTAAGTGGCTGTGATGGGAATAGAAGAAATAATTGTGTTTGGGTTTGAAACCACTTGGTGTCTCTTTATAACATGATTGTTTATAGCTCTTAAATCTTGAACAAATCGATATTGGGGTTTTCCATCTGGGCCTAATTTTGGCTTCTTAACAGGTAGAATAGGTGTATTATATTCTGACTTGCATGGGATTATTAACACATTGTACTAGAAACACTAGCAGTAGGAATTAGAGAAGAAAAAGAAACTGAAGGTATTAAAATAGGCTAGGAGGAGACTAAGCTATCACTCTTTGCGGATGATATGATCTTCTACTTAAAAAAATCCTAGAGAATCAACTAAAAAGTTAGTAGAAATAATCAAAAACTTTAGCAAAGTTGCAGGATACAAAATAAATGCACATAAATCATCAGCA
This sequence comes from Gracilinanus agilis, assembly GCF_016433145.1. Lineage (NCBI taxonomy): Eukaryota > Metazoa > Chordata > Mammalia > Didelphimorphia > Didelphidae > Gracilinanus > Gracilinanus agilis. Next base: position 257,154,748 of record NC_058130.1, read on the forward strand.
TTTCTATATATATCCTTGATGATAAGTTTGGAATGCATAAAACTCATTCCTTTTTGATGATTATTAATATGTATTTCATAGGCAGTAATTCCAATTAAAATTATAATTTTCAAAAACAAACAAGAGTTAGAGAAAATTACAAAATGTAAAATAAATAATTTTGATTATATTAAATTAAAAAGATTTTGTAGAAAGAAAAATAATACAACCAAAATGAGAAGGGAAACAACAAACCGGGAAAAAATCTTTATAACAAAAAAATTCTGCCAAGGGTCTAATTACTCAAATATACAAGGAGCTAAATCAATTGTATTAAAAATCAAGCCATTCCCCAATTAATAAATGGGCAAGGGACATGAATAGGCAATTTTCAGGTAAAGAAATAAAAAGTATCAATAAACACATGAGAAAATGTTCTAAATCTCTAATAATTAAAGAAATGCAAATCAAAACAACTCTGAGGTACCACCTCACACCTAGCAGAATGGCTAAAATGATAGCAGAGGAGAGTAATGAATGCTGGAGGGGATGTGGCAAAATTGGGACATTAATGCAGTGCTGGTGGAGTTGTGAACTGATCCAACCATTCTGGAGGGCAATTTGGAACTATGCCCAAAGAGTGATAAAAGAATGCCTGCCCTTTGATCCAGCCATACCATTGCTGGGAGTGTACCCCAAAGAGATCATAAATAAACAGACTTGCACAAAAATATTTATAGCTGCTCTCTTTGTGGTGGTAAAAAACTAGAAAGCAAAGGTATGCCCTTCAATTGGGGAACGGCTGAAAAAATTGTGGTATATGTTGGTGATAGAATACTATTGTGCTCAAAGGAATAATAAACTGGAAGAATTCCATGTGAACTGGAAAGACCTCTGGGAATTGATGCAGAGCAAAAGGAGCAGAGCCAGAACATTGTACAGAGAGACTGATATACTGTGGTAAAATCAATGTAATGGACGTCTGTACTAGCAGCAATGCAATGACCCAAGACAATTCTGAGGGATTTATGGAAAGGAACACTGACCACATTCAGAGGAAGAACTACAGGAGTAGAAACACAGAAGAAAAACAACTGCTTGGACACTTGGGTTGATGAGGACAGGATTGGGGATGTAGACCTGAAAAGACCACCCCCATGTAACTTTCAATAATGTGTAAATAAGTCTTGACTGATCACATGTAATAAAAACCAGTGGAAATGTGAATTGGCTACAGTGGAGTTGTTGGGGATGTTGAGGGGGTGAAGGGGAAAGTAAAAACATGACTTATATAACCATGGAAAATTTTTCTAAAAATAAAAAATTATTAAAAAAAAGATTATTATCATCAGGGTAGCTAGAAGAAGTATACTTAGAGGGAACAGTGACAAACTGTATAGGATGAAAGGTCAATATATATATATATATATATGTGTGTGTGTGTGTGTGTGTGTGTGTGTGTGTGTGTGTGTGTGTATGTATGTATATGAGAATATAATATTAAGAGAAATGGGAAAAGAGACAAAATGGAGTAAATTTATATTCTGTCAAGAAGCACATGGGGTGAACGGGGGAGAAAACTAAAAACCCTAAAAGGGTAAAGAGTTTGGAGTGAGAAAATAGTTAATCCTTAAGTACATTGAAATAAACTTAAAGAGGCAAGAACAATCAGATCCATTGGGGCAGAGAATTGATTCATGCACTATAGAGAAGTAGAAGTGTAACAAAAGGACTGGTGGGGAGGGAAGAAATACTAGGAAGGGAGAGAGTGAGGAGATAGTTTTTAAAAGATCCTAAAGAATAATAAGAGGGGAATAACAAGGGAGGGGGAGAAGAGAAGTACAATAAGGGAGGGATTGTACAATCAGTACAATAAGGGGACTGATTGAAAACAAAACATTGGTATAGAAGGAAATAGAGAAAGAAGAAAGGTCAGGACAAGGAAAGGAAATAAAAATGTCAGGGAATACACAGGTGATAATTATAACTTTGAATATGAATGGAATGAACTTGCCCACAAAATGAATGCAAATATTAAAGTAGATTAAAAACCAAAATCCTATCATATATTGTCTACAAGAAACACAGGAGGCAGGTAGACATACATAGAGCAAAAATAAAAGGCTGGAGCAAAATTTATTGGGCTTCAACTGAAGAAAAGAAGTCAGGAGTTGCAATCATGATTTCTGACAAAGCCAAAGTAAAAATAGATCAGGTTAAAAGAGATAGGTAAAAAGAGATAGGTGATTACATTCTAATAAAGGCAGTATAGACAATGAAGAAATAGCAGTATTCAACATGTATGCACCAAATGGTATAGCATCTATATTTCTAAAGAAGAAACTGACAGAGCTCAAGGAGGATATAGATAGTAAAACAATATTACTGGAGACCTAAACCTTAACCTATCAGATCTAGATAAATAAAAAAAAATTAAAAAGTGCTGAGAGAGGTGAATGAAATCCTAGAAAAATTAGATTTAATAAATATGTTGAGAAAAATAAATAGAGACAAAAAGGAATACACCTTTTTCAACAGCACATGGTACATTCCTAAAGATTGACCACATTCTAGGGCATAAAAACATGGCAAACAAATACAAAAGAGCAGAAATAATAAAAAAATTCAGATCATAATGCAATAAAAATAATAATCAGTAAAGGCACATGGATAGGCAAATCAAAAACTAATTGGAAACTAAATAATATGATTTTCCAAAATCATTTAAAGAACAAATCATAGAAACAATTAACAGTTTCATAGAAGAAAATGACAATGATGAGACATCCTACCAAAATCTGTGGGATGCAGCTACAGCAGTACTCTGGGGGAAATGTATATCCTTGAGTGCATATATTAACAAATTAGGGAGAGCAAAGATCAATGAATTGGGCATGCAAATAAAAAAATTAGAAAGCGAACAAATTAAAAATTCCCATAAATTACAGATCATAAAAATAAAAGGAGAAATTAATAAAATTAGAAGTAAAAGAACTTTGGAATTAATAAATAAGACCAGAAGCTGGTACTTCTAAAAAACAAATAAAAATGGCAAAGTACTGGTCAACCTAATAAAGAAAAGGAAAGAAGAAAACCAAATCAAAAACATCAAAGATGAAAACGGAGATCTCACCTCTAATGAAGAGGAAATTAAGGCAATCATTAAAAACTATTTTACCCAATTATATGGCAATAAATATAGCAATCTAGGTGATATGGATGAATATTTATAAAAAATAAATTGCCTAGATTAACAGTAGAAGAAATATAATACTTAAATAATCCCATATCAGAAAAAGAAATTGAACAAGTCATCAAAGAACTCCCTAAGAAAAAATCACCAGGACCAGATGGATTCATAAGGGAATTTCATCAAACCTTCAAAGAACAACTAATCCCAATACTATACAAATTATCTGACATAATAAGCAAAGAAGGAATTCTACCTAATTCCTTTCATGACACAAATATGGTACTGATTCCAAAGCCAGGTAGATCAAAAACACAGAAAGAAAACTATACACCAATTTACTTAATGAATATAGATGCAAAAATCTTAAATAGAATATTAGCAAAAAATCTCCAGCAAGTGATGACAAGGGTTATTCATTATGATCAGGTGGGATTTATACCAGGAATAGAAGGATGGTAAAATATTAAGAAAACCATCCACATAAGTGACCATATCAACAAGCTAAAAAACAAAAATCATGTGATTATCTCAATAGATGCTGAAAAAGCCTTTGACAAAATACAGCACCCATTCTTATTGAAAACACCAGAAAATATAGGAAAAGAAGGATCTTTCCTAAAAATTATAAATATTATATATTTTAAACCATTAACAAGCATCATCTGCAGTGGGGACAAATTAGAAATATTCAAAATAAGATCAGAAATAAAACAAAGATGCCAATTATCACCTCTATTATTTAACATTGTACTAGAAACACTTGCAGTAGCAATTAGAGAAGAAAAAGAAACTGAAGGTATTAAAATACGCAATGAGGGGACCAAGCTATCACTTTTTGTGGATGACATAATAGTCTACTTAAAAAATCCTAGCGAATTGACTAAAAAGTTAGTAGAAATAATCAACAACTTTAGCAAAGTTATAGGATACAAAATAAATGCACATAAATCATTAGCATTTCTATATATTTCCAACACCGTCTCAGCAGCAAGAGTTAGAATGAGAAATAACATTTAAAGTCACCCTAGACAATATAAAATACTTAGGAATCTATCTACCAAAACAAACACAGAAATTATATGAACACGACTACAAAATACTTTTCAAACAATTAAAACTAGATCTAAACAATTGGAAAAACATTGATTCCTCATGAGTAGAATGAGCTAACATAACAAAAATGACCATTCTACCCAAATTAATTTACTTATTTAGTGCCATATCTAACAAACTACCAATAAACTTTACAGAATCAGAAAAAAAAACTATAACAAAGTTCATTTGGAAGAACAAAAGATCAGGTATATTGAAGGAAATAATGAAAAAAAAAACGTGAAGGAAGTTGGCCTAACAGGACCAGATATTAAACTATATTATAAAGCAGTGGTCATCAAAACAATCTGGTACTGACAAGAGATAGAAGGGAAGATCAGTGGAATAGACTTAGGGTAAATAACCTCAACAAACAGTCTATGATAAACCCAAAGAGCCCAACTTTTGAGACAAAAATCCACTATTTGACAAAAACTGCTGGGAAAATTGGGAAACAATATTGGGAGAGATTAGGTTTAGATGAACATCTCACACCCTACACCAAGATAAATTCAGAATGGGTGAATGACTTGAATATAAAGAAGGAAACTATAAGTAAATTAGGCAAACACTGAATAGTATTCTTGTCAGATCTCTGGGAAAGGAAAGATTTTAAAACCAAGCAAGAGTTAGAAAAAAATTACAAAATATTAGATAAATAATTTTGATTATATTAAATTAAAAAGGGGTTGTACAAACAAACCCAATGCAACCAAAATTAGAAGGGAATCAACAGATTGGGAAAAAATCTTTATGACAGAAAACTGTTACAAAGGTCTAATTATTCAAATATATAAGGAGCTAAATCAATTGTACAAAAAATCAAGCTATTCTTCAATTGATAAATGGACAAGGGGAATGAATTTTTTTTTAATTTTCAGATAAGGAAATTAAAACTCTCATTAAGCACATGAGAAAGTGTTCTAAATCTCTTATAATTAGAGAAATGCAAATCAAAACAACTCTGAGGTACCACCTCACACCTAGCAGATTGACTAATATGACATCAAAGGAAAGTAATAAATGTTGGAGGGGATGTGGCCAAATTGGGACATTAATTTATTGCTGGTGGAGTTGTGAATTGATCCAACCATTTTGGATGGCCATTTGGAACTATGCCAAAAGGGCTTTAAAAGACTGCCCTTTGATCTAGCCATACCACTGCTGGGTTTATACCCTAAAGAGATCATAATGAAAAAGACATGTACAAAAATATTTATAGCCCCACTTTTTGTAGTGGCAAAAAACTGGAAAATGAGGATATGCCCTTCAATTGGGGAATGGCTGAACAAATTGCGGTGTCTGCTGGTGATGGAATACTATTGTGCCCAAAGGAATAATGAACTGGGGGAATTCCATGTGAACTGGAATGACCTCCAGTAATTGGTGCAGAGTGAAAAGAGCAGAACCAGGAGAACATTGTACACGGAGAGAGATACACTGTGGTAAAACTGAATGTAATGGAATTTTGTAGTAGCAGCAATGCAGTGATGGAGGGACTTATCATCAATTTGGAGGGACTTATGAAAAAGAACACTATCCACATTCAGAGGAAGATCTATGGCAGTAGCAAAACAGAAGAAAAACAACTGCTTGAGCACATGGGTTGATGAGGATATGTTTTGGGATGTAGACTCTAAACAACCACCCCAGTGCAACTATCAACAATATGGAAATAGGTCTTGATAGATGACAATGTAAAAACCAGTGGAAAAGCGTATCAGCTATCGAGTTGTGAGGGTCTGAGGTGGGTGGAGGAGAGAGTAAGAACATGAATTTTGTAACCATGGAAAATTTTTCTAAAAATTAAAATTAAAAAAAATTATTGAGGAAAAATCATGACCACTAATACCCTTGAATTTCACGTGAAGGTTATATCTTTACTAAATAATAGCTATTTCAATTCAATGTGTCCAAGAGGAGTACTGATCATTTATTTGTATCAATCAAAATAATTATTGCTAGTGTTATTTTTTTTGTATATGACAATTTCTGAAATGAAAAATAATTGAATCTCAGGGTTGGAATTTCAAAACCATGTAATGTTGGAACTGGCATGGACTTTAGATATCATTTCATTCAATACTCATACTTTTACAGTGGAGGAAATTAAGATCACAGAGATGGACTTAACATTCTCTTAAATTAAGGAGGAATACATTTACTTAACCCAAATCACAGAGAAGGTAAATGACAGCCTAGACGAGAAGCTGAATCCTATGATTCTCTGTTCATTATTCTTTTCCCTTGTACCATGGGTCAAAACTTGAGCAAGCATATTATATTTTTTCTAGTTTATTCCCTGAAATTCACCAATCTCTGTTCATTTTGCTAGTGTAACATCTCTTGTACATATCCCCTTTTCTCTTTTGACACTTTCATCATCTGATATAGGCACTCATCACCTCTGATCTTGGCTATTGTAATAGCTAATCTACCTTAAGTCTTCCCTACTATAGTCCATCCTCCAAAAAAGCTGACAAATTGGTCTTCTTAAAGCACAAGTCTGACTATGACACTCTCTCTTATTTAATAAACTCCAGTAGTTCCTGATTACCACCAGGATCAAATAAAAATCTGTTTGGCATTCAAAGTCCTCCATCACTGGCCCTCTCTAGTCTTTTAAGGGTATTTTGCGGTCCAATGACATTGACTTCTTTGCTGTTCCATGAATAAGGTGTTTCATTTTTCCACTCAGGACATTTTCCCTGGTTATCCCAAATCTGGAATTCTCTCCCTCTTCATCTGACTCCTGGCTAAAATCCTACAAGAAATTAGGAAGACACATTTTTAAACCCACTTAAAGCCAATACCTTCACTCTGTGCATTATTTCCAATTTATTAGGTTGTCATATTGCTTATAGTTAGTTATTCTTATGATGTCTTCCCCATTAGACTATGAACTCCTTGGAGCAGTTACTATCTTTTGCCTTTCTTTATATCCCCACATTTTAGCATAGTGCCTGGCATACAGTAGGAACTTTAAAAATGCTTGTTGACTAGACTCATCTCATATATTTATCTCTGGTATCCTAATGGATGTTTTTTCATAGTAGAAAATAATAGTAAGAAGTTGATATGTAAATTCATAATTTTATTTATGGAGAAGACCTTGAACTTCATACTTTTTTCTCAATAGATGTTGAATTAAACTTGCAGACACAATGTACACACTAGTCCACAGCACGGAGTAATTCTTATTCATTTATAAGGGAGATTTGGAACAAATATGAAAAACTGGGCATTTTTCTTTTTCTTACTTTTTAAAGGAAATTGAGTTAACACAACATTTTGGAGCAATACAAAATATAACACAGGGCAATCAAATGAGGGAAGTATTTTATCAGATAGTCAATTTTGTAAAGGAAAATAGACAGTATTACAAAGTACCAGATCAGTGTTTTTTCATAGCTTATTTTATAAAGCAGAATGTTGCTGATTAAGCAGATTTTTTTTCCTTTTAGACAGATGCTTTCCAACAGCAGTAATGTTGGCAAGAATACACACATATCTATATCAGAAAACTAAATGGAGCAATATGAAAAGAACAAAATATTTGCATTGTACTGTGGAGATAAATTGTCATTAGAAATGCCACAGAATTATTATAAACCAAGGGATGAAGTGATGGAAATGGCACTTTATAATGATTCTTTACAAAATAGATAGATATGCTAAAATTATCATTTTCATTATTGGCAGTTAGTTGTAAAATTGTGATAGCAAGTACATAAATGAGGAAATGAACTATTATGTCAACAGAGCCATATGTGTATAATTATTTTACTATAGTTATACTAATCTCTCTGAGTAAAGAGAAGAAAACAACAGAAATTGAGAGAAGAAACAACTTGAGGTCAGCATTTATTCCAGAAGAATAAGAGTTCTACGACATAGCTTCATTGCATAAATTGTATGAACAAAGAGAAAGAATAGCATCCACATTTAATATTTTACCCCTGTAAAAGGGAAAAAGGGGTTTTTTGGTTTTGATATTAATATTTAAAGGGTGGTCACCAAGAATTGAATAAATATCAATTCTAAAATGATTTTAGTAATTTATTTATAAAATATAGGAGAGAGAGTAAAAGTAGAGAGATGAGAAGAGGGTACAGTAAGAAATCTAGCTTCAAGAACTAGACTATGTACTCAATCCCTAGCTTTACTCCTACAGGACTCCAGAGGTCCCAGACAGAGAGTCTAAAAGTCAATTAACAAGGTGTTAGCCATGAGAGCTTCTCCCAATCAAGGGAGCCTCTGGGAAATTAGTACCTCCAGGGAGGCTAAGGTAGTCAGCCTTCTTCACTAGCCACGTGTAGTTCTAAAGGAAAGATTTAAGATCAGTCTCATCAAGGTCACAGGGTCACAGGTCTCAGGTCCAGCAAGCAGTGTCTCCAATTCGAGCTCCCACTCCAGAAAAATGAACAAGAACTGGCCCACAGGAAGTTGTCACTCCCTTTTAAAAGCGTTTCCTTTTCGTCACTTCCTGTGCCTTCCTCTTAGGTTACATGTCCAATCACAACAGATGCTTTGCTTAGGACTGCCCAAGGGGCAATCAGTCAATTCTGATTTATCACCCACCCTTGCACATGTGGGTTACAGACCTTCCCACTTGAGAGTTAAATGGTTATGTTTTTACCTTTGGTGGTTAAATTTAAAGATAAGCAGGGTAGGTTTAATTTCATTATCACAGCTCCTTTCTCATGTGAGAGTTTATTTCATCTCCTTCCTCCCTGATGATTTTCTGATTTAACCATACTAGTTATGTACTACACTAACCTCTTACTCACTTATTTTTTTATTGTGACTATTTCAGACCTTGGAAAAATCATTGGACTCAGGTCCTTCAGTCAGCTACAAAATGAGATGAGTAAGCCAAATAATTACTAAGACTTCTTCTAGAATTTTAGGGCCAGCAATTTAAATTTGAAGAAGTGAGTTGTAGAGCTAAGAAAACAAGCTCTATGGAGCCTATAACAATATAAATAGAAAATACAACCATTACAAAACAATTGCATATCAATATTTCAAATTTACAAGGAATAAGTTTGGCCCCATATCAGAGATATAAGAAAACATCCTCCAAGTCCTTTGTAGTGGTGGTGCCATTGGCGGTGTCCACAAGTGTGGATCATTGCATTTTTTTGGATGTATTGACGTGTTTTGCTGATTTTCCTTCCTCTTCCTACTCTATATTTTAAAATAATTATTTTGTGATGGCTCTCTGAGATGGACTAAGAAGAGTGATACTGGGGAAATTAGAAATATATTTTTTAAAAAGATGATGGGAGGTACAGAAGTATTAACTCATTTGCCCAAAGTCAAATCACTAATTAACTGTAAATTGTCTGTCTTATAGCCTGATATCAAGTATAAAGTTGTTTTTTTCCACCATACCACAATGCTTCACAAGTATCTGTGGCTCATTTCATAGTCTCCTTTAAATTAATTATTTCTTGTACTTGTTATTATGTGTGTAGAAACTCTTTAAAACTTAGTAGATGATCTTTGAGAGTTGTGACCAAAAACTCCATTACCTTGAATGACTCTAATAATTTCCTATTACTTTTAAGGTCAAGTAGGAAGTCCCTTGAATGGCATCTAAAACTTTTCACAATATTGCCCATTGCTGCACTTCTAGTCTACTTACACTTGACTCTCCTACACACTCAATGATTCGGCTACACTGGAGTTCTTGCTGTTTTTACCACCTGGCACTCCATCTCCTGCCTGCCTGCCTGCCCTTGATTTGGTTCTCTGCTGATATGCTCTCTCTTGTTACCTCTCTCTCTTAGTTCCTTGGCTTCAATTCCCAGTTAAAATCCCACTTCCTACAGAAGACCTGTCCCAGTTTCCCAGGTTTTAGTGCCTTCCTTTCTGAGATTGCCTTCAATTTAATCTGTATATATTTTGTTTATGCCTTGTTGTGTGTAAGTTACCTCTTCCATTAGAATATGAGCTCTCAAAGTTCAGGATTATATATTAAAATCTTTGAAATATTTGTTGACTGGTGAATTTCTTCAATATTTTATATATATATATATATATATATATATATAGTGTAGTTTTAGTTCAAACTGTAAGACTTTGGGAACTTCATATTTTTTTAGCTATGTAGATAATCACTAGAGTCATTCAGACAGTCCAGCTTGGCAGGACCTTTGAGAGTTTATGAAACACAAAAAAAGTTTCTCAGACTCCAGAGTCAGTTTTCCAACATAATAGGTTATCAATTTCACTGAAAATGTACAAATGAAAGGTATTTGTATTTTTCTATAAAAAATCTAGTATATTTTTATATTTTTATTCATTCTAAATGTTTTTGTTTTTACCTTATCCTTTCATTTATCTGTCCCTTGTCATACCTTTATCTCTACAGTTTATTATTTTAACTTCAACAAGAGTTCCCTAAAATATATTGTTGCAATTTAAAAAAAATAACAAAGACTTGAAACAGACCTCACAAGCATATATGCATATAAATATTTACAACTTCTCCAAACTGTAAATTGTGATATTTGACAAAATGTAGTCATTTTATACATTTGGGCTCTTTCTTAACATGAGCTTCCAGAAATCAGGAATTGGTGTTTATGTAGGGTATTCTCCATAACCATAATAGAATGCTACTATGATACTGGTGTTAGGGCCAGAAAGATCACATTTATATTATTAAAACTCTTAAATTTTGTTTTAGAATCTAAATGAAATAGATAGAAGAACAGTAAGGATTAGACAACTGGGGTTGTGACTTGCCCAGGGTAATCCCATTAGGAAGTCCCCCCCAGCTCCCCAATTTTTATTTATTTATTTCAAAGGGAACATATGCATATTAAAGATCTTCCACATGTGGAAAAAAAGGATATGTCCAATCCTACATAACAGAATTATAGCTAATAGCTGCATGATTTCAATCTTATTGCCTTATAATATTATTCCTGAGCATATATGTGTGTTTACACATGCATGTGCATGTGCTTTATTTGACTTTATTTACTTTATCTTTGGCAATAATGTTTTGTTTCTTGATAAAGGGTGAGTCGTGAAAACTCCTACTTTAGTTGCTCACGAGGAAAAGAATATGAAGGACTGTGCTCTCTATGATGTGTGCAGACACAACATTAATATTTTTTTCTTTTTTCCAGTCCTATGGTAGCCCATTTTTCTCTGGAAATTTTCTCTGTTCACTAAAGCTTTCATTTATCCCTTTTCATACCCCAAATTCTTATAGCACATGAAATAGTTACCACAGAATTTAGAGCTAAACACAGACCATTAGCTTTGTTTCTGTAACTAGATTGTGAACTCCACAGATGGAGCTCACCCCACTAAATGTGATTTGAACATGTTTATATACACATGCAGTCCTAAAAGTGTGAATTGCATATGACAATGGAGAAATTTTTGATAAAGGATATTTACATTTTATAGTGGTTCTATATCTGTTTTTGGAAATGAATGGCATACTTGATAGAGATGTAAGACTCTAAGAGTATGCATGATGTAAGTCATCTATTCCTTTACTTATTTGAAGGAGACAGATTTTGAACTTCATTATTATCTTGGAATGGAAACATACTATGTAAACCACAAAATCAGATTTAGATTTAGATTTCAATTTTATCGGGTCCAATTTCCTCATTTTATAGATAGGGAAAGGAAGACAGGATTTAAGCCATTTGCACAGTTAGTAAGCAACTCAGTTCTGACTACAAATCCAATTCCCAAGTTCCTTCCATTATATTATGATAGAAAATAGAATAGGACTATAATCCCAGGACTCAGAGGGATGTTCTTAGTTAAGGAGAGTAATATAAATATATATATATATACATATGTATAT
>NC_058130.1:257167254-257386699 GCF_016433145.1 Gracilinanus agilis
TATATATATATATATATTCTTTGTTGGGTTCAAGGAGACAGTCTATTAAATAATTGGTAGAATTCACTAGAAATTTTATCATGTATCTTTCTCAAAACTTTGCTGGCTAAACTTCTTTCATATGTTCTTGTGGTAAATAAATACAGATATCAGCTTTTTGTCTATGCTCAATGTTTTATTGCCAACTCCCCCAGTTTATGACAGTGGAATGAAACTTGGTAATATATTAAATGATTATGTGTTGCTTTTCCAGGATCATTTTTTTTTAGCTCTTAAGAAAATAGTAAATATTCCTCTAAAGGAGAAAGAGCCTAATGCATCATAATCCTCATAAAAGACTGAACACAAAGCTAGAGGTTAAGCCGTAGGTGTTTATAGTTCCATTAATGAGACTGAGTGATATTGTGGAAAAAAGGATTGGAATTGGAGTTTGAAGTCCTGTATTTGTCCCCACTCTACTACTTACTAGTTTTGTGAACTTCATTTTGTGATTTATTCTCTCTAGGCTCCCGATAGGTAATTTGTAAAATAGGAATAATAATAGTGATACTTATACTTCCTTCTTTATGTGGTTGTAATGAAGCTGAAATAAAAGGATGTGAAGACTCTTTTTCACTATGAAGCACCACACAGATAAAAGTTACAATTATTTTTGCTTGCTCAACATCATCCATATCTTTTGAATTTATGCTGAGTAGACAGAGTATATCTTTACTATTAATCCACTACATTCAGATAGAAACATCTGGATGATGGCAAAACAAAGACAAACAAAACTTGATATGTCTTATTTTCTAATGCTAAACTTATAGGACTGTATTCCAAATCGTTTATGGGTAGTATAAGAAAACATCAACCAAAACTATATAGTATTAATTACCATATGGTTAAAAAAAAAGAAACGAAGCAAAAACCCAGCTGTGAAAAGACAGCTTTGGTTAGAGCCAGCACAACACATTCATGATTCATAATTAAGGTTCAATATTTCTATCTCATCACACTTTAAAAAAATGAAATAGCACCTCCCTGTGTATTACTATCTAGAATTGATTTTGAGACTTTGTTTTATCAGATATCCCTTGACACATCACAAAATATATACAGGTATGCCACAGAGAAAATACTTTTCTAGTCTTGGATTAGATATGTTTAGGGGAGTGAGCCAAAATGGCAAAATAAAGGCAAGTACTCACTTGATTCCCAAATCCTCTTCCAAACAATGCTAAAATAATGCCTTAAAATGAATTTGAAAGTGGCAGAACGAACAAAAGTTTTCAGATGGAGCAATCTCTAGTCATAAAAATGCTATCTCTAGTCATAAAAATGCTCTGCATCACTATTGATTCGAAAATTACAAATGAAAACATTTCTGAGATACGACCTCATGGCTATCAGATTGGCTAATGTGACAGAAAAGGAAAATGACAGTTGTTATTAGGAGATGTGGGAAAATTGGGCCATTGATACATTGTTGGTGAAGTTGTAAACTGATCCAAAATTTCTGGAGACCAATTTGGTAGGCCAGAAATACCACTATTAGGTCTGTATCCCATAGAGATAAAAAACAAAAAGGAAAAGGACTTACATTTACAAAAATATTGATAGCAGCTCTTTTTGCTGGTGGCAAAGAACTGGAAGTTGAGGATATATCCATCAATTATAGAATGACTAAACAAGTTGTAATATATAATTGTGGGAATACTACCATGCCATAAGAAATGAGAGTAGGATGCTTTCAGAAAGACCTGGAAAAACTTATTCAATCTGATGCAATTTGAAGTAAGTAGAACCAGGAGAACATTATGCATAATAATATTTTACAATGACCTACTGTAAATGACTTATCAGTTTCTAGTAACACAATGATCCAAGACAATTCTCAAGGACTTATGATGAAAAATGCTTTCAAACTTCAGAGAAATAACTGATAGAATCTGAATGTGTGTGTGTATGGGATTATTTAAAAAATATTTTTCTTTCTTTTATTTTTAAAAAGGTCTGTTTTATTTCTCAACATGATTAATATGGAAATATGTTTTGAATTACAGATGTATTGTCCAAATCAAATTGACTGATTTCTCAGGGACTGAAGGAGATAATTTAGAACTAAAAATTTGAAAAAAATGAAATTTAATTGGAAAATTATTTTAAAACATTTATTCAAAGTAATATTAAAATTACTCCTTGTGTAGTGTACTATATTATTACCTACTTGGCTTAACCCTAGTCTCAGCTCTACCTCCAATTTTGTGAATTTTACTAGTTTGGGGATCAAATTATGCCCTTTTTGTGTCCACAAAATGCATCTGTTTCTACTTCTAAAATGAAAACAAGTATCAAGTCATTTCCCCAACAACTAATGGAATAGCTAGGTTTTTCTATACTGTGCAGTAAAACATTTCCATTGAAATAGAGTAATAAATATAAGATTCTTTTAGTCAACCCCCTAAATCTCATCTTCACAGAATCTCTGTCCCTGTTGGTTCTTTCATTTTTAATAAATGATACATGAAGTGTAAACATGAAAGGGTCAGGCTGATTGACATTTGGAAGGAAGTGAAAAAAATATCCTTTCAAGTTAGAAATCAAAGGGCTAAGAATTCTTTTAACGTAGGGACTATGGCATTTTCATCCCAGAGCAAAGCAGCAGATTTCTCATCAACTTAAAATGCAAATGACTTCATTAAGTAACAACCGACCTGTGTCATCCTGCAGAATTATCAGGCAAATATCTAAGATTTCTACACAATGTTAAAAGAGAGACAGGTGATATAAAAAAGAGCTATAAAAGTGAAATTGCAACTATAATTGGCTAGTAGTTTGCACCTCCATACTGTGTGTGTGTGTATGTGTAAAAACTCTTGTATAATAAAGCTGTTGAAGTTACTGATGATTCAGATAACACTGAAGTATTTCCATGTTATATGATTTCATCAATGTGGATCTTCTTTTCCTCTTAGCCATGAAGAACAGGAAATCCTTTCCAGGAGGAAATAAATGGTCTTCACGAGTTATTGCTACTGAAATTTTAATAACTATGTGTTGGTGATGGTTTTAAATTTATCCAGACAACCTTAGACTTTTGGTTTCCAGACTTTTAAAATCCAATGGTACTACTAATTATAGGCAAAAAAGCAAGAAACAAACAAAAAGCAGATATCAGTGTATATACATTTATAAATTACAATACATATGTGTATAATATACTAATATGTGATTCACATTATAAAATATATACAATTGGGGATTTTTAAAGATAAAATGGAGAGGAAATAATATTTCTAAAATAATTTATTTACTTTTATGTTAATAGTACAGAAACTATTTGCTCTCACAAAATGATGAATAAAATTACTATTTTGTCAAGAGTAATGATTGAATGAATTTCATTTAAAAGTATTGTATTAACATTTTATGATACAGAGATTTAAAAGTCTGGTTTTAAATTCAGTTTATTTCTATGCTAACTTTAGTGGCAGGGTTAGGAGATTCAGATTCTTCCAAAAGATATGTAGAATCAAATGAAAAAGTACATCATTGCCTTCACTTCCAAAACCCTGATATTCATTTTCCATTCCTATCCACAAATCATGCAAAAATTTTTGTTGAAATTTCAATTTTCTCTAGTGTCAATCAGTTTTAAAAAATAAATGAATCACCTGGTATTACAGATTTATATTTTTAACAAATGGTTTCAAAACATATTGAAATTCTTTGGAAGATGTTAAATAGGTTAGAAAAATTATGTTGGCAAATTATTTAAATATTCAGATGTGAAGGTTTTTTGTAAGTGACATGCTTGCACAGCAACCTAGTTATTATTACACATTTTTGGTAATAAAAACTTAGTTCATGAGGATCTTGTTAATCATCATCACTTCATACTGTCATGAGTTCAACACAATATATATTTAGAGAGAGGTTCATCATTAATGTTAGTTCATGAAAATCTGTATTTCAAATAATCTTCGTGATAAGTTATATTTTTTAATTGCTCAGATCTCAAATTTTTTAACCTTTTAATATGAAAAAAAGATCTTATACTAGGAGTAAAAATGTCCACTCAGCCATTTTCCTGTTCACTTGTGTTTACATTGTATTATAATCAAACCATAATTCTTTATAGGAGTCTGTTTTTTTGTTATTTTTTAAACCCTTACCTGCCACTTTGGAGTCAATACTGTGTATTGGCTCCCAGGCAGAAGAGTGGTAAGGGCTAGGCAATGGGGGTTAAGTTAAATGACTTGCCCAGGGTCACACGGCTGGGAAGTGTCTGAGGTCAATATAACAGCACTCTTTGTGGTGGCAAAAAAACTGGAAAATGAGCGTATGCCCTTCAATTGGGGAATAGCTGAACAAATTGTGGTACATGCTGGTGATGGAATACTATTGTGCTCAAAGGAATAATAAACTGGAGGAATTCCATGTGAACTGGAAAGACCTCCAGGAATTGATGCAGAGTGAAAGGAGCAGAGCCAGAAGAACATTGTACACAGAGACTGATACACTGTGGTAAAGTAGAATGTAACGGACTTCTGTACTAGCAGCAATGCAATGACCCAAGACAATTCGGAGGTATTTATGGAAAGGAGCACTATCCACATTAAGAGGAAGAACTGCAGGAGTAGAAACACAGAAGAAAAACAACTGCGTGGACACTTGGGTTGATGAGAACATGATTGGGGATGTAGACCTGAAAAGACCACACCCATGTAACTATCAATAATGTGTAAATAAGTCTTGACTGACCACACCAGTGGAAATGTGAATTAGCTATGGTGGGCGGAGGGGTTGAGTGGGGGGGTGAAGGGGGTGAAGGGTAAAGTAAATACATGACTTATGTAACCAGGGAAATTTTTTCTAAAAATAAAAATTATTAAAAAATATTAAAAAAAGGATTAAACAGTATAATTTCTAAATAAACTCACTCGGGTATGGACAAACTACAATATGTTACAGTACACTAGAAATAACTGAATTTGTGAAGTAGCCCTGGTCAACCCTGATACTTCCTAGAATTCCCACTTTCCTCAAATACCCAAACATGATGCAAAATTTACATTTTATGGACCAAATGAGAGCACTAGACTCAATCTACATGAAATGTTAACAATCAAAATTTTTATTATGTTCACATTACAAATAAATGCAAATAGTTGTGTAATAGTTTCTTCCCACACAACAAAGTAGTATCTTCTGCCTTAGAGTGCATACATCCTGCTTTGGAAACTACTATCTTATAGAACAGTTAAAGTCCTTCTCTTTAGTTCTCTATAAATTATCTCTCAGAGAGAGAGAGAGAGAGAGAGAGAGAGAGAGAGAGAGAGAGAAAGACTGGGCATTTAGTAAGGGTTTACTATTAAGTACTTGGGACTCAAATTCAAGAAAGCAAGATAGTTCTGTTCTTTAAAGAATTTAAATTCTAACAGGAGAAAACAAAACAGAGATATAAAGGGGGATAGGGGCTGGAATTGGCTGGAAAGTGAGATGGAAACCTAGATCTAAGAAAGATAACAAAAAATTCTCCAATGAAGCCCAGGGTAATTTTAGGGTCAAAGTGTAAATTTGTAGTGAAGATGGAGTAAAGCACAGATGGCCTGGTTTGAACATAGCCTGAAAGTGACTGGCAATATGTCAGATTCTTCCTTTCTTTAGCCACCTCAACCCCACTAGAAACTCAGAAAAAGGAATTTTGTATGTATTGTAGAAAAATTCAAACTCAATCGATAGGAAAATGAAAATATACCACCATGAAAGAAAAGCCTCATAAAAATAATCTCATAGAATTCAAATATTTAGAATTTTGATTCAGTTTTCACTTCCAAATCTACCATGAACGATAGTTTCTTAAACAAAAGCACCATCCTACAATTTGTGATTCAAGGCTTCTTGCAGACTTCTTGTCTAGTCTCCCCCATTACAATTCCTCAGCTTGAACCATCTTTCCATCTAAACAGCACCTATTGATTCTGGTCAAGAAGGAAAAAGAAATGGAGAATGAATGGAGAAAGGGAGAAAAGAAGATTTAGATAGTGATCAGCACAGAGTATGAGATAGAGCCACAGGTGTGAAGGGAACTATTCCAATTCCTTGTCTTCCAAGGAAAGTGATATTTTCTAGATTTTATTCTGGAAACTATCTAAGTCTGGCCAATCATATGCCCCTAAAAAGGAAGAAGTTGAAAATGGTCATACTTGGTAGGGTCTGTTTAGCATACAATTTGAAGTGCCCAAGGCTAAAAGGAGAAATCAAAGAACATTTATGGAATACAATAAAGGCCTGCTGGATTAAAAACTTAATTCACAAACAGATGAACAGATTCCAAAAAAGTAGCATAAATACTTATTAGCACTCATTTTCCCCACAAAAGGAAATTAATAAACTTTCTTCCACAATTATTTATTATACTTTGCATAATATAGTATATTGATTAATTTTTAAACATTTATTTTGGTTTATGAGTAAATCCTTTGGGAATAGAGTCCTTTCTCCAATCTTTGATAGTTGCTTTGTGGCTTGTCTTAATTTTTTGTGATTCGAGTATGTTAACTATATTGTCATTTAGATTATTTTATATATTTCTATTAAATTTTCAGTTTTGCTGGCAAGCAAAAGCAGGTTCTGATAATTCTTTTTGTTTCCTCTTAGTTGTGGTTTCACATTGTTCACTTTTATTTATTTGATTTTCCTCCCACTTACTTTTTAATCGGGTTTTCTACAGATTTATTGATTTTTTAATCTTTTCAAAGCTTTTTGTTTTGCCAGTTTTATAATCCTTTTTTTGTTTCAATGTGTCCATTTCAAATAAAAGTCTCAAAATGACCTCTTTTGTGTTTGTGTTTTTATATAAACTGCATATTTATATCAGTAATCCTCTCTTTTGAATTTTGTTAATTTATGTTCCCAGGATATATTTTTCTTCAAGGATTGCTTTAGAATACACACCAGAATTTTAAAATATATTTTCTCCACATTACATAAATGTTAATGGGTAGGCATTTATTAAGTGTCTACTAATGGTCAGGCATTGTGCTTTAAGAATAAAGAATATAAGAAAAGATATAATAATCTCTTATCTTAAGGAATTTATATTCTATTAGCAGAGACAATGTATATACAGAATCAATATTTACAAAATAAACTTAAGGGAAATGAAGTAGATAGGGAAGAATCAGACAGTTGAATCTAATGACATGGTGTTTAAAAACCTCATAACATAAATTCTTTTGGGAAACATTCTCTATTTACTTAACAAGAATTATTGGAAAGGCTAGAAAGTATCATCATACTATGATGAGGCAAAATGGATGTTTATTAAGATGACCAGCACAAATGGTTAAGATTATTTTATTACTTCCTTCTACATCAGTTTTTATAAATCTTTCACTTTTTGGCAATTCACAAATGAACCTAATATATTTATGTGCTTTTGAAAGGGTAGGGTTAAGAAAAATATTCTTGCCAATTAACTTTGTCAGTTGTACATTTGGGGAAGTTCTGGTGCTATCACTCTGCAAGACGTCTTTGGATTTTTCTAGGCATGCCCATTCAAGTTGAATCTTGAGGTCTCCAAATGATTATATACCCACACCCACAATTATCTCAACTTATGTAAAGGTCAAGGTCTGTAGAGGCTGGCCACATCATCCAGGCATGTTGGATACTTGAGAACTGAAAACCATTGGAGAAGAATTGAGAGAACTATGTAATAAACACAAAGGAGCAGGAATATGTGGAATTTGGTTTAATAGCCTATTAGAACAAAGGAATATCAGCAGCATCTATAAAAGAAAATTATTCATCTGAGTTAAAATTTCCAAATAGAACAAAATTTTAGACATAACTGATGTCTGAGTGAATAAATCACTACACTGAATGACTTCTTTAGCCATTTCAGGATCTTTATTATCTTCCTTATCACAAATATTGCTTTACTTCTCCTTTGATCTTTCCTCTGTAATTCAAGTATTTTCAGTATCTAGACTTGGTTTTACATATGCAATAGAGGGACTGACCAATGAGATCCAAATCCATAGAGCTTATTAAAATTTTTCATTCTTTTTACATTAAACAGAGTATGCTCAAATATTTACTGGTTTGCTTCCAATCAAATCACATGGATAGGCTTGGTGAGCTCATTTCTGGTCATAAATGACCAGGAGACTTGCAATATGTCATGACAAGGTGTCTTCCAACTGAGTTTTGGAATCAGATGACCTGATGAATCAGAATATTCAGAACTTGATTCAAGTTAATTCCAAAGTATCTCTATGTCAAGCCTTGAGTCTCTTTTGATTCTTCTCCATTCCAATGGAGAATTTCTATGTGGAGCAAGATAAAAGGCTACCCTATCTCCAATTTGGTTGCCATGTGTCTATGGACACATGACATTTCTGTTTTATTTGTATCTGTTCTTTCCTTATTGTAGATAAAAGAGTATTTTAAGATGTGAATGCCCAACATATTGGTGAGAAAGAGATCCATCAAAGTCATCAGTTTCAACTAATAACTGGAACCAGTAGCAGCAGAAGCTGAGTCTAAGAAGGAGCTAATAGGATAGCTAAGCAACCTGCCTTACCTTATCCAGCAGTTACTGATCTATCAGACAAGACACTGCCTTTCAAGGGGTCAAACTGTAAGAGCAATGGACATGACATGTTCCTTGTTGATGTAAACTTGAAGAGGATGCCAGAAAATGAAGAAAATGGCTTAGGGAAGGGAGTAAAGAAGTAACCTTCAACTTCATGTGTTTTTTTACACTTGTAGATAGATGTTCTACACGTGTGTCTCTACTTTTTAATACTATAAGTTTGAGCCCACTCTCCAGAGACTTTTTGTGTAAGGGGAAAAAATGCCTCCCATTTTTTTGGAAAATGTTTCCTAACTCTTGTTCTTGCTTTACTTTCCAAAAAAGTCTTCTTTTGTAATAACTAATTAATTCATCTGACTGATTTATATTGCAGGACACTGATGGATCCAGGTGAGTGAATGTTAGTATTAAGAACAGAAGCCTCTTAAGTTTGCTCCTTGAATCCCTGAGGCATTCAATGACCTCTAATGATAGTGGGGGAAGTAGCCCCTTAGGGGCTGCTGCAAAGGAATGAGAGAAAAATATTTTATTTATATTTTTTCATGGTTTGGCTATAACCTTAACCGGAAATGTATATATTTTAATACTTGCTATGTTAGGATGGAAGTTAAATAAATGAATACAAGAGAAAATAAGAAGGAAAGTCAGCTTATCCTTAGGCTGCCAAACAATACTGCAGTCCCACAAGCTTAGTTTCTGAATATAACTGCTTAGGGAATTTTTGTAAAGCAGATGTTTCATTACAAGCATTTAAAAAAATCAATTGGTAGCTGAATCATTTGATTACATCAGATGGGAATTAGAATGGAAATAAAGTACTTAAAAATCACCTCATCAATTCACTTCTACCTGATCTTTTTTTAAGTGGAGTAAATATATAGAAATGTATTTTTGAATTCCTATATAAATGTGTTTATGTATTTACTTCTATACCAACTATATGATTAAGTTCAGCATAAAACTTGCATTTACTTTGTCAAGAGTTATTTAGAGAGATGAACTTTCTGAGATAAGGACAATAACTTTTTAGTGAAAACAGCTGCAATACTGTAACAAGAGGTCCTTAAAAATAGCTTGAATGAATTTGTAGTTAATTTTAAAGAATTTTAAGTGTGTATTGTTATGTATCCTCAAGTGAGTTACTTGATACCTAAGAATTCAGTTCTTTAGTTATATAATATTGAAGGTCTCTTTTAGTGCTAATATCCTATACATAAAATTGAGTTTATTATTTTAATGGAGAAATGATGAGAAGTACATGTGTGTAACATTTGAACAATCAGAACATTTGACATCTGATATTCATTGTTTTTTTCTGTCTAGGGTTTGCTCAGAGTGGTTATTGGTAGTATAACTCTGGGAGTGGGGGGAATGTCTCTCCCTTTCAGTGGGCGTGTAAGTGGTATGCATTCCACAGTACAGGTAGCCCACATCTTCTTTCCCTGAAGTTGTCTCTCTTTTGTCTGAAGGTCTTATCTCTATTAGGTCTAGGGGATTTTTTGCATATGTTATAAATTTCTCTACTTATATGCTTTCCTGTTACAGAAATTTGTGTTTGTTTAAGAATACAATTTTAATGTGCCTTCATTGAGTTTGTTGCCTCAGAATTGAGTCTTTGCCTACATTTTCTTCCTTGAGTTGAGGTAGAGAAGTTTCTTCTTCTACAAGATTTTCTTTTTTGTAATAGGGGAATTAAAAATAGCAATCACAGAAAAAATATTATTTAGGTTAATGTTGTAATGAGGAAAATTCTGGCCTGATTAGAGTTATCTGAAAATGCTATTGGATGCTTCGGGAGGTAATGAATAGACCCCTACAGGCGGTCATCAGCAAAGACTGGATGATGATTTGTTAGTTATATTGCAGAAAGGATTCTTGATCAGATATGGGTGGAGTGGATGTCCACTGAGATTAGGTCTCACTCTCAGATTCTGTGTGTTGGATAGTGTTCTCTAAGATTCTTTGTGACAAGGATACTTACTATTTCAACTTTGAGTATAATCACAGCATTATTGTACACTTCAAATAATTGTAAACTGTTCTAATTCATTTACATAGATTATTGACTTTCTAAACAAAATAAAGAAGTAAGAAGAACTATTAAATATTTTCTACAGGCCTACTACTGAGGTTAAGCACCATAAATGCAAATATGAATACTAAGAATCTCTGATCTGGTGAAACTCACACTGTAATAGAGGAAGAGGTAGATGATATATGTCAAGGGCCGGATGGCCAGGAATTTTGGATTGATTTTAGATAGATGGATGGATAGATAAAGCATTTAGCTTTTTTCTGTGTGTCAGGGACAATACTAAGCCCTTGGGATACATACACCGCAAACAAGGAAAGTCTTGCCTTAAAGGAGCTTATGTTCCAAAGGGGGAAAATAACAAGGAAAATTTCAAATAAGTTAGAAGGGGAAAGGGTACACCAGAGAAGAGAGGGGGGCAGAGTGAGGCACTTGTAGGCTAGTTCCTTGCTAGATTTCTTTCTTTTTTTAAACATTTATTAATATTTATATTTTAGAAAAGTTAAGATGGTTACATGATTATGCTCTTACTTTCCCCTTCACCCCCCCCCACACACCCCCCTTCCCTGGCCGATATGCATTTCCACTGGTTTTATCATGTGTCATTAATCAAGATCTATTTCCAAATTGTTGATAGTTGCATTGGTGTGGTAGTTTTGATCCCCAATGTAGTATGGAGAGAGGGGGTCATATAGTTTTTTCAAGCTTTGGCTGAGTTCCAAAAGCTGTTAGGAGTTTGGAATCTTGAGGAAAAGACAGTTGATTAGGGTCTCCCGTGGAGGGAGGTTGTCTGATCAGCAGAGCTGCCTCCTTACCTAGCTGTAGTATTGAAATTTAGCCTAGCTTTGATATATTTACTTAAGAAATTATTATTTTGGATAAACCCTTTATATCTTCCTTCCCTAATATTATTTCCTACCTTCCCTCCCTTACCTTATATGTCTGTGGATTTAATAAGGAGAGTAATTAGAGAGGAGTTCAAATCTGTGAAGGGTTAACTAATTGACAGCATTAGATAGAAAGAAACTAGTCAGTCATCATTTATTTTGTAAGTTGAGTTAAAGGCTGGTCCTTACTCAGACTCCATCTCTGACTCCCTTCCCCCACCTGAGGTTCCTGAGACAACTGTTAGGGCTTTCCTTTGATCCACTTTCCTGACAAATCATCCTTTAAAGATAATAAACCCTTTTGAGTTTCAACAGACCTATTAGTATAATTTATCTGTTAGTTATTAAGAGAGGGAAGAAGAGGGAAAGAACCAACATACTCTGGGCTTGAAGGGAAGCCGGGGTATCCATCTTGAAGGAAGGTGTAACTTCAAAACAAGTCCCTTCCTGTGAAATTAACTAAACCCTGTTTGTTAATTTCAGTTTAGTCTATTTCCCTCAGCCGGTGTTTGAGTCTAAGTCCCAGTCTGTAAAGCCTGCTGTTTGTCTGTTTAGTTTAATTTCTCCTCTCCCTGAAGATCTCTGTTCCCTTCTGTGTTATACTCCTGACTTCAGTCCTATTATATCCTGAATCTCCTTAATCCCAGCCTATCTGTAACCTAGATTACTCACTTAGCAAGTCTCTGACAATCTCCTTTCAAATTCCCTTATCCCACACACCTTTCCTCAAATTATCCCCATAACACCAATCATGTCCTTATCAACCCATGTATTCAAGCAGTTGATTTTCTTCTGTATTTCCTCTCCTACAGTTCTTCCTCTGAATGTGGGTAGCATTCTTTACCATAAATCCCTCAGAATTGTCCTGTGTCATTGCATTGCTGCTAGTACAGAAGTCCATTACATTCTATTTCACCACAGTATATCAGTCTCTGTGCATAGTGTTCTTCTGGCTCTGCTCCTTTCACTCTGCATCAGTTCCTGGAGGTCTTTCCAATTCACATGGAACTCCTCCAGTTTATTATTCCTTTGAGCACAATAGTATTCCATCACCAGCATATACCACAATTTGTTCAGCCATTCCCCAATTGAAGAGCATGCCCTCATTTTCCAGTTTTTTGCCACCATGAAAAGCGCGGCTATAAATATTCTCATGCAAATCTGTTTATCTATGATCTCTTTGGGGCACAATCCCAACAATGGTATGGCTGGATAAAAGGACAGGCATTCTTTTATAGCCCTTTGAGCATAGTTCCAAATTGCCATCCAGAATGGATGGATGAGTTCACAACTCCACCAGCAATGCATTAATGTCCCAATTTGACCACATCCCCTCCAACATTCATTACTCTCCCCTTCTTTCATTTTAGCCATTCTACTAGGTGTGAGGTGATACCTCAGAGTTGTTTTGATTTGCATTTCTCTAATTATTAGAGATTTAGAACACTTTTTCATGTGCTTATTGATAGTTTTGATTTCTTTATCTGAAAATTGCCTATTCATGTCTCTTGCCCATTTATCAATTGGGGAATGGCTTGATTTTTATACAATTGATTTAACTCCTTGTATATTTGAGTAATTAGACCCTTGTCAGACTTTTTTGTTATAAAGATTTTTTCCCAATTTGTTGTTTCTCTTCTGATCTTGGCTACATAATTTTGGTTTGTACAAAAGCTTTTAAGTTTTATGTAATCAAAATAATTTATTTTACCTTTTGTAATTTCTCTAACTCTTGCTTGGTTTTAAAATCTTTTCTTTCCCAGAGATCTGACAAGTATACTATTCTGTGTTCACTTAACTTATTTATAGTTTCCCTCTTTATATTCAAGTCATTCACCTATTCTGAATTTATCTTAGTGTAGGGTGTGAGGTGTTGATCTAAACCTAATCACTCCCATATTGTTTTCCAAATTTCCCAACAGTTTTTGTCAAATAGTGGATTTTTGTCCCCAAAATTAGGCTCTTTGGATTTATCATATACTGTCTTGCTGATGTTATTTACCCTAAGTCTATTCCACTGATCCTCCCTTCTGTCTCTTAGCCAGTACCATACCATTTTGATGACTGCTACTTTATAGTATAGTTTAATATCTGGTACTGCTAGGCCCCCTTCCTTCACATTTTTTTTTCATTATTTCCCTTGATATTTTTGATCTTTTGTTATTCCAAATGAAATTTTTTATAGTTTTTTCTAATTCAGTAAAGAAGTTTTTTGGTAGCTTGATAGGTATGGCGCTAAATAGGTAAATTAATTTGGGTAGAATTGTCATTTTTATTATGTTAGCTCGTCTTACCCATGAGCAATCAATGTTTTTCCAATTGTTTAGATCTAGTTTTAATTGTTTGGAAAGTGTTTTGTAGTTGTTTTCGTATAATTACTGTGTTTATTTTGGTAGATAGATTCCTAAGTATTTTATGTTTTGTAGGGTGATTTTAAATGGTGTTTCTCTTTCTACCTCTTGCTGCTGTGTTATGTTGGAAATATATAGAAATGCTGATGATTTATGTGCATTTATTTTGTATCCTGCAACCTTGCTAAAGTTGTTGATTATTTCTACAAGCTTCCTCGTTGATTCTCTAGGATTTTTTAAGTAGATTATTATGTCATCCACAAAAAGTGATACCTTAGTCTCCTCGTTGCCTATTTTAATATCCTCAATTTCTTTTTCTTCTCTAATTGCTACTGCTAGTGTTTCTAGTACAATGCTAAATAATAGAGGAGTTAATGGGCATCCTTGTTTCAGTCTTGATCTCATTGGAAAGGCTTTTAATTTATCCCCATTGCATATGATGCTTGTTGATGGTTTTAGGTATATACTGTTTATTGTTTTTAGGAAAGGTCTTTCTATTCCTATACTTTCCAGTGTTTCAAAAGCAATGGGTGCTATATTTTGTCAAAGGCTTTTTCAGCATCTATTGAGATAATCATGTGATTTTTGTTTGTTAGATTGTTGATATGGTCAATAATGTGGATGGTTTTCCTAATGTTGAACCATCCTTGCATTCTTGGTAGGAATCCCACCTGATCATGGTGGATGATCTTCTTGATTACTTGCTGGAGTCTTTTTGCTAGTATTCTATTTAAGATTTTTGCATCTATGTTCATTAAGGAGATTGGTCTGTAGTTTTCTTTCTCTGTTTTTGATCTACCTGGCTTTGGAATCGGTACCATATTTGTGTCATAAAAGGAATTTTGTAGGATTCCTTCTTTGCTTATCATATCAAATAATTTGTATAGTATTGGGATTAGTTGCTCTTTGAATGTCTGATAGAATTCACTTGTGAATCCATCAGGTCCTGGTGATTTTTTCTTAGGAAGTTCTTTGATGGATTGTTCAATTTCTTTTCCTGATATGGGATTATTTAGGTATTCTAATTCTTCTGCTGTTAATCTAGGCAATTTATATTTTTGTAATTATTCATCCATATCTCTTAGATTGCTATATTTATTGCCATATAATTGGGCGAAATAGTTTTTAATGATTGCCTTAATTTCCCCTTCATTAGAGGTGAGGTCTCCCTTTTCATCTTTGATACTGTCAATTTGATTTTCTTCTTTCCCTTTTTTTATTAGACTGACCAGTACTCTGTCTATTTTATCTGTTTTTTCAAAATACCAGCTTCTAGTCTTATTTATTAATTCAATAGTTATTTTTAAAGCCTGATAAATTCCCTCCCCCTTCTCCCCTCCCTTTTTTGACCTCCCCACTCCCCTGCTCCCCTTGATTTATCCCTTCTGACTTTCTCAGTAGGGTTAGATAGAGTTTTTTATCCTAATGGATATAGCTACTCTTCCCTCTCAGGGTTAATTACACAGAGAGTAAGGTTTAAATATTACCTTTTAATGCTCCCTTCCTCTCCTTCTTATAATAGTATTCATCCCTTCCCCTTCCCATGCCCTCTTTGTGTGTAATAGAATATCCTATTTTTCTTATTCCTTCAAAATTCTTTTGGTGTCCTCCACTATTCTTTCCCTTCCACCCATATCATCTTAGACCATTTAGTATTCCAAACTCTCCCTATGAATAATTCTTCTAATTATTATAATAGTGAATGATATAATGGTGAACAGAGTTCACTATAGAGAATTATACATAACATTTCTCCACATAGGAGTTCCAATAGTTAGATCTTATTGAAGCACTTAAAGAGGCAAATTTTAAAAAAATATGACTTTTCTTACTTTCTCTTCTGTTTCTTATTTACCTTTTCATGTTTCTCTTGATTTTTGTGGTTGGATATCAAACTTTCCATTTAGTATTGGTCTTTTCTGTGCAAATGCTTGGAAATTTTCTATCTGGTTGAATGCCCAAACTTTCCCCTTATATAGTCAATTTTGATGGGTACGTGATCCTTGGTTGTAAACCCAGTTCTCTTGCCTTTCTGAATATCATATTCCAAGCTTTGTGGTCTTTTAGTGTGGAGGCTGCCAGATACTGTGTGATCCTGATTGGTGCTCCTTGATATCTGAATTGTCTCTTTCTGGCTTCTTGTAAATTTTTTCTTTTACTTGGAAGCTCTTGAATTTGGCTATTATATTCCTGGGGGTTGTCTTTTCGGGTCTAGTGTAGAGGGTGATCTATGGATCCTTTCAATGTCTAAATTGCCCTCTTATTGTAGAACTTGAAGGCAGTTTTGCTGAATAATTTCTTTTAGTATGGAGTCCAAATTTCTATTAATTTCTGCTTTTTCAGGAATATCAATGATTTTCAGATTGTCTCTTCTAGACCTGTTTTCTTGATCTGTCAGTTTCTCATTGAGATATTTCATGTTTCCTTCTACTTTATCAGTCTTTTGACTTTGTTTTATTTGCTCTTGCTGTCTTGATAGATCATTGGCATCTACTTGCCCAATTCTTGTCTTTAGAGACTGGTTTTCTGCTATAAGCTTTTGATTTTCCTTTTCAGTTTGGTCTAACCTGTTTTTCAGCTATTTGATTTTGGTCTCCAATTTTCTTATTAATTCTTTTGATTTGGGGGCCTCTTTTTCTAATTGCCCAGTTCTAGCCTTTAGAGACTGGTTTGTAGAGACTACAATCTTTTGGTTTTCCTCTTCAATCTGGTCATTTCTGGTCTTTGATTTATTTGCCTCACTTTCCAATTGTGAAATTCTGCCTTTTAAACTGTTATTTTCTTGCCAGATCTCTTCTATCTTTCTCATGATCTCAGATCTGAACTCTTCAAGACCTTGTGACCCATTTTCATTGTTTTTAGAAGGTTTGGATTGTTTGTTCTACTCTACTGTTTCCTCTGTTGTCTGGATTTTTTCTGTATAAAAGTTGTCAAGTGTTAAAGGTTTTTTCTTCTTCATTTTTCTCTTCTGGTTTTCCTGATGATTCTGGCTTGCCATTGTAATCTGAGTTCCCTCTTAGCTTTATGGTCGCACCCAGGATCTGTCTGTGCTCTTTAGATCTCAGGTCTAGTTGTTCTGGGACAAGCCTCCTGGTGGTCTCCTAGCTTGTTCTTCTGCCTGAATCTCCTTTAACAGTCTCAGGGAGTTGCTTCCATAGTCAAGCACCTCTCTGCACTGGGTCCCCACTCAAGGTCCGCTCCTGCACTCAGAATCAGCCCCTTTGTCCACACCTTAGTCCGCACCTTAGCCCATGCCTGTGTCAGCCCCTTTGCCTGCGCCTGGGCTCAGGGTTTGTGTTCAGAGTCCGTGAGTTCTTTAGCCTCTTGGGGCAGGGGTCTTAAGTCTTGCTGCTCTCAGGAACAAGCCCTGGTGAGCTGCCAATGACTTAATGTAATCTTACTCTGACTTGTGTGCTGGCTTTGGAGTTGTAGGTGGTGTGGGGTGTGGGGTGTGGGGGAGGGGGTTGCTCTGCTCGTGTTTTCATGAGAGCTGTTTCACCCCTTTATAGCATGGAAATGCCCTGATTCCACGTACCTCCGATGCTGCGCCCTATTGTGGGGTCCCTTCTTTCCTCTGGATTTGTTTTTATGTCTTCATGAGGAGTCCTATATGCATGGGTTAGGAGAGGTACAGCAGTTACTTTTTACTCTGCCGCCATCTTAACCCCGCCTCGATTCACACACTTTTAAATAAGGTATTGGAACAAAATTTTTTTTTTGTTTCAGCTCGGCTAAAAAAGCAAAGCATAGGATTTAGGGGCCAGTGGGGATGAACTTATTGATGGGGGGATCTTTATGTTTTAGCATATGTGAGAGGTGGCCCAGAGGAGGCAGCAGCTAGAGTTGGAGCATGAGCAGGCCTGGATAGGTTTGCAGGAGAAGCAGGAAGAACCTTGCTAGATTTCTTAACAAGGAAAAATGCTTATTTTTATTTTTATTTTTTAATTTTTATTTTTAGAAAAATTTTCTATGGTTCCATGATTCATGTTCTTACTCTTTTCTCCACCCTGTCCCCTCCCCCCCACATAGCCAACATACATTTCCGCTGGCTTTTACATGTATCATCAATTACGATCTATTTCCATATTATTGATAGTTGTGCTGGGGTGGTCGTTTAGAGTTTACATCCCAAATCATATCCACATCCATCCATGTGTTCAAGCAGTTGTTTTTCTTCTATATTTCTACTGCCATAGTTCTTCCTCTGAATGTGTGTAGTGTTCTTTTTCATAAGTCCCTCAGAATTGTCCTGAATCGTTGCATTGCTTCTAGTATAGAAGTCCATTACATTCTATTTTACCACAGTGTATCAGCCTTTGTGTACAATGTTCTCCTGGTCCTTTTACTCTGCATCAGTTCCTGGAGGTCTTTCCAGTTCACATGGAATTCCTCCAGTTCATTATTCCTTTGAGCACAATAGTATTCCATCACCAACAGATACCACAATTTGTTCAGCCATTCCCCAATTGAAGGGCATACTCTAATTTTCCAGTTTTTTGCCACCACAAAGAGTGTGGCTATAAATATTTTTGTACAAGTCTTTTTCCTTATGATCTCTTTGGGGTGCAAATCCAGCAATGGTATGACTGCATCAAAGGGCAGCAGTCTTTTAAAGCCCTTTTGGCAAAGTTCCAAATTGCCAACAAGGAAAAATGAAAGGATGCAGTGGCCCCTTGAAGTATCTTTCTCTTCCTCTATCCTCAAGCATTTGAGACATGTATTGATAAATAATAAAGATTATAAGAAGCTCTAACTAGCCCAATGAGCCTAAATGACCCATAAAACAAGTCATAAATAAAGTCATAGAGGTCACAAATCATTTTCCAGCCAATTTCATGAAGACTTTTTCCTCAAAGATAGTGGTAAAAAAGTCTTAAAACATATCCAGGGTTGGTGTGGGCTGGGGAGATGAAACAAATAAGGATATTTTTTTCATCAGTGTTCAAAAGTCAAAACCAATTGACACCACAGAGTACTATCTTCCCTCTTCATTGTTGTTTTCAGTGTCCCCTATCAAAAATGGAGAAAAGGGCAAAGATTGATTAGGCTCACTCAAATGTTATATATTTAGAACTGTAGTTCTTAACCTTATTTGTATCATGAACGCTTTTGAAAATTTGATGAAGCTTATGGGTTCTTTTCTTAAAATAATGTTTTTAATGCTTAAAATAAAATACATAATATTATAAAAGAAAACAATTACAAAACATATAATTAAAATTTTAAAAACAAGCAAAAGTGAAACATTAAATTCACATTTCAGAGCCAAAATGGTAGAACAGAAGGAACCCAGCTGAACTTTTTCAATATTTCTCCCCCAAACAACTTAAAAATTAAATTTTGGAGCAAAAGAGATAACAAAAGGCCATGATGAGACAGGTTTATGACCTAAGAACATTTATAACATTGACTGCAGAAGCTCATTTCACCCAACTGGAAGCCTTTATAGAGACCACATACATGCATATAGCAATAGCAGCCATAACAATAAGCAGCCTTGGTATCTCTTATCCTAGAGACATAAAGGACATAAAACAACTGGACAGAAAGAGATTCCAGGGGACCCTTTGCTAGTGCTGGGTACAGGTAGCTATTTGGCAATTCTATTGCCTACATACGGTTTTGGATCACAGTTCCAGGGCAGAGAGGAATGCTGGTGTTCTGTCTTAAGGGAAGAGAAGACCTATTCTCAGTTTCAAGGGTAAAAAAAGGCATGGGTGCTTACTACTGCAGGTAAATGAAGGATCTGGCTATAGGTCCAAGGCCAAGGGGAGTGCTAGCACTTGTGTATGAAAGGGACCAGAAGTCCTTCCTTATAAAGACCATAATGCAGACCATGAGAACAAAGACCACATCTTTCCCCATATCACAAAACCTTGGAAGCACCAAACACTTGCCAGGCTTAGAACTAGCCCTTAAAACAGTATTACAAAAACGTCTGGAGATTGCTAAAGTGCTTCTCCAATTCCTGGTGAAAAGAACCCAATTTTAACATAAGTTCAAAGTTAAAAAGTAGATTGGAAGAAATGAGCAAACAATAATGACAACAAAAAGAATTTGACCATTAAAAAGCTATTATGGTAGTAGGGAATACCAAGACATAAATTCAAAAGAAGAAAAGAATATGAAAAGAATTGCAAAAAAATCCTTAAAGAAAACTATTAATTGTATCCAAACAAAAATTTATTTAAGAGTTAAAAAGATAAGAGTGGCAGAGGAAATATTAATAAGTGAAATGAAGACAAGTAATACATGAAATTATGAAAAGAGAATTATCAGGTTTGTAAAAGAGTCAACAAATTTTAAAGAAAATAATACCTTAAATATCAGAACTGGTCAAATGGAAAAAGAAGTATAAAACCTTATTAAAGAAAATAATTTCCAAAAATTAGAATCAGGCAAGTAATTGTATGAGACACGAAGAAAGTTTCATGCAAAGTCAAAAGAATGAAAAAACAAATTGAAGAAAATATGAAATATGTTATTAAAAACAACTGACATGAAAAACAGATTTTTGAGAGATAATTTAATTTCTCTGTACCTGAAAATCATGATCAAAGAACCTAGACATCATAGTTCAAGTAATTATTCAGAAAAAATGACTAAATGCCTTAGATGCAGAAGGTAAAGTGGAAATTGAATGGATCCATTAATCACTTTATGAAAGAGACACCCCAAAGGAAAACTTCTAGGAATACTACAACCAAATTTCAAAGCTTCTAGGAAAGGAAAAATGTACTTCAAGCAGCCAGAAAGAAACAATTTAACTATTGTGAAACCATATTGAAGATCACACAAAATTTATCAAATTCCACTCTAAAGGAGCATAGAGCTTGAAGAGTTAGCAATACAACAAGAATAACCTACTCAGCACAACTGAGTACAATTCTTGAGGAGAAAATGGATATTTAATGAAATAGAGGACTTTTCAAGCATTCCTGAAGAAAACACAGGAACCATATAGATAATTTCATTTCAACCTCAAGAGAAGTATAAAGATGTATATATAAGAAAGTAATCATCAGAGACTCAATAAAGCTATATATATATATGTATATATATATGGTGATATGGTGATACAGGTAATTCAACATTGACAAATGAAATGAATGTGAATAATTATATTTTAATGATTTTGAAAAAAATTGAAGAGAGAGAGAGAGAGAGAGAGAGAGAGAGAGAGAGAGAGAGAGAGAGAGAGAGAGAGCAATGTCCTGGAAGAAGGAGGAAGGGAGAAGCAGAATGGGGAAATTTTTCTCAAAAAAAGGTTTCAAAAGGAAGAGCTTTCATCGTAGAATGAAAGATGGTTGATTTGGCTTACAGTGCTTGGACATCACTCTTATTGGGATTGGTTCAAAAAGGGAAAGTGAATATGCATATGTATATCTTCATATTCAATTTTGTATATAAATATAACTTATCAACAGAGAAATAGAAGAGGAAGGGGTTAAGAGGAAAAAGAAAAGAATGACAAAAAGGAAAATAGATTAGGTTAGGTAGTGGTTAAAGCCAAAATCAACTTTTGAAAAGGGACAGGATAAAAACAGAGAGAAGAAATAGGAGATGAGAGAAAAACATAGTAATCATAACTGTGAATGTGAATGGGATGATCTCACCAATAAAACAGAAGTGGAGAGTAGAATGGATTAGAAACCAGAATTGAACAATATATTGTTTTCAAGTGACACACTTGAAATAGAAACACACACAGAGTTAAGATAAAGGGTTGGACAAAAATCTAATATAGCAATCATGATCTCAGAGAAGCAGAAGCAAAAATAGACCTAACTAAAAGAGATAATCAGGGAAACTACATTTTGCTAAAAGATACCATAGACAGTAAAGAAATATAAAAAATGTTTACAGTAAGTTCCTCTAGCAAAAGCCTCATTTTTCAAATATAAATTGAATATAAAACTGAGTCAAATTTATAAAAATAATATCCCCAATTAATAAATGGTCACGTATACATAGGCAGTTTTCAGAAGATGATACCAAAGCTCTTATAGTCATATTTTTAAAATACTCTAAATCACCTGTGATTTTGTTGCTGTTGTCATTGTTTAGACATTCCCAATTGTGTCTGACTGTGTGACCCCATTTGTGGCTTTCTTGACAAAGCTACTGGTTTGCTAAACAGAAGCAAACATTGTTAAGTAACTAGTCCAGAATCTTATAGTTAGTAAGTGTATGAGATCATATTTAAAGTCAGGAAGAGAAGTCTTCCTGACTTCAGGTCCAACACTCTGTCCAGTGCACTAACTAGATGCCTCAAGAACATTACATTAGTGGAAAACAAATTAAAATGACTCTGAGATTCCAACTCATACCTATCAGAAATGAAAAATTCTGGAGGGGAAAAGGGAAAAATAAGTATACTAATGAACTATTTTTTGAGTAATTAACTAGTTTAAATATTCTGTTGAACAATTTGGATCTAGGCCCAAAAGGCTAAAAAACTGTCATGCTCTTTGACTTAGCAATACCATTACTAACTCTATATCCTGAAGAGATCAAAGGGAAAGGAAAAGGACTTGTAAATACAAATACAATAAATATTCATATCAGCTCTTTTTGTGGCAACAAAAAACTGGAAATTAAGTAGATATTCATTAATTGGAGAACAGCTGAGTAAGTTGTAGGATATATATTTTGCTGTGGGAAATGACAAGGGAGATGGCTTCAGAAGGACATGGGCAAGACCAATAAGAACTAACACAAAGTAAAGTGAGAAGGTCCTCAACATCACTGTGGGTAGAAACAGCAAAGTGTTAATGATGATCAGCTGTGAAAGACTTGGCTACTCTGATCAATACAATCATACAAGATAATTACAAATGATTCAGGTTTTAAAAAGGCTATCTACCTCCACAGAAGGGTCTAATGAAGTCCAAGTATAAATTGAGGTAAAATGTTCTCACTTGATTTTTCTTGGTATCTTTGAAAATATGGTTAACATGCAAATATATTTTGCATAATTTATGTGTATATTTCATATTATATTGTCTGAATTCTCAGTGCATGAAGGAGAAGATGGAATGAGGAAGAAAATTTATAATTCAACATTTAAAAAGAAAAGAATGTTAAAAATAAATAAATAATCAATTCAAGCAAATAAAAAAAAACAGAACTCAGGTTAACAGTCTTTGATTTAGAAGTACCTGCAAGTTAGGAAAAAATCCTGAGAGAAGAAAAAGAGGCTGTCACAGAAGCTGATGAGCTTGCAGCTAAGATGGTTATTGGCCCCATACCAGGAGAGACCTTGAAATAGAAAAAGGTAACAAGCTGGCAGATTCCACAGCCAAATCCACTGTCCTTGATAAATTTCCATTTCAGGATTGATGCACATGGCTCCAGCCACAACAGTGTAGTGGATACCTAGAATAAAGAACATGTAGAAACAAATTGGCTCCAAAACAATTGCTCCCTTGGTCTGGGTGGGATGTGAAGTAGTCCAGGAACAGCTGGCAGATGTCCTTAAATTCATTACACATTTATTAGCAATAGCCTGACACAGTCTAACCCACTTGGACAAAAATAGTCTGGTTTAGTGTTTTAGAAAGTGGAAGAGGGTCAGTTTTTTCTCTGTAAAGTAGAGTAACTCCTCTCATTCTATATGTAATTTTCACAATCCTGGCAAACCTTTAAAGACAAGACAATATCAGGAACAATCTTCCCATGAAAATCCATAATTAGATTTTTAGCAATTTCTAAAGGATATGTATATGCTTAAATTACCATTGGCATAATTTCTGGTTGGATGGAGGCATCTTCTGATAGGCAAAGGCCAAAACAGTAGCCCCAATTTTTTTGAGTAAGGTATTTCCTATATGGAAAATAATGTATCAATTATCCATTGACTGGAGAACTTATTTCAAGTGCTCCTAAAACAGTTTCCCACTTTTCAATAATCCATTGCTCATATCAATCACCAGAACTCAGGAAAAAAGACAAGCTAAGGGAGTTCTGAAACCCAAACTGACCAAATTATGTGAAAAATCTTCTCTTGTTTTGCTGGGAGTGTTTCCAATCATCTTTCAGATACTCAGATCTTTGCCTCAATGATCAGTCTTGTCTCCCTATTTTAATAAATGAAAGTAAAATTATTATATATA
This sequence comes from Gracilinanus agilis, assembly GCF_016433145.1. Classification (NCBI taxonomy): domain Eukaryota; kingdom Metazoa; phylum Chordata; class Mammalia; order Didelphimorphia; family Didelphidae; genus Gracilinanus; species Gracilinanus agilis. Next base: position 257,191,230 of record NC_058130.1, read on the forward strand.
TTAATAAAATCTTGTCATCATTATAAAATTTACTCTCAAGTCAGTCATCCATTAGTAGTTCTTAACAAAGTAATTTCAATAAAATGGAGATAAATGAAAAAGGGAAATGAAGGAAGGTGTCAGAATATCTCACCTATCTAGAAAAATACATAAACCAGAATCCCAAGTCTGCCAAACCACTTAAGCCCTCAAATGGAGGGAGGAAGAGAGAGAGAGAGAGAGGAAGAGAGAGAGAGAGAGAGAAAGACAAACTTAGGGAGTGGTTTCTATTTTCACATTATCAAATAGTGATAGACTGACCAATAAAGCCAGTGCCTATAGACTCTCCTGTAATTAATTATTCAATATTTAATTACTCTAAAGTCTGTTAGAAGCTTCCCAGATTCATTTTGCCACCGTTTCAGTAGCCCTTCAGAATATGACACTATACCCAGAAATTGTTACTGCAATCAGAGGGTATGACTTGTCCTTCTATGTATGCACTTTGGCCACATGTATTCATTCCCAACATGAAGGTCTTTACATGAACAAAATCTGGCCAATTTTTTTTAGAGATAACCTTACCATGCATATTCCTTTTATATGGTGGGTATTTGTGGAAGAGTCTGGCCAAGATTTTTGGGTAAATAATTTATTGGTACTTTTCTTATTTGGCCATTCTGTTAACTTTTTTTTTTTGATTTGCACTAATTCAATTATCTACTTAACAACTGAAGGTAAACATATTATTGGGAGCTTTTGAGATATGGTTTTAATGAGTATAAATACAGAGAGTTCCTTGAACCTGAGATAGTTGTTTTTTGAAGGAAAAGTCTTTACGAGTTGAATACTACCTGAGGAATACAAACACTAGATATCACACATTTCTAATTCAAAACAAAAGTTATCTGACCAATTATTGTATTGATATTATAAACAAGTTTATTCCCAGACATGATTTATATATCTCCTGACCTGACCATATATATAATAACTTTAGAATTGATGCAAGAACTAGGAAAGACATGGTTTTTCTTTCCTCTTGGGATTTGGTGTGCTGACACAGAATCTTAGAAAAACTAATTTCTGAATAACAAGAATATAAGAAGAAAAGCAAAGTTTAAGGAATGAGTGTATGTGTGCATCTCTGTGTTTGTGATAGTATAGGAGATAGAGCTATAGATCAATTTCACAGTCCAATAATTCAATTGGTATTTTTTCACAATAGCTATATGTATCTAGCTATTTTACTTGATAGAAAACAGACACAATGAAAACAAACTGCAATATTAACACCATGTCCCAGAAAAAGCAAAACATAAAGTCAAAAAGTGAATACATTGGAATGATTCACATAGAAAGACCTGTTGGAGCCTAGTGATCACAATAATTTCATAGATTTAATGATATGTGAACCCTAGAACAAAATTAAATGTTGCTTTCCCTCTAAGGACATTAATCATGACTCGCAAGATATAAATTACTATTAAAGAAACTAAGCAGAAATCTAAGGACAACAGAATTCCACAAAGAGAGGTGAGTGAATTGTGTCTAAGTCAAACTCCACCTTATTACCTCAAATAATAAATATGCCAAATAAGGTAAAAGTACAGCAACAAAGAGGGAAAATAATTCTTCATTAAAAAATAAAAAAAAATTAATTACCTGCAAAAGGAGGGAAATAAAAAACACAACTACCGAAGTTCCCTCCATTTCTTAATTTATGGTCTATGTTCCTGGTGTTATGAAAAGAAAAGACTCTTGGATTTTTTTAGTGTCTCTTTGTTTACTTACATAATGACTATAAGGGAAATATCAGAAAGTTGGAGAAAGAGTACTAAAATTTTACTTTAAGAATGGTCATTAATATTTATTTTTCATAAATTGAAGGTAAAATATTTGTCTGGCAAATTAACATGTTATTGGAATAATTATTGATGAAGTTACTGTTTAATCATTTCAGTCATGTCTGATTGTCTTCGAGACTTCATTTGGGGTTTTCTTGGCAAGAATACTGAAGATGTTTGCTATTTCCTTCTCCAGTTCATTTTATCGAAGAAGAAGTAAGGAAAACAGGCCTAAATGATTTTTCCAGAGTCACATAGCTCACAAGTGTCTAAGGCTATATTTGAACTCTGTCCACTGTGCCACCTTGCTTCTTAATTGGAAGAATTATGCCACATTAATATTGACATTCTTGATGTGAAATCAGAAGAGGGAAGAAATTACAGCCAGATCAGATGATGAATCACTATCTCTCCTGGAAGGGGCAACTAAAGGAGTTGACAAAAATGGTTCCATTAAGTGCCAGGCAATAAAAACATTTAATGAGATATCATGTCATTTCATTTGGCATTCCTTATGACAAGAAAGACAAAACATTAAGATAATTGTATCTTATGTATCAATATCTGTTGAAGAGGATGAAGAGAAACTGAATGAATAATTGGACAAGCTCCTTATCTTGAATCCTGCTACTTGCTACCTTTGTGACCTTGGAAAAGTCACTCACTTTTTTTCAGTCTCATTTTCCAAGTGAGGAGTTTAAATGATTTCTAACATCACATACAGCTCAACTTGAACGATTTTTTAAAATATGACTGAACATAATTATTGGCAGAGTTACTGAGGAAATTTTTAAAAGAGAACCTAATGCCAAGAATAAGTGCTATGGGTTAAATGGAAGCTTAGAAAAATTAAAAACAAACAAACACCAGTGCTGCATTAACAACCACTAGGTATCCAGAATGAGAATGACTAGATGAAATATAGTCATAGACATTAGAGCTATTAAGAAAAGGAAGGTATAAGGAGAAAAATTAAAAGTTTATATAATAAAAATAAAATTAATTCTTTATAGCAGGAATTAGGTTAATATAATAAAGATATGGACACTTTGAATAAGAGAATAGGAGAGAGAAATAAAAAGTATAAAGACTAAATAAATATCGACTTATAACCAAAGATAAAAACATTAAAAGAAATCGAAGTTTTTCCAAAGCATTATCACTGACCTTGAAGAAAGAGTTTAACAAAACAACCTGTTAGGGGGCAGCTGGGTGGCTCAGTGGATTGAGAATCAGGCCCAGAGATGGGAGGTCCTGGGTTCTAATCCTATCTCAGACACTTCTCAGCTGTGTGACCCTGGGCAAGTTACTTAACCCCCATTGCCTAGGCCTTACCACTCTTCTGCCTTGGAACAATACAGTATTGATTCTAAGAGGGAAGGTAAAGATTTAAAAAAAACCAAACAAACAAAATAACAAACCTGGTAGTTATTGTAATCAAAGAAAACATGATAAAAGAAAGCTTGAATAATACATAGTAGGAAATGATTCAAAAGAAAGTGACTATAATTATTGAGGAAAGAGAGCAAGATAGTAAATCAATTTATTCTACAGGACATCATCAGTGAGGAATACAGCATTTAACTCAATAAAAAATATAGTCACTAAATCATTAAGAAATAAGTCACTAAAATAGTACTTACAAATTCAGTATAAAGAAAGTCTTGCGAATGTTCCAGGGGAATCAATTTATACCACAAGAAAGAGAAGTTTTAACAAAGTGTGTTAAATCATTGTTGATGACACATTAAGGAAAACTTGTAATATGGCAAGCCAAAAAGCAAAGGAAATGACTTACAGCTCTGATTAAAATATTCTGGAAAGTTGAGCATACTTGCTCATAAATAAAAAGATATGCTTTTCACGGGATAATAGAATTTTAATTAATCCATTTCAAAATTTTAGTTTCTAGAAGAGCTTTTGAAATGGAAATGAGATAAATAAAGGAAAACTTTAAGTATAAATATCTAGGTCTATGTAATATGAGAAGGCTAATTCAATTTGGAAAAGATAAGTTCTGTGCTACCATGAGAAAAATATTGTTCTAGATTGGGGTGGCATAAATAAATGAAGCAATCCCTAACCACAAAGACCTTGCATCTTATTTAGGGAATAGTACCTCTTCACAAATAAAGTAAGTAAAAAGTGTATAAAACATTATATGAGATCACTTCAAGGGAGCAAGATCACAAAAGTATTTTATCTGGAAACACCTCTATTAGGGGGCAGCACATGAGATTAATTTAATTCTACAGGATAGAAATATTTAGGAAACATATTCCAGATATAGGAGACAATATCTGTAAAGGATTAGAGATAGAATTGGAAGATGGAATGAGGTAGTTATTGAGAAGCTATTTCAGGAGGTGATGAAGAATTGATCCAGAACATAGTCTGCATGAGTGGAGGGAAGCAGATTGACATGAAATGTGGTACCTGTAGAAGGAACAAAAGCTGGTAACTGAAAGGATATTGAGAGTAAAGTATTCGGAAGAAAATAGAAAAAAAGAAGGATCCAGGAAATTGCCTTTCCATATTCCCATGACAAAAGATTGGGAGTGAATGCATGAAATTTCAGTTACTATGGATTTTCAGGTTAGAAGATCATTTAGGTTTAGGAGTTCTGAGCTGCAGTAGGCTATGCCAATTTGGCAGTTTGGTTTGGCATTAATATTAGGAACTCTTAACCTAACCTTCATTGTGTGGATGTGTGGAGTAGTGGGATAATAAGGAGACTACAATGGATGCAAGGAGAGCTGATACTCCTCCTAATTTATGAGGAATTGATCGAAGGATTGTGTGAGTGAATAGAAAGTATCATTCCAGTTTAATATGAGGAGGGGTGTTGAGTGGGTTGGCTGGTGTAAAGTTGTCTGGGTCACCCAACATATCTGGTGAGAATATTGCTAGTGAAAGTAGAACTAGAATGATGAGAATTAACCATAAGACATCTTTAATGGTACAATAAGGGTGGAGTAGGATTTTATCTGCCTTAGGATTAATACCTGCCCAGATGTTGGAACCTGTTTCATGTAGGAATAACAGGTGAAAAAGTACTAGAGCTAAGATAATGAATGGTAGGATAAAGTGGAAGGCAAAGAATCAGTGTAGCCTTATCTATGGAGAAGCCACCTCAAATTCATTGGACTAATGTAGTACCAATATAGGGGATAGCTGATAGAAGATTTGTAATTATATAGCCACTCAAAATGATATTTGTCCTTGTGGGAGTACTTATCCAACAAATGTAGTTGCTATAACAGTAAGTAATAGGATTACTCTGATAGTTCAAGTTTCTTTAAATAAATAGGATCTATAATAAAAAAAATTGGCCTATGGGAAGAAATAAACATATAAATAATATGGATGATCTGTTCACCTGGAGGTTTCGAATAAGTCACCCATAATTTACGTCTCAGCAAATATGTGATACGGATGAGAAGACCGTTAGTGTGTCTGATGTATAATGTATGGCTAGGAAAATTCCTGTTAGAATTTGAATAATTAAACAAATTCCTAAGAGGGATCCAAAGTTTCATCAAGTTGAAAAATTAAATGGTGCTGTTAGATCAATGAAGGAGTGGTTAATGATTTTTATAAGTGGGTGGGTTTTTGTAGGTTGGCCATTAGATTTTTGTAGCTGAAATGCAACACTGGTTTTGCAAGCAATAGGTTATAGTTAGAGTCCATGCTAAAATAATAAAAATAATAACCATTTTTTAGATTTCTTCTCTATTAATTTTTGGGTTTATAGCTTTTACTTCTAAACCTTCTCCTGTATACGGAGGATTGAGTTTGATTGCTAGTGGTGGTTAGGTTGTGCAATGGTAGTAAGTTTAGAAGATGTATTTTTAGGATTAGTGTTTTTTTAATTTATTTAGGAGGAATACTAGTAGTTTTTGGTTATTCTGCTGCTATAGCTACAAAAGAATATCCAGGGACTTGAATTGAGAATGTTTTTTTTTCTTTTAGTTTATTTTATTTATAGAGTTAGTATGATATCTTATGTCTGGGAAGGTTGAGGTTAATATAGCTATTGAGTTGTTTGATTTTGCTGGGGTTTATTGTGTAGGTCAGGATTTTAGTGGTCTTTCATTATTATAATGTTGTGGTGGATGAGCTTTAGCTTTATTAGGGTGAATTTTGTTTGTTACTATTTATTTTGTGTTGGAAGTTGTCTGTGGGTGTAGATTAGATAAATACTAAAATAAAAATAATTGAAATCATAAAGGATATGAAGTAAATTTTGATTAAGTTTTCTTGAGTAGAAATAATTAATGAGGATGATATAGAGTGAATATTAGTTTGACCTTTTGGTCCTGTTTTCTCTTATCAATTTAGATAAATTAGTATGATAGCAATTTGTTGACCTATAAATAGATTTATTAGGGGATAAATTCAATGTATAATGTGAATGAAATATCCTAATATATTTGAGAAGTTAGTAGTATGGTTTGTTGAGTTTATAAGTTTATTATCAAAGGGAATTAAATTCTATCCCGATTAAAAGGCCTAATAGGGTTATGGTAAGGACTGATAATTATGGTTATGATAATTGATGATGGAGGAATATTCATTGTCAGAAGAAAGCCTGCAAAGATACTTCCTAGGGCTAGTCATATGATGGGGCTAATGAGGAGGGTCACCTGGTTGCCTAAGGGAGGATGAACTATTCCAGGTCAGAAACAGGGAAAGTTTAGAGGTAGAGATAAGATTGGGGAGTAGAAGCCTTCCAACATGTTCTCTAAAAAACTTTAAGATAAGACCTCAAACCAAATGCAGGAATGAGAGGGTCAACAAAAGGTAAGAAGAGATGAATATAGTCTTATAAAAATTAGATATGATAGGTCTTTGAAGAAAACTCAAGGAGAACAGAAAGAGAATGAAAACAATGAGACAACGTTCCAAAATTTGTGAGATGCTGCCAAAACAATAGTTAGGGTAAAATTTATCTCTTCAAAACTTCAATAAAAAGAGAAAAAATTAATTGGGCATGCAACTTAATAAAAACTATAAAAAGAACAAATTAAATACTCTCAATTAGACACCAAAATGGAAGTCCTGAAAATCATTGAAGCAATTAATAAAAATTGAAAGTAAAAAATAAAAATAACTAAAAAATAAAACTAAAATCTGGTTTTAGTGAAAAAATACAATAAAGCAGATAAACTGATTAAGTTAATAAAAAAAAGAGAGAAGAAAACACAATTAGAAATATGAAAAATGAAAAGGTTGAATATACCATCAATGAAGATACAATGAAAGACATCATTTAGATGTTTTGCCAATGATAAGCCAGTAAAACTGACAATTGAAGTGAAATGAATGAATATTTGCAAAAGTATAAGTCACCCAGATTAACCATAGGGAAAGGAGTAATTTAACTCTCTCTTTGAAAAAGTGAACTTAACAAGACATCAATGAACTCCCTAAGAAAAATTCCTCAGGAGAAGATGCATTAACAATTACATTCAACCAAATGTTTAGGTAATAAATCATTCCAATATTATGTATGCTATTTGACAAAATAGGTTAAGAAGTCCTATCAAATTCATTTTATAACACAAATATGGTTTTGATACCTTACATAAGAAGAACAAAAAAAAAAGAAATAAGATATAGATTAATTTCTTTAATAAATTTCAAAGCAGAATTTTAAAATAAAACATTTAATTTAAAATAAGAGATATTATAGGCCAATAAATCTGACAACTTAAACAAAATAGATGAATATTAAAATATATTCATTGAACTCTGTACAAGTTATTTAATTGCAATTACCTTGTCCTTACTGCTCTTCTGCCTTGGAGAATACTTAGTATTGATTCTAAAATAGAAGGGAAGGGGTTTAAATACAAAAATACACATGTATATACCCCTCTGTTAGAAAAATAAATCTATATGCCATTTCTTCTTATACTAATCTTGGCAAGTATATATATATGTGTGTGTGTGTGTGCATGTGTCTGTGTGTGTGCATATATATATATATATATATATATATATATATATATATGAAATAAAGAGGATCAAGGGAAGCGAAATGGATAATTTTGATTGTATTAAATTAAAAAAGGTTTTACACAAACAAAACTAACAAAGCTAAAAGGAAAACTGGAAATTATGAAAATATTACAAGTTTCTTTGATAAAGGGCTTATTTCTTAAATAATTTGGGAACACATCCAAGTGTATCAAAACAAGAGTCACTCTCCTATGGATAAATGGTCAAATGATATGAACATTAGTTTTCAGAAGAACAAATCAAAGCTATCAATAGTCATATGAAATTATGCACTAAATTACCACTGATTTGAAAGAAGTAAATGAAAACAGCTTTGAGATACCACTTCACAACTTTCAGATTGACTAATATGAGAGAAAAACAAAATGACAAATGCAAGAAGGGATGTGGAAAAATTGAGACATTAATGCATTTTTGATGTAGTTGTAAACTAGTGCAACTGTTCTGGAAAATAACTTGAAATTTTGCCCAAAGAGTTTTATTTATTAATTAAAACATTTTCCCATGTTTACAAGATTCATTTACTTTCCCTTCTGTCTTCCCTCCCCCCTCCAGGGGCTGACAAACAATTCCACTGGGTTATACAAATGTTATCAATTGATACCTATTTCCATATTATTCATTTTTGCAATTCCCTAATCAAGGAACACCCCCTCATTTTCCAAATATTTTCCACCACAAAGAGTGTGGCTATGAATATTTTTGTACAACCCTTTTAAACTATCTCTTTGGGTGCAAACCAAGTAGTGGTATTGCAGAATCAAAGCGCATGCATTCCCAAAGAGTTTTAAATCTGTGCATACTCCCTGACTGAGCAATACCTCTACTAGTTCTATATCCTACAAGATCAAAGATAAGAGAAGGAAGCTATGTGTACAAAAATATTTATAGAAGCTCTTTTTGTGGTGGTAAAGAAATTTGGAATTGAGAAAATTCTTATAAATTGGGGGAAATGTCCAAGATAATTCCAAACAATTGATGATGAAAAATATTATATACCTCCTGAGAGAGAAAGGATGAAATATAAATTCCAATTAAGATATACTTTAAAAAATTTTTTATTTCCTTAGTATTATTTGTCTGTTTTTTTGCAACATGACATACAAAAATGTATTTTGCATGACTTCACATGTATAATCAATATCAAATTACCTTCCTTTTCAAGGAAGGCTAGTATGGAGTCTGAGGCTTTGGAACTCAAAATTAAAAAAGAGAATGTTAATTTTTATGTAATTGAAACATATCTAATAAATGTACCTGGGAAATGTTTATCAAGATGAATAAAATATATTATCAAAAAAAGAAATGGAGTAGATCAAACCTCTTGCATTGATTAAAGTAGCACCAGCACTTGGAATAGTCATCATACTTTGAACCTGGGAATGATAGGAGCACAGTTTTTTAAAAGAAAATAAGAGAAAAGTCCAACATTTACTGGACAAGAGAAAGATGATGGTTTAGCAAAAGATCCTGGGAAAGAATGGTAAAGATAATTAAAGAGAGAGCAATGCCACAGAAACCAAAGGAAGGTGAGGCAGTGGATAGAATATGGAAAACTCATCTTCCTGAGTTCAAATCTAACCTCAGACACTTTGGGAAAGTTACTTTACCAAATTTGCCTCAGTTTCCTAATCTGTAAAATGACAAAGTTATTAATTTGTTAAGAAAACCCCAAAAAGGTGTATGAAGAGTCAGACATGTTTGAAACAACTGAAAAATGACAATAAAGAAGAGGTAGGAGTCAGGAGTTTCAAAAACTAGAGAAGTCAAAGATGATAAAGATTGTGATGATATAAATGAAGTTGATAGTTATAATATCACTATTAACCTTGAAAAGAGCAGTTTCATGTGAAAGGTAAGTTTGGAAAAGCTACTTTCTTCATCAAAGAATGTATATAAAAACATGAAAGATGCTGAAGAATGGTTATGAAGTGTGGAGTAGAAGAGAGGGAATTCACAGAGGATAGTAGCTGTTTTCACAGTAAATTCAGAAAGGAAATCCTCTGCTGACAAGGAGATGGGAGGAAGGGAACTAAGAAGTCTAAGGCAAAAAAGAATGCTCAGAATAGTCATTGTATAAAATGTGACTGGGTTAAATAGGGGAGGAAAAATGATAGGAATTAGGGCATCATTGGAATCAGATCCCCCCAAATAAAGTGAAAGCACTCAGCACAATTGTGACTTTATAGAAACTTTTTGCAACATGTGAAGAAGAAATTATTGGGACACCAGGGCTGGAGTTTGGCAAAGGTTCACTAGTGATAATAAAGGCAAGGATATTTAAGAGTCACAATCAAAACTATTTGTTAATGGTTAATCAGGTTAATCATTATCTATCAAACAAAGGAGGATACAACATGCAAATAGTTATATAAAAAACAAAATATATATATAGGATTAATTGGAGATAATCACCAAAGGGAAGGCATTATTAGCAATAAGGGGGATTATGAACAGTTTCTTGTAGAAGGGGGAGAATGTTTTAGTTGGGAGAAAACAAGAGAAACCAAGAGGTGCAGATAAAGAAGGAGAGAATTTCAAGTATGAGAAACATTCAGTGAAGATGTACATATGAGAGATGGAGAGTTCTAGGTACAGAAAGGAATCCAGTGTCATTGGATAACAAAGCATGCTGGGGTTGAGTGAGGAGGCAGATTAAAGTATAAAAAGAGTGAAAAGACATAAGAGGACCAGATTATGTAAGGCTTTGGATGTTAAACAGATGATTTTATATTTGATCCTGGAGGTCAATTGTTTATTGAAAAGAAGAGTAAAATATTTAAATCTTCTTTTGAAAACAATCAACATCATCTGAGTAGAGGATGAACTGGAGAACTGAGTTATTTGAGAGAGAAAAAGCAACCAGCAGGCTATTGCAACAAGATCAATGGAAAAGTTTAGACAAGAAAATGTAGGAAATAACTGTCAGGAATCAGGTTTAGACCAACATCTTATATATTTTCCACAATAAATTCAAAGTAGAAATAGCTATTCTGCAATAGATAAATGGTAAAATAACATGAAAAAAAAATTTTTCTTTAAAAATAAATCTAACCTCATAAAATTAAGTCAAACCTTAATTTTTCTCTTTGCAACTTTAGCCCACTGTTCCTAGATCTATATTTTTGAATAAACCAGAATAAAACTAACTGCTCCTTCATATGATATTCCCTCAAGTATATAGGAAGAGAGGCCTTTAATTTCCTCTGACTTCTCCTTAGTTCTGTTAAACTAATTCCTTCAACTGATTACTGTTCTCCAAGTAGTGTATTAATTAGAATTTTGTACCGTGCACTTTATCCCCCAGAAGTCCTTCAGTATTTCCCAGAATTTCTTTTAATCTCTACACCACATTTTGTGTACATGTGTCATTATGTTGTTTGTATATAGTTTTGGGGTCTCCTCCCTCACTCTCTCTTCCATGTGGGTGTCTTGAGTGAGCTCCCTCTGGACCCTAGCCTTTTAGTTTAATTCCCTTTTGCTTCAAGTTTAATTTTAACAAATCTTATTAAATATAATACTTAGAGTATTAGATATTAATTTTAAAATCTACAGTAGCATGATCTCAAGTTTATTGATTCTCTGGGCCATATTCCTTTAGATATTCATCAATTAGTCTGTCTAATCAGTAATGTTTAAAATCAATCCCAACATCTTAAATATTTTGAATTAATTCTATTCCAATTTCTTCTCTAAGTCCCACTCCAAACTGGCTCTTTTACCCTTTTAATTCAATAATAGATACCTACAGTTTGAACTAATTCCAGCCTCTTCATTAAACACAGGCACATCCCCCTTCCCTGTTTAGTGAAGCCTCTTCTTTCTATTTCTACTGAAGTAGTAGACACATACGTATATTAACATTTTCCTTAGACACAGCTTACATGATAATGTGGTACAGGAGGTTCTCTTATTTCTCTCCATCTTTCTATCTCCACTCTGTTTAAATTCCTTTCTCTTAGGTTGCCACAGTTTCAAGCAATTTTCATTTGTTTCTATCCTCTTCATGTTATTCTTTTTCCTTTTCTTCTTTCAATTCTTTTCCTGATCTGTGTGATTCTCTGCTCACTGGGTCAATAGAGAAGACTTTCAGAGAAGAGGATGAATGTGTGCAAGGCTGATTGCTTATGCTAATGTCTTTTAGGGCTTGTCAACATTTCAACATTTTTTGAAGACATGAGAAAATGTAGATAGAACCAGAACCTCTGCTCTTACTGCTACTTCAAGCTTTCAGACTCTAAGCTTTTTTGAAACAACTTTGAAACCATAAACACTTTTCTTTCATGCCCCTTTCCTTTTATATGTCTATTCAACCAAAATAATTTGCTAGTTGCCAAGGGTATGTTTGTGTTGTGGTTAGAAGTTATTGAAAGTATTTGAGTAAAAGAGATAGAAAAGTGCTGACAATTGCTCTTCTTTCTACTATAAAACTGTACTGTAATTGAAAAAAATCTTTTTAAGACATTTGAATATATTTCTAAATGTTTCAAATCCTTTTCAAGCAATGAACAACTTTTCTTTTAAAGTCATTTTCAATTTTAAATAGCTTAGTTGTGTTTCCAAAATTGGATTGGAAGATGCCATATAAAAATATGCTGATAAAACTGCTTCCTCTCTCTACAGCCTGCCAAAAATCTAAGCTAGAGAAAGCCATGTGATCTGAGAACATTTTAAAAATGTAATTCTGTCAAGTAAATCATGGGCTATCTTTTTTCCCTCTAGAGAAGCATAATGAACAGGTGGGAGAAGGTTTTCTTTACTTACATGTTTCCACTGACTTCTCTTATATCAGGAAGCCTCTAGAACATCAGCAATCATCTTATGCAACACCTACCATAACAGGAGTTCATTCTACTACATTGCTGACAGCTGATCATTCATCATATATCAGAAAGAGAAATTATATAGAGGAGAATAGAAATTAGCCCCGAAGCAGAAATTGTATGGGAGGAATTTGGAGAGCCCATCTATGTGAATTATGCACAAGATGAAAGCAGTAGATTGACATTGATTTACATGCAATAAATGTGGGTCTGTATATATGTGCATACACACAAATCATAAATGATGTTCAGACTGCAACTGACAGACATAGACTGCCCTCTGTTTACTCCTGTCTCCAATGCTGCAATTCATAGTTATGTTTCATGTTGCTTTTTGTTTATGGAACTCTGATAAACTGCCATTTCCTCCCTTTTTTGAGGTGCATGGGGGAAGAAATGTAGGGCAGAAAAGATTTTTGAATTTATTGAAATTCATCTAACAACTTGTACTAGTTTCAAAAAATGAGGTTCACTCCAAAAGGCTGGGTTTTTTTTCTTTTTACTCACTGATAGATCAGCTTAGATTAGTATTTTTCAAAATGTGACCAGGCAGCAATTTCTGGTATCACTTGATGGCTTCAATTACTCTTTTCATGGCTTTCAGTTTCCCTGTCTCAGCTTGTATCATGTTTCTACTTTTAACAACTACCTATTCACATCCTTTTACCACTCATCTATCGAGGAGTGACTGATGTATTTATATATTTGCATAAATTTTCTATATATCTTGGATATGAAACTTTCATTAGAGAAACTTACTACAAATATTTTCTCAGTTAATTGTTTCCCTTCTCATTTTAATGATTCATTTTATTTCTTTACAAGTTTTTCAAGTTCATATGTCCAATTTATCTCCTATAAAGGACAGAATAAATATTTATTGCGTCTACTATATATGCCAGGCATTATTCTAAGTGTTTTCCAAATATTACCTCAGTTGAGCCTTACAACAACCCTGTGATATACATCCATTTTAAAGTCAAGGAGACTGAGGCAGACAGACAATGGGATGTGTGCAAGGTCACAAGGCTAGGAAATATCTGAAACTGATTTAAAATTCACAACTTTCTGACTATAGACCCAGAACTTTTCCCATTACACCATCTAATTGCCTCTTGTGATGTCCTTTATTCCTTCTTTTTTTCAATAATTTTTCTTTTCTTCATTGTTTCCAAGACAATGAAGACAGTGTTCCTCTTTAGTATGTACTTGATTCCACAACTTAGGAAAGACATTGACAAGTTCCATGGGAGGGTCATTAGATAGACAATGGCTAGTTGAACGAACTAGAGATATTTAACCTGGAGAAAACAGGGGCCCCAATAGTTGTCAGCAAGTTTTGGAGTCATGTGAAAAAGACATGAGGTTTGTTTCATTATTTCTCAAAAGTGAGAAAGAAAAATGGTTTGAAGTTGCAGAGACAGGTTTTTTGCTTGATATGGGGGGGAAAAGCAACTTCCTAACAATCAGGTCTACATAAAATAGAATGGTTTGCTTGGTTTCCTGTAATTTCAAACAGAGACCACGTACATAGCCATTTGTCAGAGATGGAAATATTGTACAAATGGTTTCTGTTCAGTTATAAGTTTGAGTTTTACCTTTGAGATGTCTTCTGATTTTCCTGTGTAGAAAACACATGTGAATATGTAATAATAAAGCTGCACAACTAACTAGATGTTTGCCTGTTCACTCAACTGAATTTCAATAATGTCAGAGAACACCTGGAGAAGAAATTGCTTAAAGGCTTGGTTTCTCATTGACAGTCTTTCATTTTTCCTTTAATCAGAGCTCAGGAGCCTAGAAACTAGAGATGAGAGCTACATTACTTCAATCAATGAAAAAAAAAAGTAAACCTATAAGAGAAATTTTGGGTCACCTAAGTGCCATAATGGTTAGAGCACCAGTCCTGGAGTCAAGAAGACTTGAGTTCATGCAGGAGTAGAAACACAGAAGAAAAACAACCGCTTGAACACATGAGTTGATGCGGACATGGTTGGGGATGTAACCCGAAACAACCACACCAAAGCAACTATCAATAATATGTAAATAAGTCTTGATTGATCACACATATTAAAACCAGTGGAAATGTGCATTGGATATGGAGGAGGTGAAGGGGAAAGTAAAAACAAGAATCATGTAACCATGGAAAATTTTTTCTAAAAAAATAAAATATTTAAATCTAAAAAAAAAAAAAGACTTGAGTTCAAATTTGGCCTCAGACACTTCCTATCTGTGGTACTCTGGGCAAGTCACTTAACCCTATTTATCTGACCTTCTGCCTTAGAGTTGTTACTTAAGATAGAAAGTAAGGGTTAAAAAAGGAGAGAAATCTCACAGAGGCACACACACACACACACACACACACACACACACACACAAATTAGAATTTTAAATTCTACCTTGAACTCTAAATTGGATTAACTCAACCTGTTCTCTATTTGTGTCATTCTTCCAAGAAGAAAAAATCCATTATGAACCTACCTAAGTCTTGCCATTCTATTTTATTTTCTTCAGAACAAGTAGCATGCAAGAGCATCTTCCTCTCCAACTCTAAACTCTATTGTCCTCTTCCCCAAGACATGATTCAAGTTGGATTAGTCAATCATCTAACCGATTTCCCTATGTTATTTGAAACCACTTTATTGTCCACAAATTCCCTTATGTTCTTCATTCATTTTTTCTTCAAATTCCTAGTTTGAAATGAAATCTAATTCTTGTTTAAGCATATTATATCATTTGCAATTCTCCATTCTACGTTATTCCTCCCACTAAGTCATATAATTTTCCACCTTAGGTCCCATCACTAGAAAGAATCATCATTATTTTACTACTTTGTTTCAAAGACTCTACTATAATTGTCATGATTTTACTAAATTTTGCTTATTTGACTTTCTTCCAAAAGTTGCTAGACCTGTATGTTACATTCCTGATTTCATTAATGTCATTAGAATTTTTGTAATCTTTCTTTATACCACATCTTTTGTTTCAGTATTTATATGGAATACTGGTTGGTAAGTTTGGTCATACAGCTCTTGAATGTCAATGGAGATCTTACGTGTTCTTGGAATTTCATTAACTCTGACATCCAAACCTTTTAAATTCCCAAATCCAAATATAGCCTTTTCTATCTCTATTTCTCCCACTTAATCAGGCATACCAAACCTAATATTCACTCTTTTCCAATCCAATTTTCACATGGCTTTAAAAATATAAATGGGACAGATAGGATTATGTCAAAATTTCAGCAGTAACTTTGTGCCTCTATGTAAATAATAAACTTCTAAACCTGTCATTTAAGGTCTCCAGAAGCTGACATCACTTTTTCTAAACATTGGTCCTACTTATGCATTCTACAGCCTAGTTAAACTGGCTTACTTTTCCCTCACAAAGTGGTACCTGAACAAGAATCCCTTTTATAACATACCTGACATGCTTGAATGAGTAACAGAATAAGTGAAAAAGCATTTGTTGAGTGCTATGTGTTAAAGGCTGTAGATTATTTTTTAAAAGCAAAGACAACAGCTGACCTCAAAGAGTTTTCCCTCTTCCTCCCTCTAATGAGGAAGTCAACATAACTAAAGTGGAGAGGTAGGAAAACTTGTCTAGTAACATAGGGATGATGAGTCACTTTAGGATTTTAGATTGATACACCTCTCTTTCATCTAAGAACAATGGCAGATATTTGATCACAGTTCATAGTTCCAGAATGGGGGCATGGGAAGAGGATTAAAGGGGAATTCTTTATTTTACAACACAATCTATTCCATTTTTGCATAATTCTACCTGTAATGAAGTTTTTCCTTACATCAAGTCCATATTTTTTTAAACACTTTCAGATCTACTGCCTTAAAATCTCCAGTGTATGTCATGATTTTGGTATTTCTTTTGCTTCCTATGTTGTATTTTAAATTGATTAATGGGGGCAGCTGGGTAGCTCAGTGGAGTGAGAGTCAGGCCTAGAGACAGGAGGTCCTAGGTTCAAACCCGGCCTCAGCCACTTCCCAGCTGTGTGACCCTGGGCAAGTCACTTGACCCCCATTGCCCACCCTTACCAATCTTCCACCTATGAGACAATACACCGAAGTACAAGGGTTTAAAAAAATTGATTAATTTCTTCTTGCCAATGCTCCTATAATTTATTTTTAAAAATTAATTTACTTCTTTTGCTTAAAGGGAATAGTTGACAGATAGTTAACCCTGGAGATGGGAATACTTGAATTCAAATTTGACCATAGACAATAGCTTTTTGTCCCTGGACAAGACAATTTAACTGCTGTCTGCTTCAGTTTCTTCAACTGAAAAATAGGAATGATAGGGCACTTTCCTTGGAGACTTGTTATGATGATAAAATGAGATATTGGTAAAATCTTTAATACAGTGCCTGGCACATAGTAGATGCTTGATAAATGTACCGTTTTCCCCTCCCTTCCTTCTTCTATCTTCTCCTTACTCCATTCATAAAAAGAAAAACTAAAACAAAGCTCTTGTTATAATGTCTATAATCTCAAACTCAGCAAATAATCCAACCTTGTTAGGGAAATGCAGAATAAAATTTTTCCTTGTTGACTTTTCCATTTTCTAAAGGATCAAATTATCATTAAATAAATCAAGAAATTATTAGCTTTTCTTTCAGTAAAGCAAAAATGTCAGTACTGTATGAATAACTGAAATCATAACTACTATTTTTTGTTTGTGTGCCAAATGTATGATTTATTTTCTAAAGAATATTATTTTTCTTTCTGTCTCTGTTGATCCTTACCCAAATATTATTTACCACGCTTCCTGTTTCTGATTCCTGGATTTATTCACTGGAGAATAGATTATTTCTCTACAATGATATTCTCTTCTCACCTACATTTACTATGCTTTTCATTTTTCTTTTTGAATAACGTATAGCCTTCCATGGCCATATTTCAATGTGGCTGTCATTTCACTAATCCACATTTGTCCTCTTGCTTTAGGTTCTATTGTGTCTTATTTTTTTCCCTCACTTTGTTTATATCATCCTAGATCTCTAAGACTATGGGATTTATTATTGTCTCCTATCTTGGACTTTGTCTCCAGTGAATTGAGTATATCTATCATTATTTTTATTCCTCTATTTTAGGTACTATGTATTTTATCTAAATTTTTAGATGTAAGAGGATGGAGACAATATGGCAGATTAGAGGCAACAACCTGGCTGCAATCTCTCAACATTCCCTTCTAATCAAGTTTAAAATAATGCTTTAAACTAAATTTTGGAGCTGCTCAGCCAACGAAATGTCGAAGTTAGAAATTCAGTGTGGGAGGTCTATGCCCCGGGGAGAGAGGCCTGTCTGGAGAACATGCATATGGTAGTAGCATCAGTTGCAACAACTTTGGGAGTTCTCAGTCCAGAGATGGAAAAGGAATCATACAATGGGTCTTTAAGTGTTGCTGGAAGTGGATACATGTGGTACTTATTAGTAACTGTTAACCACATGAAGTTCTGAATTCCACTACCAGAATGGAGAGTACCATCGGTGGTCAATTATAAGGGAGCAAGGATGCTAGTCTCATTTCCAAGGCAAAAAGAAGCTACTTGTGAGTAAGAGAATAGGGTATCTGGGCATAGTTCAAAAACCAAGAGGAGTACCAATACTTATAGCTGCTAGGGATCAAGGGACTTACTAGGAAAAGACTACAGTAAGACCACATCATTGACTACACCTCTCAGCATATCAACAACTTAGAGGCACCAAAAACTTGTAGATCTTCCAAGCTATCTTAAAATTATGTGAATTATATGTGTGCTAATATGTACATCTTTGGCTTTTGAGTTCTCTTTGTATTTGTTTTAGTTTGATACTTTTTTTCTCTTGATTTTGTGACTGTTTATTAAATGTAATCAAATTATGCATTATTCTTATTTTCTTTTCATCTCTTCATGTTTACCTTATTTTCTTTGTATTTCCAATATTTGTCATATCCAAATAGCCTAATCTATTGTCATTTCCTTCAACCATTATGTTTGTATTATTTCCAATTATTTTGTCATTACAAAGCTTCCATGAATATTTTCATACATACATAGCTTTTTGCCCTCTTAATAATGCCTCAAGGGTCTAATCCTAATAATGAGAACCCTAGGTTAATGAAGAGGAGCCATTTTACAACTCTTTATGTATTTCTGTATTTTGTTTTCTAAAAAATATTCACAGCTATTCTTTCAGTGCAATGTTAGGCCTGTTTCTCCATTTTCCTATTGATGTTTTATTTGATGAATTTAATTAATCTGCCTCTCAGAATTACATGCATTAGCTGGACAATATGTACCTATATTGGACTTTAGGCAGTAGACACAATCTTTTGTTAGGACCATATTATTTCCAAAACCAAATCTTTCCAGATTGGCCAAGCCTAGGGAACTTTCATTTGAATGACACAAACTGTCAGGAGTGTTTGATTGCCTTCATAGTATAATTATAAAAAGTGAGACTTCTGTAGAATATTTATGCTCTCTGAACCATTGTCATCTCACCAAAACCACATTTAGATAAGTTCATGTTTAGATCTAATGGTATCTCAGATGCATGCCCTCAATTTAAAGAGTTTCAGAGAAAACAAAAAGATAGAGGGTGATTCACTCTGCTAGAGGATCCAATACTAAGCTGTTCCACATAATTGCTTCAATTTTATCTTCATTGCTTCAATTTTATCTTCATTGGTGGCATATTCATTCTTTTCATCTTTAGTACTAGTGATTTGGTTTTCATCTCTCTCTCTCTCTTTAAAAATCAGGTTAACCAATGGTTTATCAGTTTTGTTGATTTTTTCATGAAAGCATCTCCTAGGAATGTTTATTAATTCAATGATTTTCTTGTATTTAGATTTATTGATTTCATCTTTAGTCTTTAGGATTTTAATTTGGTGTTTAGTTGGAGATTTTTTTCTTTTCAGGGTTTTTAAAACTGCATTGCCAATTCATTGATCTTTTCTTCAATTTTATTAATATAAACATCTAGAGATATAAATTCACCTCTAATTACTGCTTTTGCTTTATCCCCATAAGTTGTGGTATGTTGTCTCATTATTGCAACTTTTTAAAATGATATTATTGTTTCAACAATTTGTTCCTTAACTCATTCATTCTTTAAGATTAAGTTAGTCTAAAATTGATTTTCATTTTTTTGTTTCAGTGGCACATTATTATATATGATTTTTATTGTGTTATAATCTGAAAAGGGTACATTTTGTATTTCTGCTCTTCTACATAATATTTTCATATCCTAATACATGGTCAATTTTTGTAAAGGTGCCATATATTGCTGAGAAAAATGCAAAGGAAGAACTTTAATATAAAAGCCAACTCTGTTGGTAGGGAAAATAAAGATATAAACTCAAAAGAAGACAATAATGTGAAAACAGATATAAGGAATGCCTTAAAGAAAATTAATGATTAGACCAAATCCCAAGAGTGCTAGAAGAACATTAGAAAAAGAAATAACAGTCATGTAAGAAAATTATTGAAAAAAAGAATTAATATCTTGGTTAGAAAAGCACAAAAATACTGAAGGAAATAAGTATGGTAGGCTAAATAGAAAAATAAATACAAAAAAGTTCATTGAAGAAAATAACTCCTTAAAATTAGAATTGGGGAAGTAGAAGCTAATGTCTTCATGACACATCAAGAAACAATAAAATGAGATTAAAAAGGTGGAATAAATAAAAGAGACCAAAATATATAAGTAGAGAAAAAATTGAAATGGAAAATGCATGAGATAATTTAATAATTGGTGGATTATTGGAAAACCATGAGAAAAAAGCCTAGACATTATATATTTTAGATGTAGAGAGTAAAATAGAAATTGAAAAAATCCACCAGTCACCTCTTGAAAAAAGAGAAGTGCATAAAGAATAAGGAAAACATGAGGTTTATAGATAATAATGCTTGAATTTTACATTCATTGGAATTGACTCAAAGAGGGAAGACTATATATACACACACATTCAGTTCCATATAGAAATCTAACAGACCTGATAAAGAAATAAGAAGTGAAAATGATTAAAAAAGTGAAAGAGGGATAATATAAGGGAAAATTAATTAAAGAAGGCAGTGGACAAAGGGAAATTAAACTTTTGAAAAGTGATAAGATAAAAAAAATAGAAGAAAATGGGATTGAGGGAAAAACACAAATAGTAATCATAACTGCCAATGTGAATAGGATCATTTAACCCAGAAAAACAGAAGGGGATAGCAGAATGTTTTAGAAACAAGAATCCAACAATACATTGTTTAAAAAATATATAAAATATGAAGATATATACAGTTTTTAAAAGGGGTAGAGTTGAATGTAATAAGCTTCAGCTGAACTAAAAAATAGCAAGGGTAAACAATCATGATCTCAGACAAAACTGGAGCAAAAACAGACCTAATTAAAAGAGATAATAAGGGAAACTACATTTTGGGAAAAGGTACCATAGACAATGAAGTGATATAAAGAATTTTTGTTTCAGTAAGATTCTTAGATGAAGGCCTTATTTCTCAAATATACATTGAATACAGAATTGAGTCAAATTTATGAAAATATGAGCAACTCTCCAGTGAAAAGACAATTTTCAGAAGAAGAAATCAAAGTTGTCAATAGTTACATGGAAAAATGTTCTAAACAACTTTGAGGCACCATCTCATACCTATCAAAAATAACAAATGCTTTAGGGGATCAGACACATTATGTATGCTAATGAGCTCTTGGTGAAGTGTTAAACAGAGCTCTTTGTGTGTTAAATATAAAATATACTTTTATTTATTTGTTATATTTACTTAACATTATATTTCATTGAAATATTTCCTGATTACATGTAAAAATACTTTAAAATTTTGAGTTCCAAATTATCTTTCTCCTTCCCACTCTAATGACCTCAAATGCGTTACATCAAAGCAATTTGATATTGACTTTTAAATTTGAACCCATGCAAAGTGTATTTCCATATTATCTAGATAGCAAAAGAAAAAAAAACAAAAGAATCCTAAGAAAATAATGCTAATAAAAAAGTATGATTCAGTCTGCATTCATAGTTCTCTATCTGGAGTTGGATAGCTTTTTTCATCATGAGTCCTTTGGAATTGTCTTTGATAATTGTCTTGATTAGAACAGCCAAGTCTTTCACAATTGATTATCTCTACAACACTACTATTAGTGTGCACAACATTCTTCTGATGCTCCTCACTTCATTTTGCATGAGTTCAAATAAGTCTTCCCAGGTATTTCTGAAACCATCCTTATTATTTCTTATTGCACAAGATTATCCCATCATAATCATGTGCCACAACTTGTTCAGCTATTCCCAGTTGATAGATACCCTCACGGATTTCCAAATCTTTGCCACCCCAAAATTGCCCCTATAAAGTTTTTTTATATAAATAGATGCTTTCCCCCCTTTCTTTCTGTATATTTTGAGGAATGGTATAGATTCATTTTAATAAATAGCTAATCCTTTCTCTAGAGATAAAACTACTTCTTGCAAAGACTGTCGAGAACATGGGGGTGGAATTATTGGAATGCCTTCCTTTTTTATGATATGGTGGAATTGCCATTATTATAGTTATGACGAATATGTTTTCAACTAGAACAAAGGAATAGTTAGATGACTTGGTAGCAATCTCAAATCCCTGGATAGAAGTGATGAGGGGGCCTCATCAATTCTTTGCTTAAGAGAGAAGCCCTTTAGCAGAGATCTATAAAGTAGTAAGCATTTGGAATCATTTTCCTTTTGGAGATAGTAGGGAGGAGGAGTTTTGAGTAGTGAACCTTCAGGGGAACTTAAGAAGGACATATTACAGAGCGAATCTCTATATTCAGTTATCCTCTGTGGCAGATTCATGTAGGACAAGTTCATACCAAAGACTTTTGCTTTTAGTGCTATTTTACTACAAATGACCCTGTCACATGATAGGATTCATGATTTGAATTAATTAAAATTTATTAGAATGTTAATTCCCTTTATATTTTTATCCCAATGCTTAGCAAAATGTTTTGTACATAAACTGTTAATAAATGTGCTTTCAGTCATTCAGATTACATATCAAGGGTACCATGATTCATATTGGGGCCCTGAGGGCCTGTTGCTGATGCTGTTCCTATTTATCATCACTCTTTAACCTTAGAAGACAAAAACTGACAGCTCCTTCTCCCATTCAATCCCTCCCATGTCATTTACTGACCTTTTAAAGAGACTTTTATCTCTCAAATATTTGGATACTGGCTATACTTCAAAGCTCAGCTCCAGGCCTCACCACTTTACCTTATTAAATGTATTATTCTATCTTGATATCTCTTTAGTCTGACATAATTTCTTTGTCAATGTTCTGAAACTCAGATTCTATATTCACGTTGTTACCTATTCACAATACATATATTTATAATATAGAGCTCCCAATTTCTGCTCAGATACATTTGTTAACCTCATTATATTAACATATAAAAATGGCTCTCTAATATGTACCACAATTAATTTAATGTTGTGGAAAGAACTCTAGATTTGCAACCAATAGACCCAGATTTTAGTCCCATATACTTCATTGATTATCTTTGAACTTTGGCAAATTATTTAAATATTCAGTGATTGACTTAAAATAAAATAAGAGAGTTGATGGTCTCCCAAATTGCTCTGACTATTAATTTCTATGTGTCTATGTCTCAGGTTTGAGATATTAGCCAAAAACACATTTGGAAGTGGATCATAATTTGTCATGTATTATTCTTTCATATGTCTTTTTTGTGATGTAAAGTCAGGAGAATTCTCATACTTTTCTATTCTATGGTACATATAATACTTGACATACAATAAAGCATACATAGTAATCCATACAGTATTTGTCTAATTGTATTAGTTTTTTTTTTAATCACTGGGCCATACTCTTTGGTATTCAGTCACACTAGCCAAGTGCTAGGAGACCCCTTAGTTGTTTTGCATTTCATTCAATATAGCCAATATCACCAATTTCTCTGGTTCTCTGAGAAGTTGTCATCTCTAATCACTAATTAATAATTTTGTGGATGGTACCATTTCCTCATTAGCCTAGGGATGTGGTATATGATTTTATCTGTCCCTTTCCTTTTGCTATTGTATTTCAATGGACAAGTATAGTAAAATGAAGTAAAATACAGAAACATGACTTAATAGCGTAATTCTTTAATAATAACCATAACAAAGAATAAATAATAACAAATAATAAATAAATCTTAAAATAAGTACTGCTCCTCAGATTTTTCTAGATCTTGGACTTAAAATTCAAAGTTCCTTTTTTTCTATATGCAATGCTAAATTAAAATATAAAATATGAAAAGATAAGGTTTGGTGTGTATTGTGTTCATACATCATATTCTCTTGAAATACAGGGAAAAGGGGAAAAGGGTGAGCTCTTCCCGTAAGCCAAATGGCAAGGTACTGGAATTTCTGACTTGATACTACCCTGGTTCCTATTCCTGCAGTCTCCCAAACTCTTAATTCCAAATATATTAAATACAAAGGGTTTAGGTTTTTCTATACATTATTTCCACTACTAATAAATATCAAAGGTGAGTATTTCTATAAGATACAAGTAATGCAGTTTTCTCAGACCTGTTCTTTGATTAGGGAGAAATCACACAGATCCTATACAACCATTATCTCAGATTACCTTCTCAATGCTTCCTTTCTGAATCTGCAGGCTATTCAAGTCATAGGTCATTTTTGTTCCTTAGATGTTGGATTCTAGACTCTTCAGCTCTCCACATTTCTTCTTAGCAACCAAAAACTCTGTAGTTATGCCCATTTTTCTTCATTCAGACCATGGTTCCATGCTTTGTTAAACATTCTTTTCCAGCAGTTTTTTTAGTGTAAAGGCAGAGAAGTAATGAAAAGTATGAATTCATCTCCTTACTAAAACTTGAGGAATAGTTTTTCTTTTACAAAAGAGAGATTTAAAGAATCCAAAACTTGTTTATGCTCATTTAAAGGTAAAAATACCACTAGGATTTTTGAACACATTTGGCCAGAGTGAATTTTGATGAATATTATTTAATTATATCAGAGACAAAGAGAAAGTAGCCCACACTGCTAAAAAAAATCTAAGAATTATATTGAATATTTTTGTCTGATTTGGCCTTGAATATTTTCAGAGGTACAGTCATTCAGAATCATAACTCTCTAGACATTTACAATTAAAATAATTATCTAACCAACCAAAGGCCAACAATTCAGTAGAACATAAAAGAATATATTTCTACCACATGCTTCACAAGTAAAACATGTGGTACATATCAGAATCCTATCTTTCCAACCATAAACCTGCCATATGTAGAAAACCTACCCCAATTCATAAACTCAGGCCCACAAATGATAACTATAAACATCTGTTATGAAACATGATATTTTATTTTCCATTTGAAAAGCAAGACTATGATAGCCTAAGATATGCTTGCATAATTGTTTTTCAGAGTAACAGCAATGATACATCATAAAACCAAATTTACCACTTTCAGAAGTTGATAATGGTAAAAAGAAAAGCAGGTTTCCTAAGCATTTGTAGCTCAAGTCAATATGTCACATTGGCAAACTAATTTACAGAACAGAAATAGAATGCCTTTTATTTAACTCAATGAATAGGAGATGGGAAAGCAATAACAGTTATATGTTATTGTTTGGGGTTTTAATGGCATGTCTAAGCATTATGTATCAACTTCCCAGATGCATTATGGAGAAGAGAACCTGAAGAATTAATTCTAGGGCACAGTTCATTTGCTGGTTATTTTAAAAGAGAATTGGGTTGCTGCAGTGAGTAGGACCTTATTAAGATTTTTTTTCTTTGTTCAATTAATGAGAAAGATCATCAGAATTCTAGGCCTTCACTACTCTACTGATTCCTCTTCAAACTATCCCAGTAGACCACTACAAAGTTTCTGTGAACTCCTTGTCTGGCTTTCAAAGTCTGTTAATAAGAATGTATATTTTACCCAACGTGATTTCTCAGATCTAAGTAACACGTGACTTCTTTATTCCACATGCCACCTGACAACGTAGCAATATTATTGGATAGTACATTCTATATTATCAGTCAAGAAACAAATAAAAAATATATGCCTGTTTCCAAGGAGCATATGTTGCCATGAGATTTATTTCTATCTGGAATTATAATGTGACTAAGATAAAGAATTTTTCTTTTGGAGTTTCCACCACTCTATGGCTCTCTCTATCAGAGTAGATGTGGTCAAGACTGGGAGATGAAATTTAAAGAGATATATTTTTCTTGTTCTTGTTCTTCTCTTCTCCTAATGTTGTATTTCCTTTTTCCCCTCTAACTTTATGACATTTTACTGCCCAGCCTTATTATGTAATAGGGTTTATGATCATTTCTTTCTTGAAGAGTGCTTTCATCCCTCAAAACCATGCTCTCCTAATTCTTCTACCTCTCTAATCACTTCCAGTTCCTTTGATGATTCTGTTTCTTAGTTTCATTCCCTAAATAGAGAAGTCCCCCAACTTGTGCCTTTATTTGCACATTGAGCTTGAATCAAAGAGTAACTCAATTGAGATGCAGGAAAACCGTACCCTTGTTTACATGGCATATCTACTTGCAAATATATGTAGTGACATGGAAAATCATTGATAAGATTTATCTCAAACTGCTTATTTGATTTGGGCATTTTCATAACTATCTTTATACTCTTTTGGGAAGAGTGTCCATCCAAGGACATATGTGTAAATGGTTACAGACTGGTTTCATGACACTTCTATAGTGAACAAGTCCTACTGATTTTCCTTTTAAAAATTCCTCATATGGAATTCCATGTGAATTGGAAAGACCTCCAGGAATTGATGCAGAGCGAAAGGAGAAGAGCCAGAAGAACATTGTGCACAGAGACTATTATACTATGGTAAAATCGAATGTAATGGACTTCTGTACTAGCAGCAATACAATGACCCAGGACAATTCTGAGGGACTCATGGTAAAGAAAGATACCCACATTCAGAGGAAGAACTGTGGGAACAGAAACTCAGAAGAAAAACAACTGCTTGATCACATGGGTCAATGGGGTCATGTTTGGGAATGTAGACTCTAAATGACCACCAGGGTCTTGATTGATGACACATGTTAAAACCAGTAGAAATGTCCATTGGCTATGGGGGAGGAGGGATGAAGGGGGTGAAGGAGAGTGAAGGGGGGAAGTAAGAACATGAATCATGTAACTATGGAAATTTTTTCTAAAAATTAAATGAATAAATAAATAAATAAACCATGTTATGTTACCTAAAAATAATAAAAAATAAATATTCCTCATATGCACCTCCTTCTTTTCATTGTGATGGCATCTACTCATGTTTTAGTTTTTAACTTATACTTGACTTTGCCAGATTCCTAGCTCTTTTCTCTGTCCCTTCTCCCTTGCTTATTTCTTGCACATTACTATAATGTGACTTTCTACTCCTGAAGACAAAAGTTATTAATGACTCCTTAATTCCTACCTGCTTAAGGTGAAAAACCCTATGTCACTTTCCAGGCTTGATTTAATAGGAATCCATATTTCCTTTCAGTCTTTTTCTCACCATTAAGTAGTAATTCATGACAATTCTGTTTTTCATAAACCACAAAAACATATAAACTGACTTATTTGTTAATTTTCAAAAGCCCATACTACTCATGATGAAATATCAACTACAACAGAGTAAGAATTAGGGGAGAAGTAAGTGATTATAATGTTAAAGATTAATCTTAGCTATGTACTTTATCTGGACAATTATGAAACAGAGATCCAGTGAGATTTTGATTCTCCCATCATCACACCTATAAGATGCAGATCTGGGATTCTGACCAAAGTCTCCTGATTCCAAATCTGGCACTATTTACAATGCATCAAGTTTCTTGCAGAGGATTAAATAGAAATAAATGAGTGGAAGAGAGAAGTATCAGATAATTAAATCTCAGAAATATACTCAAAATATGGAGTAATTAACATGTGTATCAATAAGGAATTAATATTTATAGGTGTGATTTATATAAAGCTTTAAGATTTATAAAGCACTGTATAAATTCACTGTATCCTAATAATAATCCTGGGAGATAGGTATCATTTGGAGATAAGGAAATTAAGGGAAACAGAGGTTAAGTGAAGACATACTCAGTGTTACACAGCTGTTAACTGTCTGATTATGGATGTGAACTCAGGTCTTCCTGTTTCCAGATTCAGTGTTCTATCCACTGGCCAGGTAAATTGTTTTTTACACCATCTTTTCAGAACTGGTAGGCAGAATCTTTCTTTAACATCCACTGAATTATGTCCATCAGTCTCCACCTGTTCATCAGAAAATTTACTAACTCATCTATGGTCAATAAGCAGTTGTAGTCAATTCTCTTTGTGGAATTCCTGCTAGTCTTTGGAGCAAATCTGCAAATGAGGAAATTTTTTAGCTTCCCACAACTAGATATGGATTAGTATTCCATGTATCTGCTAAAGTATTTTTTCTATAGATAACCAAAACTTGTAAGTTTGTTGAAGGTGTTGGCAATGAGCTTAAGCATCATACCATCATTTATTTCTTTCATAGCTCTTCTTAGCTGAAGTCATGGATCAATGATGTTTCTTTAAGCTTATTTCTTAAATAATAATATTTATTACTAATATAATAATATTATTAAATTATAAGCTTCTTTCTTAATTAATAATTGGTTCAAAATATATATGTTCTGTTCATCCTCAGAGAGTCCAAATGATAAATTAATCACTAGGTGAATATTGCTCTTGCCGAAACACCAGCAGGTTTGGTGCAAAAGCCTGTGGGCCCATTACTGGTAGAGCTTTAGGAATGTGTTAGGCAGGTTAAGTGTTGACTCCACTGACATGAAATTTTTATTCTAGCCTTATTGTCTCTAACAGATTTAGGAGTGTTCAGTTAAAACTCTTAAGCTGTGAGTCTCTTCCAAAGTAGTAAAGTAAAGTTCTAGAAGTATTGATGGCAGTCAAAGCTAATGTTTTCTTGAGTTGTGCTTTCTTAGGCTCTGACAGTCTGAATGAAGTTAGGCAGAAAGTCAATATGCTGAGAAATAAATATCCCTGAACCCTTTACAACTATGGAAGCTTTCTTTTCTTGTTGGGTAGGCCTTTGCCTATCTTGTGAAATGGTTATTCATCACCAAAATAGTTTATATTACATTATATTATTACTATATCATATTATTTTATATATTACTATAATATACATAATATGTTATATAATATCACCATATTATAAAACATATATAACATTACTTTATTATTATATAACATATACAATAATATTACTATATCATTATATAATATATGTAACATATATTATAGTAATATATAGTTTCCTACTATGCCCTTCTAGAGACAGAAAGTCAAAATAAAAAAATTCGAAAGGTTCTAATTTTCCCAAATATATATGACTAGTTAGTACATTTCGTTGCTTACAATAAGCAGAAGTCTCACATTTCTTAGTAACATTTATGGTCATCTTGGGTTGCTAAAATCTGTTTCTAACTTTGTTCAGGATCCTTTCTTGACCCACAAGCCCAATAAATTTCATAACATAGAGCTTTCACATGCATAAAACTGAAACTAGCAGGTATTGCTATCTGACAAGGTATGGAGGTTTAGATAGAGAGTGAAAGCAAAAGGAATTCAGATATTTCTCCTTTTTTGTTTGTTTGTTTGTTTGTTTGTTTTTGTGGGAAGGGAATTTATAGTGGGATCAAGAGTTGTGATGTAAAAAAAGGAATAAAATGAAGTAAAGAACATTAATTAACCATTAGAAATAATCAAAAGAGTTGAAAGAAGTATTGAAAGGAACATAGGAAAAGAATGGAAATCTAAAAATATTTAAATATGTGATATAATATTTAACATATATTGAGTTATATCACTCATCTATTCAAAGCTACAGACTAATTTTTAAGACATGATTGTGTGTATTACATTATAATGAATATAACATAGTAACTATATCATATCAAATATCACATATTTTATATGATGGATAATATAGTTAATGTGATATAATTAACTATATAATATATTTAAACAATATATATTTTAAATAACTATTTACACAAAATACACATACCTTTTCTTCAGAAGTAAATTATCATGTCTGTTGTCATTTACTAAATTCATAATGAGCAAAATTATTTTAAAAATATTTCATAAGGATTTGTATTTAGGAATTTTTAGTGAAATTCAATGTTTTAAAAACATTTTTCTCCAGTTCTTTTCTAAGATAAATAGCCCAATGACTTTATACAAATGAGTAACAAATTAGTGTCATGGAAAAAAGGAAACTAGGAATAATATGGTATTTGAACTTTTTGTACATATTTTCATATATATGTATATATGAACTTTGGATAATTATTACTGTCAAGTTTTTATTTGTAGTAATATATGTTGAAATTTTACTAAGTTGGGCTAGAGTGAATCTAGTTACTTTTTCTCACTGTTCTTTCATCTTTATCACAAGAAAATAATCTGAAGAGAAAATCGGTCCAAGTGTTGGCTTTCATATTAATCCAAGCTCATCACTGCCTCCCTTAATGAGTGAAAGTGAGTTGATTAATTTTCTAGGAGACAGCTTTAAGTTTTCTTTTTCCCTACTCCCTGAAGAAAAAAATCAATAATTATCTTTTGTTCAATTCAGGCCCCTAGCCAGAGGAAAATTCCCTGACAGAGTCACCATTTTTAATGAACCAGATTACATTGTAGTTTCTTGTTTTTTTTTTATCTATTTTCCCTTCATCCTTTCCCTTATATTATATTTCTCATCTATTCTTCTAATAAATGAGTACATTTATCTTCAACAGTCATCATTGAAAACAAAAGGAAAACAAAAAGGAAAAAATTATTTGAGAAATTTGAGAGACCAACTCATTTGTCGTTCTGAGGAAGAAAGGCAGGGGAAGAGAATTGTGAAGGATCATTAGATTTGATATCAGCAATTTAAACAATTTCTGAAACCTAGCATCTGTTCTGTAAAGTTAGTACATGACATATCAGAGAATATCTATACTCTAACTAGGCAAGAAGGGCCTAATGATTGGCACTTTACCTAAAGAGTGACCCAGGTATTTGCCAGGCAGTGATGGTGGTCCTGGGAGCAGCTTTGTGTATCTGTTCATATCTCATGTTCATTTTCTTTGCTCCCAATTAGTCCACATCAATGCTGCTCAAAGGTCCTCCTTTTTTTTTCTGAGGATAGAAGGGCTAGCTTGTTAGTATCTAGTCCCAGTTGAACATAGAATTTGAGCAGCACTCAGGGGATATAACAAGGTTTTGTTAGTGATTTCCACCTGCCACTTGCCAGTGACTCTCTACATCCTATTACATGCTTTCTCTTTTTATCTATCAAGTCTTTCCAACTGCTTATAAATATATTCAAATTTTTCAGATCCCTAAAGAATTCTCATTAGACTTTGCTATCCCTTAAACTATCATTTAATAGTGTTCTTATATTTCTCAGCCAAACTTCTTTAATAAGCCTGCTACATTTGTAGCATTCACTTCCTTTCTTCTTATTCGCTTTAATCCTTCCTAGTCTGACTTCTATCCTAATCTTTTAACCCAAACTGTAAAGCAAGGGCTCCTAAGATTTCTGAGTATTATGAACTTTTTTGGCAGTATGATGAATATTATGGATCACTTTTCTGAATCATATTTTTAAATACCTAACATAAATAGGAAACAAAGGAAACAATTATACTAAAATATAATCTGTAGATGAGAAGACTTAAATCACATGCCATCAAGGGGCAGATTTAATAACTAAAGTCATTTTAAAACAGTGATAGGATAAACAATATTGCCAGATATCTATAGCAACTGTATTATAATATGAAAATATCTAATTTATATTGGTGACTAAGTTACAGGTACTAATACTATCATAGTTTGTTCCCTATATTCAAAATTAAAGCAAATGCTGAATTGCAATTGTAAAAGTAAAGAAATAAGTTTTTCTCATTTAAGTCCACAGACTCCCTGAAATGTATTCACAGATTATAGGTTAAGAACCATCACACTGAAGTTATGAATGATTTCTAAATTTCCTAATCTAAAAGTTTTTCCCAATCTTAATCTTTCTTAACCTCTCTGGAATGTTTTAATCTGCTAACAATTTTCTAGGGATAACACTCTTTATGTTTTATTTTTATTTTTATTTTATTTATTTTTATTCTATTATTTATTTTTTTGACAATGATGTCTCTCTCTTTCTCCCCCTCCTACCTGTCTGGTTGTTTCTTCTCAGTCTTCTTTGATAGATTATCAATCATATCTTGCTTTCTATCTGTGGTTATATTCCAAGACTGAGTGTTGTGTTGTCTTCTCTTTTATTTTTATACTTTATGCACCCTCCTCATCTCCCAGGATTTTAATTAACATGCTTTTGAAAAAATTTCTTTATTTATTCCCACATATAGCCATCTTCATAGAAATAATAAAAAGCAAATGATTTCAAGATCTGTTCACCCAGCCCTAGGTTCTCCCTTATTAACCGTTTAGTAAAATTTTAAAGCTAGTTGTGATAGGTATCTCAAATTCAATATGTCTAAAACATAATTCGTTTTCTTTTCCTCACCTTTCTTTTCAACTTCTTTATTTTGCAAGGTCACAATCATCCTTTCAGTAGACTATTTTTAAAAATTCAACTTTTCTTAGAATCAATATTATGTATGGGTTTCAAGGCAGAAGAGTTGTAAATGGTAGACAATAAGGGTTAAGTGATTTGCCCAGGGTCACACAGCTAGGAAATGTGTGAGATGAGATTTGAACCCAGGACCTCTTGTCGCTGGTTTGGCTCTAAATCCACTGAACCACCTAGTTACCTCCTCAGTAACCCAAATTTGGAAAACTTCTTGTTGTTCTCATTTCTTTAACTCTCACCTCACATATGCAAAAGCCAGTTGCCAATTTTTTTGTTTCTATTTCATTTATATCTTTTCCTTTCTATTCTTATAGTCACTGTTCAAACTCTGGCCCAGTACCTCTAGGACTAAATATAAACCACTTAGTTTGGCATTTACAATTCTTCTCAACTGAGCCCTAACTAAACTTCTGGCCTTATTACGCATTAATCCTTGTCATAAACTCTACAGTACAATGAAATTGCCCTTTTTTTGTTAATCATATTCAACACTCCATCTCTTTGCCTTTGAATAAGCTATTTCTGTTACTCATAAAAAATTAAAAAATAAAAAGCAAAGCAAAACAAAACAAAAACATCCCTTCTTACTTTTGTCTTTTAAATTGTCCAGATTGAATTTAAGTACCACTTTCTACAAGAAACCTTTTAAATACACTTTGGTCCTAATTTCTCTACTCACAATTTTCCTTTTAGCTATTTTGTACATATTTTCTTTGTATTGTGTTTGTATATATTATGTATGATTTGTCTCCCCAATAGAAAATCCTTGAAGTTAAAGTCTCTTTTACATATGACTATATAGCCTCTGCACCTAACATAGCTCTTGTCATATAGTGTATGCTTAATAAGTACTTATGCATTGATTTGAGCAAGTTTCTAAATCAACAAAAACATAGATCCTTGACTTATGTACTTATGACTATAACAAATGGGATGAATAAGGGAACCAAATGAAATTGAATTGAAATATTTTGCTGAAGTTTACACATTTTAGAAAAAAGTTTCTCTACTCAGGCCTTCACATTTTTCTAAATATTTCATTCCTATTTACTTTTTTTCACAAAATTGGACATAATTTCTTGCTTTGATGGAAGTTCTCTGCTGAGCAAAAACAACAAAATCTAGTAGTGTTGAATATTTTTGCTTTTGAAACATCTGTCACCTGCACATATCAAAATGATTTTATAAAGTCAGTGAGAGTGAACTCATCTGACTGATCCAGGAGTGAAATAGAAATAGTCATCAAAATGAAATTAATAAACTGCAGTAAAGCTCTGAAACAGTTTCCAAAAAAGATCACTAAAGAAATATCTTTTATAGTTCTTCATGTATATATATACATATATTTTTAAATTATCTTTAATTTTTTTAACATTGATTCTTTAAAAATTTTGAGTTCCAAATTCTCTCTTTCTCCATTCTTCCCTGGATTATACATGAACAATCAATAAAAACATATTTCCCTATTAATAATACTGTGAAAGAAAACACAGACCAAAACACCCCAAGAAAAAGAAAGTAAAAAAAAATCCTTTGATTTGCAGTCATACTCCATCAGTTGTGTTTTTTTTTTTTTTTTTTTAGAGATGGATAGCATTTTTCATCCTGAGTCCTTTGGAATTGTTTTAAATCATTGCATTGCTCTGAATATCCAAGTTATTCACAGTTGATCATTATACAATATTGCTTTTTGGTATAAAATACTCTCCTGTTCTGATCACCTCTTTTTGTATCAGTTCATGAAAGGCTCTCCAGGTTTCTCTGAAAACATCCTGTTCATTATTTCTCATAGCACAACAGTATTGCATTATATTTATATGCATTGTTCAGACTTCAATGATGATTTATTGTTCAGTTCCTTTATTGACAAACATCCCCTCATTTTCAAGTCTTTGTCTCCATAAAAAGAGTTTTATAATTTTTCATAAATATAGGTCATGTTCCTTATTTTAAAATATCTTTGGAGTAAAGATCCAATAGTGCTGAAGCCAGGTCAAAAGACATGCATACTTTTATAGCCTTTTTGTTATAGTTAAAATTTTCTTTTCATAATGGTTTGATCAGTTCACAATTCTAGCAGCATTAGTGTCCCAATTTTTCCATATCCCCTCCAATGAATTATATATAGACATAAAATGGCATTGCCTCTAAATTTTTTATGCCATGGCACATGGCCAACTTTTGTATATGTACCATGTGCTGCTGAAAAAAAGATATATTCCTTTTTATCCCTATTCAATAACTATTAATAGATATCTATTAACTCTAATTTTTCTAACCAATTATGCTAAAATATAATCTGTAGATAAGAAGACTTAAATCGCAGATTTAATAACTAAAGTAATTTTCCACTAGCATGTTTTTACTATCTATTTCTCCTTAAGATCTTATTATTTGTCCTTTAAAAATCTGGATGCTATATCATTTGGTCCATAAATGTTTAGTATTGATATTACTTCATTGCTTGTAGTACCTTTTAGCAAGATGTAATTTCCTTCCTTATCTCTTTTAATCTGATCAATTTTTACTTTAGCTTTATCTGAGATCATGATTGCTTCTCCTGCTCTTTTTACTTTAGATGATGCATAATAAATTCTGCTCCATCCTTTTACTGAGCTATGTAGTTGTCCTCTTCCAGGGATTTTTGTAAAGATAAAATGGAATATTTGTGAATTACCACATAGATATTAATTACATTTATTATTATTATAATATCTTGGGCTGAATTAAAATAAACGTGACTTCCAGGAATAAGGAGGTGATAGTGTCTCTGTTCTCTGCTCTATTTGTACCACATCTTTAGTATTATGTTATATTTTAGTTAATAAAGTCTAAGAAAGACTTTAGTAAAATAGAGAATATCCAGAGAAGGATAGCCAAGATGGTGAAAAGCCTGGAAAATATGTGATATGGTTATCAGTTGATGGAATTAGAGAAGTTTTAACTCAGAACAAAAGCAATCAATCACCAAGTATTTTTAAAAGACTTTACTTTTTCATATACCAGATCTGTTCTAATCACTGATATATAAATATATAGAAAGGAAACAATCTGTGTCCTTCAACAAGATTACACTCAAATAGGAAAGATAACATTTAAATTAAATAGGTGCAAACAATACAGAGGTTTTTTTTAATATTTTATTATTTTAGAAAAATTTTCCATGGTTACATGATCCTTGTTTTTACTTTCCCCTTCACCCCTTTTTAGTTCCCCCCATATCCAACGTGCATTTCCATTGCTTTTAACATGTGTGATTAATCAAGACTTATTTACATATTATTGATAGTTGCATTTGTGTGATCATTTAGTGTCACATCCCCAACCATGTCAGCATCAACCCATGTGTTCAAGCGGTTGGTTTTCTTCTGTGTTTCCTCTTCTGTAGTTCTTCCTCTGAATGTGGGTAGCATTCTTTTCCCTAAATCTCTCATAATAGTCCTGGGTTTGCATTGCTGCTAGTACAGAAGTCCATTAAATTTGATTTTACCACAGTGTATCAACCTCTGTGTACAATGTTCTCCTGATTCTGTTCCTTTCACTTTGCATCAATTCCTGGAGGTCTTTCCATTTCACATGGAATTCCTCCAGTTTATTATTCCTTTGAGCACAATAGTATACCATCACCATCATATACCACAATTTGTTCAGTCATTCCCCAATTGAAGGGCATCCCTTCTTTTTCTAGTTTTTTTTGCCACCACAAAAAGCACGACTATAAATATATTTGTACAAGTCTATTTATCAATGATCTCTTTGGGGTACAAACCCAACAATGGTATGGCTAGATCAAAGGGCAGGCAGTCTTTTATAGCCCTTTGGGCATAGTTCCAAATTGCCATCCAGAATGGTTAGATCAGTTCACAACTCCACTAACAGTGTATTAATGTTCCAATTTGGCCACATCCCCTCCAACATTCATTACTCTCCCCTTCTTTCATTTTAGCCATTCTACTAGGTGTGAGGTAATACCTCAGAGTTGTTTTGATTTGCATTTCTCTAATTATTAGAGATTTAGAACACTTTCTCATGTGCTTATTGATACTTTTGATTTCTTTACCTGAAAATTGCCTTTTCATTTCTCTTGCCCATTTATCAATTGGGGAATGGCTTGATTTTTTTATACAATTGATTTAACTCCTTGTATATTTGAGTAATTAGACCTTTGTCAGAGTTTTTTGTTATAAAGATTTTTTCCCAATTTGTTGTTTCCCTTCTGATCTTGGCTACACTGTTTTGGTTTGTACAAAAGCTTTTTAGTTTTATATAATCAAAATAATTTATTTTACATTTTGTAATTTTTTCTAACTCTTGCTTGGTTTTAAAAATTTTCCCTTTCCCATAGATCTGACAGGCATACTATTCTATATTCACCTAATTTTCTTATAGTTTCCTTCTTTATATTCAAGTCATTCACCCATTCTGAATTTATCTTGGTGTAGGGTGTGAGATCTAGAGTTGATCTAAACCTAATCTTTCCCATATTGTTTTCCAATTTTCCCAACAGTTTTTGTCAAATAGTGGATTTTTGTCCCAAAAGTTGGGCCCTTTGAGTTTATCATAGACAGTCTTGCTGACATCACTTACTCCAAGTCTCTTCCACTGATCCTCCCTTCTGTCTCGTAGCCAGTACCATATTGTTTTAATGACCACTGCTTTAGTTTAATATCTGGTACTGCTAGGCCACCTTCTTTCATGGTTTTTTTTCATTATTTCCCTTGATATTCTTAATCTTTTGTTCTTCCAAATGGACTTGGTTATAGTTTTTTCTAATTCAGTAAAAAAGTTTTTTGGTAGTTTGATAGGTATGGCATTAAATAGGTAAATTAATTTGGGTAGAATGGTCATTTATATTATGTTGGCTCTTCCTACCCATGAGCAATCAATATTTTTCCAATTGTTTAGATAAACAATACAGAGTTAATACAAGAAATACTTAAATGGAAAGAGTGTAGTGGCTAGGGGGCTGATAAAGACCTTTTATAGAAAAGTACATTTTAAATTGAATCTTAAAGGAAACAAGAGTAACTCTGGCCAGTGAGAAAGGATATCATATTAGGTTAAAGCAGAATGATGAAATATGAAAGGTCCTGTGGAAGGCATGGCAAGGAGGTCACGATAGCTGAATTGTAGGTATTTGGAAAAGGATAAAGATTAGAAAGTTAAAATGCAACTGGACTCTGAAGAGCTTTAAATACAAAATAAGATGTTCCATTTTGGATTCTGGGGGTAATAAGTAGACACTAGAGTTTGATGAATAGGTGAGAGGGTTTCCTGTGCTTTAGGAAATTCTCTTTGAGGGCTGTGTGGAAAATGGATTATGATGACAGAGGAGACAAGGAGACCAATTAGGAGGTTACTGCCATAATCTAGGCAAGAAGTAGTGAGTGCCTGAATGTTAATGGTGGCTGTATGAAAGGAGATAGTTGTTCTAAAGTACATGAAGAGCTGTCATATGGAGGGATTGGTCTCTTTCTGTTAATTTCCAGAGAAGAAAAAAACAAGAAGTAATCATAAGAAGGCACAAAGAAGCAAATTACTGCTTGATGTCATAGAAACAAAACAAAACAAAACAAAGACAAGCAATGAATTCAGAATGGGTGAATGACTTGAATATAAAGAGGGAAACTATAAACATGTTAAGTGAACACAGAATAGTATACTTGTCAGACTCTCGGAAAAGAAAGACTTTAAAACCAAGCAAGAGTTAGAGAAAATTACAAAATGTAAATTAAATGGTTTTGATTATATTAAACTAAAAAACTTTTGTGCAAACAAAAACAATGTAGTCAAAATCAGAAGGGAAACAACAAATTGGGAAAAAAATCATTATAACAAAAAAACTCTGACAAGGGTCTAATTACTCAAATATACAAGGAGTTAAATCAATTGTATAAAAAATCAAGCCATTCCCCAATTGATAAATGGGCAAGAGACATGAATAGGCAATTTTCAGGTAAAGAAATCAAAAGTATCAATAAGCACATAAGAAAGTTTTCTAAATCTCTAATAATTAGAGAAATGCAAATGAAAACAACTCTGAGGTATCACCTCACACCTAGCAGATTGGCTAAAATGAAAGAAGGGGAGAGTAATGAATGCTGGAGGGGATGTGGCAAAATTGGGACATTAATGCATTGCTGGTGGAGTTGTGAACTGATCTAACCATTCTGGCTGGCAATTTGGAATCATGCTCAAAGGGCTATAAAAAATGCCTGCCCTTTGATCCAGCCATACCATTGTTGGGTTTGTACCTCAAAGAGATCATAAATAAACAGACTTGTACGAAAATATTTATAGCTGCGCTTTTTGTGGTGGCAAAAACTGGAAAAGGAGGTTATGTCCTTCAACTGGGGAATGGCTGAACAAATTATGGTATATGCTGGTGATGGAATACTATTGTGCTAAAAGGAATAATAAACTGGAGGAATTCCGTGTGAACTGGAAAGACGTCCAGGAATTGATGCAGAGCGAAAGGAGCAGAGCCAGAAGAACATTGTACACAGAGACAGATACACTGTGTAAAATAGAATGTAATGGACTTCTGTACTAGCAGCAATGCAATGACCCTGGACAATTCTGGGGGATTTATGGAAAATAACGCTGCCCACATTCAGAAGAAGAGCTACAGGAGTGGAAACAGAAGAAAAACCACTGCTTGAACACATGAGTTGAGGCGGACATGATTGGGGATGTAGACTCAAAACTACCACACCAATGCAACTATCAACAATTTGGAAATAGGTCTTGATCAAGGACACATGACAAAACCAGTGGAAATGTGCGTTGGCCATGGGTGGGGGAATTGCGGGGGGTGAAGGGGAAATTAGGAGCATGAATCTTGTAACCATGTTAAAAATGATTATTAATTAATGTTTAAATTAAAAAAAAAAACAACTTCCTAGCAATTAGAGCTTTCCAAAAACGGGAGTGTACTACTCTAACTACCTTTGGCAGCTAGTGGAACAGTGGATAGAGTGCTAGGCCTAAAGTCAGGAAGATCTGAGTACAAATCCAGTCTGACACTAGCTATGTGTCTCTGGGCAAGTCATTTAAACCTATTTGCCTCAGTTTCCTCATCTGTAAAATGAGCTGGAGTAGAAAAAGGCAAACTACTCCAGTTTCTTTACCAAGAAAACCCCAAATGAGGTCACAAAGAATTGGACACAATGGAAACAATTAAACAATGAAAATCTTGAGAAGTGATGTTGTTATGTTGAGGGTTGGATTAGAGGGCCTCTGAGATTCTTTTCCAATCTAAAATTCTCTGATTCTTTGATCCTAATCTGTTGTTCTAACTAATCAGCCACTGCAAGAGTACTTTTGTAACAGCCTGACTAGCAGAGATATTAGCCTAACTCACTTTGATCTTGCCACAATGATTAAAAGCCATTTTTGGCCTCTGCTGTAAAAGTTTCAACTGGAATTGTTCTCAAAAATGCAGATTTAGTCTCAAAATGCTTCCAACTGCAAATATTTTACT
Organism: Gracilinanus agilis; assembly: GCF_016433145.1. NCBI lineage: Eukaryota > Metazoa > Chordata > Mammalia > Didelphimorphia > Didelphidae > Gracilinanus > Gracilinanus agilis. The sequence goes on from NC_058130.1 coordinate 257,231,042, forward strand.
ATAGCTGGTTGTGATATGACCTTTTTGTTTTCTGAAGAAAATTATTTTTTCTTCACCTCAAATATACTAACACGTTTACACTTCTGAGAATTACTTAGCTTTGCATTTAGTTCACTAACATTTAGGGAATTTATTTCCCATTGCTTGCAATTTGTATTTAAATGAGCTTCTAGAGTCACATTATCACTGAAACAAGAGAACCAAATCAAAATAAGTTGATACATTATAACAGAGAAAAAGAAAATAGATTAAAGTTTACACTGATTACTTTTTAGAATATGGCCTAATGATGTACAAATACATTCTATTGTAGTTTAAGTCTCTCCCAGTGTCCAGAGCAGTCTGAAACAATTCTAAATAAAATATGCCAAGTTTAGTTCCCATCAATGTACTAGGAAAATGCAGCAACTTGGGCTGTTTTTTATAGCATGCTCATTGAAGACAATCAGAAGAATGAAGGAATGAGAAAAGGAGAGAAGCAACTTTGCTAAATACCATAGACAAGCAGTTCCCAGTAAAGGAAAGGACCCTGAAACAAACCAGTTAAAGAAGAAAGCTTTGGCTGTGGGGGAAAAGAAACCAAACAGAAGCCAGAAAAAAAAGGGGGTGGGGGGAGAACAATAGATACTGAGAAGAAAGTATTCCCAAGAGAAGGTGTGGCCCATGTAATGATTTTGACATGTCACATAATGTATGCATAATTTTAAATTGGCAGATTTCCTTAAACAAACACAACAAAGCAAATACTGGGCAAGCTGCCAGTGTGGACTCGTGTGCTCTGGATTGATAGACTGCTTGATTGTTGATATGTGTCTGAGTAGGATCCAGTTTCTAAATCTCTCCCATTATCAGATCTTTTCTTCCCACATCTGATTTGTTTATTGGTATTGAGTTGTTCTCTTCCCGTAGTTAACTGCTAACATTCAATTTTTCCTATTGAGAAGAGGAGCCCATTAATTCACAAGGACATTGTTGTGTATTAGTTTTGTGGCATACTTTATCAAGAGTTTTTATTGATTTTTTTTGTTTTCTTATATGATCAGAGTTTCCTCCAGCTTTCTTTCTCACCATTCCCAAAGAGTCATATATATGTATACATATAAGTGTGTATACATAGCACATTGAATATTTTAAGGCAAAAAAGGAAAAAGAAGAGGAAACAAATTAGAATTAGCATAACTGACTTATATTGAAAAGTCTGAAAATATGTGCAAGTGAGTAGCTTGCTGGAGAGAAGTACAAATATGGAGTAAGGCAAAGAGGAACTAAAGAAGGCAATGAAAAAAATTTGCCCTTCTCAAACTCAATTCAGGGTTCTTTTTTTTCTTTTCTATTCAACCTGGGTGGGCTGAGGGACTTTTGCACCTAGTGTGTGTAGACAATGAATAGAGCAATGGATTTGGAATTCTATAACAACTACAAAAAGATTTTGTACCTCTTGTGCCAAGAGGCTAATTCCCTCCCCAATTCTTTCTCCCAAGGTTTTCATTTCATTTTCAATCTTTTTCCTCAAGTAATCTCATTCTGTATATTTAAAAAAAATAACCCTAAAATTCAACAAACAAACAAAAAACAATTCTTGCTTAATCTCTTCCAGGTATTCTAGTTGAGTTTATGTTTTTTTCTGAAGCTTTGCTTGGAGATGTAGATGATTCTCTTATGGTGGAATTCTTAAATTTTTTTCCAGTCTGCCAACATATTTCCTTACTTTAGACTTGATATTAAGACTGGCACAATGGTTCTTCTAGAGGTGAGGTCTTTTGCTGGTCCCGTTGCTGCTTTCTTAGTATGGTGAATGTTTCTCAGGGGCATCTACAAAAATGTTATTGCTTCCAAAGGTCTAATGTAGGGTAAAGTCTCTTTCTTTTCTTTCTGGTCTGAGCTCTGCAAATTCCTGAGTTGGGATTGAGTCTGTGCAAAAGTATAGTGTTACCAGGTACTCCTACCAACTGCCTGGAAAACTTCATTGCCTTAGTGACTGAATTGTAGTCTCTCATTTGGTATGGCTTTCTTACTTAGATTATTCCTTGGTTTTATTCCTGAGGTCTGAGACTCAACCCTACTGATGCTGGTTTCTGTGCTTCTTCTTTTCTCACTACATCACTCCAGCTTTTCTCCTTGTAATATCACTCTTCTGTATAGATCTCCTTTTTGATCCATCCTGGAGATGTGATCCAGAACTGGACAGTGGACATCAAAGCTACCAGTTGGTATCAGGGCTCAGTGTGGGTATAGAGTTAACCTAATGAGAGTTTGGAATCTTCTCTTAGCCCTTGCAGCACTATCTATCCTTGAGGCACTCTCCATGTGGGCGCTCTTAACCCAACCTATCCCCAGTGTCCACAGACCTCTCAGTTGCCCTTTGGTGAGTAGGACTGGGCCGGTGACGTTTTCTGGATTTCCTCTGGTGCATTCTCTACATCTCTTTGTGAGAGTTCAAGGATGATAACTCACAACATTATCATTCCACAATCTTGGTTCTGCAGTCCACTTTTAGATTTTTAAAATCTTTACCCCCTACAGGAACTTGTAGATTATAAATATTTATGGCGACTTTTATTATAAACATTGTTCTCAGATATTTTGTACCAGTGTTTTGTCTAGGCATTTGTGGGATATAGCTCTGCCTGGGATAAAGGTTGGGGGCCAGTAAAATTTATTTATTTATTTAATTCTCAGGCATATTTTGAAATCTACATACATATTAATGAGATTTGTTTTCCATTTGTGTGTGAAGGGTAATAGTCTTCTGATATATAATCCTGGCATGCCATGATGTGTTAAACAGATTTTGCCCTTTTCTTATAAAATCTGTATTAACTGTGGGATCTTAAAAGATAATTCATTTATAATTACTGTTGGTGATAAACTAGTCTTAATTCATCATTTTGAATACCTCCATTTCTAAAACCAAAAACAAATGATTTAGTCATTTGTTTGCCATTTTGTCAACATATGTTTTATTGAATTCATGAATGTCATACATGAAGGTCCTTTTGATTTCAATCTTTGATCTTTGCTATTTTAGGCACTTTATCTGGTAGTAATTCACTTTCAGTTATAATCAGTGAATTCAATGGAATGTTTCTGTTTAGTCTTCATTAATGTTCATTGATAAATATATGTTTATTTTTAAAGTATCTTTGTAACTTTTAACCTGTTTATTATATGCTCTGAGAACATCTACCAATATTCTTTCTCTTTTTTGATAAACATGACTTTTTCAATAGTTATCTTAGAAGTGATGGACCTTGTATTTCATTACTACTATACATATTATTATGATACTTTTCAAATATATTGTGATCCATTTTTCCTCATAATCATTATCAGTGGCTCAGAAATTCCATGTTGATGGATATGGAGGATATTTTTCAGAGAAATAATTACAACAAAAGTACTTACTCAAAATATTTTTATTTTAAATATATTTTAAAATATTTATGTTTTCCCCATAATAATAGTTTTTGATCAATCAATCAAGAAGAAAGCTTTTATTAAATGCTTACTATCTGCTTTGTATTAGTCTAGATGTTAAGGATTCAAAAATAGAGAATGAAAATCTCTACTCTCAGGAATTCCTTATGTTCCTGAGTTTGCTTAATAATTTTACAAAGTGATTTAGATAGAGATACTTTGACCTCTTTTGACAGCAGGGACTTTCTTTTGCTTTTCTTTGTATCTTCACATTTAGTATACTGATATATCGTAGCCTCTCATTTACTGACTGGTTTCACATTTCATCTTTTTTTTCAGTGTCACAACAAATTTGTAAGGTAATTACATGTTATTGCCTCTTCTTTGCTAAAAAAGAAAATGGGATTTAGAGAAATTATGGAAGTGACTCTATATTGTGAATATCTTTAAAATTGGGGCTATATTGTTTTAGGGTTTATATTCTGTCTATCCAAGAGTGCTTAATAAATTAAGTATATTTTTCATGATGTCAGATTTAGTAAGTAAGCCATTACTTAAGTTCAGTTTTAAAACTTGAATTATATTACTCTTACTACATTGCATTGAAAAATAGATTTCCTTTCTTATGTGTCTACATGATTTTTGATTTGTACCAAATAATATGGAAAGTACATTACTCATAATATATAATATGATTGCCTTGTCTTTTAAGTAGACTATGCAATTTTCTTCACCAATTATTTAACACTCTTCTACCAGAAACTATTATGGAGGCTTTAACATCCCAGGCCTATTAAGCACAAAAGATTTTTGTCAAAGGTAGCCTTTAAAGTACCTGAGAATAAATTTCACTAAGTGAACATGAATTTGATTGACAGAGAAAGAAAGAGAAATGTTTAATAAGGATGAGCAATTATATGGATTATCAAAAGAAATTCTTAGCTCAATAAAATACAACTGAATAAAAATTACTCTTATATAAAGCAAATAGAATTTATAACAATAATCCTAAAATAAAAAGAACACAATTATTTCTAAAAAGAGCATACTATGGTGCTTGATTGTACCTACCTTGACAGAAAATGATGTTACCTGCCAAAGAGAATGTAAAAGTGTTTAAAAGGTGGAAAGAGCTATTTTTTCTTTCCTCTCCCCAAGAAAAGTCTTCTATCTAAACAGAAAAAAGAAAGTTGTGATGCTCCCTCAAGTGTGCTGGACTCTTGAGGACAAGATAGGCAAAACACACAGAATAAGCCATAAAGTTTTCTATTCTACTGTTGAACAGGCAGAAGGAACAATAAAGACAGAACTAAAGTGATTCCAGGTAATTTGTGTCTTCAAATTCAACTTACTATTTCTGGTCAAGTAGAACACAGAGTCAAACCTGATTAGCTCTACCTTCTTGATACTTGAAAGTGTTGTTTATCTTCTAGATTCTGATCTACACCATATTTTAAAGAGTACTATTATTGCTTTCCTCTTCAAGGAAGAAGAAATCTTGAATCATGAGAGTCTTGACCTATCAAAGGAAGAAGTATTTTTGATGCTTTGTTTCATCATGTTTCATCAATCAGTCATTCAAAAAACAAGATATTAAACATCTGTTATGTATCACAGATTGTGCTAGACTCTAGATTTAAGAAAAATGATGAAGAGCAAAACTAGCACCTTCCTTCAAGGAGCATTTTTGGGAGATGATATAATACTTTTTTTCTGAGTTACCTCTACAACTTAATACTCAAAGAGTTGCAAGTGGAATCCCTAATAATTTATAAGGTTCAAGGGTAATCCATAATCATCACATTGTAACTTACAGGTCCTTATCAGTGGTCTTCATTATAGCTAGCAAATGGACACAATTTATGCAAAACAAAGATATATATATATATATATATATATATATTTATATATATATATTGTATAGGTAGATAGATAGATAGAGATAGAGATAGAGATAGATAGAGATAGATAGATAGATAGATAGATAGATAGATAGATAGATAGATAGATAGATAGATAGATGGTATGGTAAGAAAAGTAACTACAAAACATTTCACACATAAACCTGGGGTACACTTTCCAATAAATACACAGTGCAGTAGGAAGAGTATATAAAATTTAGAACACACTGGTAGATAAGTAGAGAAAGGGAAAATGTACAAAATAATCCATGCAGCAGCATTCTCTCCTTACACTTCTTCCCAAGGTACAATGGCTCTGCTGGACAAGTTCTTCAGCTGGGCTTTCTGGAACTCATCATAACTTGACTCTCAGCTGACATGGATGGTTCTCTCTCAAATGTTCTCTCCTGCCAGACATCATTCTTTTTGAAATGGTCACATGCTGGAAGATCACTTTTCTCCATACCTGTTTCTCCATAGAAAGGATGTCTTTGTTTCTTTTTGGATATATATCTCCTTTTACTTGAATTTTTTCTAATTGTTCTAAAAATGCTGCTAGTTTGCACCTCTCCCTTTATGTGTTTTGCCCAGTGGGGATTTATATACATTTCTACCATTAGGTGAGTATCCCTACTGTGAGGTGGACGGGAACTAGAAGAATCCTTCCCAACTTTCTCACAGAAACACATAAGTTACATTTTTCCAAACTCTTGAGTCTACATATGTTATTTGACACCACCAGGACCTTGGCCAATTTCCACCCAACATATTGACAACTCTCTTCTGGTTCAATTATAGAAACTTTTATTTTATAAAAGAATAATAGGGCTTATACATATCTTTTATTATTATATTTTAGAATGTTGTTACTCTTTATCTTTATTATCTTCATCTTGCTTCTTGTAATTATATCAACTATGAGGTATGGTGGTGGTATTGAAAAGTCAAGTCTTCCCTCCTCTCCACTACATCTATGCCCTATTTCTTTTCAAAACCCTCCTATTAGTGAACTGGAAAGAACTCCAGGAATTGATGCAGAGCGAAAGGAGCAGAGCCAGAAGAACATTGTACATAGAGACTGATATATTATGGTAAAATCTAATGTAATGGACTTCTGTACCAGCAACAATGCAATGACACAGGACAGTTATGAGGGATTTATGGTAAAGAACGCTACCCACATTCAGAGGAAGAACTACAGGAGTGGAAACAGAAGAAAAACAACTGCTTGAACACATGGGTTGATGAGGACATGATTGGGGATGTAGACTCGAAACTACTACACCAATGCAACTAACAACAATTTGGAAATAGGTCTTGATCAATGACACATGTTAAAACCAGTGAAAATGTGCATTGGCCATGGGTGGGGGGAGTGCGGGGGGTGAAGGGGAAAGTAGGAGCATGAATCATGTAACCATGGTAAAAATGAATATTAATAAATGGTTAAAAAACCCTCCTATTAAACAAGGAATTAATAAATTTAAACATTCTCTCTCCCTTCCTTCTCCTTAAGAAGTCAGACTTATACATAGATTGTATATATACATATATATATAATCATATAATGCATATTTCCATGTTCAGCATGTTATGAAACAACACACATATTATAGAGAGAAATTAATAGAGAAAATAAAGCATAGTATGTTACAATTTACATTCAGACTTCATCTGTTCCTTCTATGTTAGTAGATATTCTTTTTCATCATGATTCCCTTGGATTTGTCCTGTATCCTTGCCTTGTTGATAATAGTTATCATTCACAGTTGATCATCATATATTATTGTTGTTACTGTGTACTATATGTTAAAAGGAATTTAAATTTTTTTAGAAATGAAAAGTAAAATGTTTCTTGAGAGGATATAATAATTAAAGAAATATATTTATATCTTTAATCAAACAACAATCATTTATTAAGTGGCAGTCTGTACTGAACATATAAATACAAAGATAAGACTATTACTACTCTCAAGAAAACTGTATATCAGAGGATACAATATGTACAAATATAACTGTATGTTGAATAAAAATAGTCAGAAAAAATCCAGGTCATTAAATATAAAGTGGATAGGAAGGAAGCACATTAGTAAAAAAAAAAGATTTCATGTAGAAGATGATGCATAAGCTGCATCTGTAAAGATTGCATAGGTGGAGATCTAGGTGTTCTGGTGAGAAGGGAAAGAGGGAGCTTTTCTGAAGATAGGAAAACAAATGGAAAGGCATTGAGATGGAAAAAGTAACGCCATGGATGAGAAACAGAGAAGAGGCCTGCCTAACTATTGTGGAATAAATGCAAAATGGGAAGTAATCCATAATGAGACTGAAAATCTAAGTCAGGATCAGATTTATTAGGACTGTAGAACCTAGATAATTTTTATACATTTTTCTAGAGGTGAAAGAAGCAACTGGATTTTATTGAGCAGCATAGTGACCTGGTCAGATGTTGGCTTAAGGAAAGTCATGTTAGCAGCTATGTGGATAATGGATTGGTGTGGGGAGAGATTTGAGGCAGGAAGACCTAGTAGGAAAACACTGCAATAATCCCAGTGAGAGAAGATAAAGGCTTGTAGCAAAGTATTCAAGTAGAGAAAGGGCTTAACTTCCAGAGATGTTGCTGAATTAGAAAAGACAATATTTGGCAACTGGTTGTATTTGTGAGCTCAGGGATCACCTTCATCCCAGAATCATTGTGAAAATAAAATACTATAATAATTATAAAATGTTTAGAGAGTGCCTGGCATATAGTAAAATCTTTAAAATGTGAGTAATTATTATTATTATTATCATCATTATTAGCTATTCAACTGAGTCTAATATCATATTATCAAGATCAGGAACATGGAAGACTAGAAAAATTGTGGTGGCTTCCACAGAAATAATGAAGCTTGGAAAAGGGAAGTATTTTGGCTGAATATTCTTTTTAGACATGTTGACTTTGAAATGCTCATTGGATAATGAGTTCATTAGACAGTTGGTGCAGGGGAACCAAAACTTAGGGCAAAGAATGTGGCTGGACACATAGTTTAGTGAGTTATATACCAGGAGATGATAGTTAACCTCAGCCAAGTTGATAAGGTCAGCAAGTGATAAGGTCTAGAGAGTAAGGACAAAGCAGTAGGGAAGAAAACCCAAGACAGAAATTTGGGGAACAATCCAAATGAGAAAGAGAGATCTATTGAGTCAGCAGAAGTTGTTGTTGGATAGGTAAGGGGAAAACTGGGGCAGAAGACTATTACTATGGAAGAGAAAATATCTCTAGGAAGATACGATGGCCAACAGTGTTAAATCCAACAGGGAGTTCAAAAAGGGCGAGGATTGGAAAAAAAATCCATTAGATTTGTCAATTAAGTCATTGTAATTTTGGATGAACGATAAGATCAGAAGCCTGATAGGAAAGAATTGAGAAGTGAATCAGAGGAGACATATGACCATCATATTTATGAGATGAAGTATTAGCTAATATGATCCAAATATTGAGTTCCTGAATGGATAGCCCCTGTGGAGATAAAAATAGTTTTCTTTCTAGATGCCAGTTACCACTGAGAGTGAGAAACCATAAAATGCATTGAATACTGTATGAAACATTAAGAATACAGGAAGCTTAAAAGATTCTCCCATTTGCTTCTTTATTCTTTTTGGTCAACAATATTTCAAAATTTATTTGTGTATCAGTGCAATTAGAGTCAGAATGCTACTGTGCAAAAACAGCTATCTTGTAGAGTCACATTCTATGCTCTAGCAGTGTTCTTGTTTCCTTACTGAATGGAGTGGTGGATTAATTTTACTCTTGCAATTTTATTCTTTGAAAAAAATCAGTATCTTATTTTTCCTGTCCCCATTCTTTCATTTTCCCAAACCCTCACTAGCCCAGGGTGTTGTGAGATATATTTGGTAAAAAGACCATATAGTCTGATCTTGAAAGACATAACAACAAAAAGCCTCTCAATATGTAATAAAATACAATTGTAAGGAAAGCCAAATCTATGATGCAATGGATTCTGATCATTGATATTTTTATAGCACTTTAAAGGCTGAAACAGGTTTTATATCTATTTTCTCATTTGAATCTCGGAATACTATGAGATACTAAATATTACTAAGAATCAGGCAAATGGTAATAAGGGCTTGAAGTAAAAGATGTGACTGGAGAGAAGGACGTGGTTATGAGAAATTATTATTCCCACTTTAGAGACTTAGAAAACTGAGACCCATGGAAGTTAAATGATTTACTTAACACACTGCAAACAAATAATCTGATATAGAGGACTGAATCTATGTTCTCTTTACTCCAGGTTCAGCACTGTCTTCCACTGTATAACACAGCTAAACATCAAAGAGGAAAGAATCATTTTTTGAGGATTTTTTTTCTTTTTGGAGTAAGGGAAGAATCTATGCCTATTGTAAGGATAATTTTGTAAAGTGGAATTTTTGGAATGTTCAGAGCAGAGAGAGTGACAGAGCAGATGGTTGAGCCAGAAGCAAATGTTTGTGGGAAGGAAACTCCACTTTTACAAAACTGTCCTTACACTATGAAACTCCCTATATGAATATAGAGTAATACTCCTTTCTATCTCAGTGTTAGAATAGGAGTTTTTAATGTGGGGTTTATGAACTTTAAAAATAATTTGATAATCATATTTTAATAGAACTATCCTTTTATTTTATACAATTAAAAAAGCATTATTCATGGAAAAAGTTCACATGATTTCCAAAAAAAGTCTGCAAGGAAGAGAATAAACATTTATATAGTGTCTACTTTGTGCCAGGAATTTTGCTAAGCAATTTTTACAAATATCTTCTCATTTGATCTTCACAACAATTCTTCAAGGTAGATACTCTTATTATCCTCAACTTAGAATTGAAAAAAATCTGAGACAAATATAGAGGTTAAGTAGTTTACTCAGGTAAATTTACTGAATAGCTAGTAAGAGTCTAAGACCTACAAATAGTAGTCACAGGTTTTCTAGACTATTGGGTACATGAAACACAAATAAATGGTAAGAACTCCTCTGTCAAGAGAATCGCCTTTGTACTATGAGGCCAAGAGAATTGTCTATCATCATGTAACTAATATATTTATAAATTGATATATATGTGAATATATATTCTATATGAGATAATTCTTGAATCCTGGTGTTCTTCACCTTAAGGACAGCTCTATAGTGTGATAATTAGATTAAGTCTACACTGTCCATCTAAATCACCAAAGGTGAGAGCACCTCCAAATTCTGGGAGGTCCTAACCCACGTGGGCTAGAGTGAGTGATGAATCAGAATCGACTGACCGCCCCCTAGGCACTCTATGAGAAAGCATCTATTGTGATTGGACATGCAAGCTAGGGGAAGGCACAGGAAGTGAAGCATAAGTCACCCCTTTAAAAAAGAGGGACTTGAATGAGTGAGAGAGCTTCTGGTGAAGAGGGCAGATGGTGAAGGAGGTCTTCTAGCTCTTCTGGTCCGTGGAGGTGGTGAGTTTAAAGACTAGACTAAATCTTCCTGAACTTCTCTTAAGGAACTTCCTTAATAGACTCTGTGAATGAAGCTTCATTCATCTCCAGGCCTCTGGCCCTCTGACTCTGGGCTGAGGGTTAATTAGGTATACCTGGATTAATTAGAGGATCGTAGCAATTTGGCTACTGTGTTAGATTCTTATTTCCTTATTTCCTCTCTCTCTTCTTTTTTTTATTATTGGACATTTATTAATATTTGTTTTTAACCTGTTTACATACTTTATGCCCCTACTTTCCCCTTCTACCCCCGCTCTCCCCCCACCCATGGCCAATGCACATTTCCACTGGTTGTAACGTGTCCTTGTTCAGGGTCTATTTCCCATTCATGTCTGCCTCAGCCCATTCATTCAAGCAATTGTTTATCATATATGTTTCCTCTCCTGCAGTCCTTCCTCTGAATGTGGGTAGCATCTTTACCACAAATCCCTCAGAGCTGTCTTGTGTCATTGCAGTGCTGCTGGTACAGAAGTCCATTACATTTGATTTTACCATAGTATATCAGTCTCTGTGTACAATGTTCTTCTGGCTCTGCTCCTTTCACTCTGCATCTGTTCCCGGAGGTCTCTCCAATTTGCATGCAATTCCTCCAGTTTATTATTCCTTTTAGCACAATAGTATTCCATCACCCACATATACCACAATTTGTTCAGCCATTCCCCAATTGAAGGACATCCCCTCATTTTCCAGTTTTTTGCCACTACAAAAAGCGCAGCTATAAATATTTTCGTACAAGTCTGTTTAGCTATGATCTCTTTGGGGTACAAACCCAGCAATGGTATGGCTGGATCAAAAGGCAGGCATTCTTTTATAGCCCTTTGGGCATAGTTCCAAATTGCCAGCCAGAATGGCCGGATCATTTCACAACTCCACCAGCAATGCATCAATGTCCCGATTTTGCCACATCCCCTCCAACATTTATTACTCTCCCCTTCTTTCATTTTAACCAATCTGCTAGGTGTGAGGTGATACCTCAGAGTTGTTTTCATTTGCATTTCTCTAATTATTAGAGATTTAGAACACTTTCTCATGTGCTTATTGATACTTTTGATTTCTTTACCTGAAAATTGCCTATTCATGTCTCTTGCCCATTTATCAATTGGGGAATGGCTTGATTTTTTATACAATTGCTTTAACTCCTTGTATACAATTTCGACTTGAGATTATTCTTAATTGAGGATTGATAATAGTTCAATCCTCTGGCAACCATCTTTTAATATATTGAACCCAAAAAAACCCTTTTCCCACCTTACAATAGTCAATATGATAAGTGAAACTAATATCTATTTAAAGTACGTACTCTATGGAAATACTGACTACGATCATCTTCATATTTTATCTAGAGGTTTTAAAAAAAAGATACAAAATATTGAAAATTCCAGCAAATATCTCATAAACATGAGAGTTATCATTAGAGATAGATAAAAAGAAACTGTATAGAAAACTGTAAAGAAAATCAATAATAGAGAGGAACTTTAGTAAAGTGTCAAAGAACTAATTGAGTATTTCATTCTGCAAATGCCTGGAGTAATAATGGATAGATGATCTGGAACAATAGAAAAACTATTAAACTATGTGTCCAAAGATCTGGATTCCAGACTTCATTCTGAACATTACAAATTGTAACATTAAAGGACATATTTAAGTTATTTGAACTTTCTTTTTCATTTATATACACACACACGGAAATAAAACTGTATTATAATATGTATAGAATTACTGTGAGTTTTGTAATGTGAGATGGCTAACAGAAACTTTTTGCTTCTGTAATTTCAAACAGTCACAAAAAGTCAGTTAAAGATCTTAGAATCTTCAGAAAGTCAGTTAGAACTTGACGCTATAAATAGAGGCAAAGTTCCAACTGCGGGGCTTTTGCCTTCTAGCTTTTGCTGTGGCTGGAGGCTTTTGCTTAGGCTTAGCCTGTTGGCTTCAGCCTTTTGGGTTAGGTTTAACCTTGGCCTGTGCTTATTTTGTCTTGGGGAAATTTAGACCTATCTCATTTTTCTGGATCTCTCCATCTACATCCCTCCCATGCCCCTGAATTTCCTTTGGGCCCTGGGTGGAAGGGAGTGTTTGGTGATTGGACATTGTGGGTTTATTTTCTATTGACAAGTAGAATATCCTCAAATGACTTACCCCTAGTTTTAGTGATTTGATAAAGACTTTACTTAAAAGGCAATCAAATCTTCCTGACTGGGAGAGCAAGCTCTCTCAGTTTAAACCTCTTCATGACCCATCCCCCACCATCATCCCTCTCCCTAGCAGTAGTTAGAAAACCCTGAACCTCTTTCCCTCTCATTAACCTGAGATGAATGAATCCCCTTGTTACCTACTCAAAGTCTCTGGTGAATCATTATATCAAAGATTAAGGCAAGGGCTAAAGAGAGAAGGAATTATTTTTATTTCTTGAGGTGAACTGTGGGCATCCATCTTGGGAGGAAGAACCTACCTGAGACTTCCTGCAGTCGTCAGTTTGACTGGCAGGGAGGAGCTCTTTCGACTTCTCCCTGAGGGACTTTAGAAATTAACCAGAGAAAATCATCCACCCAAACCTAAACATTTCTGACTGGCCCAAATTTCTTTACATCATAGGGATACCTTCTCTGCTTGAAGGGTTCAACCTATTTCCCCAGTGTCTTCTGTCTCTACCCTTCAGTGTCTCGCCTGTTTTAAACTGCCTCTCCTGAATACCCCACCTATTCCCTCATCATCCAATATACCACCTCTTTCATTCCTTCCCTAAATTCAACTATCCCCTTCATTCCTCCTCCTAATACCTACCTCACCTTTATCCTCCCTTTAACCAAAGACTGAAGAGATTACCCACATCTTGATAACAGTTTCAAATGAGGATTGTAGAGTGGTTTTTAAACTGAAGGTCCATATAAATATAAATAAGACAGAGGATTGTTTTTTTCCCCCAGGCTTCTTGGTCATCATATTACAAGAAATTATTAAAGATAACTTCCCAGAGATCCTTGAACAAGAAAATAAAATTGAAATTGAAAGAATTCACAGATAACCTCCAGAAAGAAATCCTCAATTGACTATGTCCAGGAATGTAATAGCTAAATTCAAGAGCCACCAAGCCAAGGTAAAAATACTTCAAACAGCCAGAAAGAAACCATTCAAATACCATGGAGCTACAATCAGGATCACTCAGGAGCTAGCAGCTTCTACATTAAATGATAATAAAGTATGGAATATAATATTTAGGAAGGCAAAATATTTGGGTTTACAGCCCAGAGTTACCTATCTAACAAAACTGAGTATATTATTCCAGGGGAAAAATGGTCATTCAATAAGATATAAGATTTCCAAGTATTCTTGAGGAATAAGCCAGACTTAAACAAAAAATAATAATTGGAGGCCAAATATGAGACATGATAGAAGCCCAGAAAGGTAAATAAGAAAGAAAAAATTTAAGGAACTCATTAAGGTATAAATAGATGTTTTAAGGTTGTGCCTAGAGGCCTGATCTTGTAGAAAATGAGTGTCCTGTTGTCCTGTAGGGAGGGTATAGAGCAAAAGGAATCTTGCTCAGGTAGGAAGATGGTGGCATGGCCAGAGGTAAGTTATGTTCACTTCTGGAGTGGGGCCAAGTGTTCTGCTGAAGCTGGTGCCTGGGTTCACCTTTATTATGCCTATGTATGACTCTTGCATCTAGGTTTTTTCTTTTCATGATTACCATCCTAATAGAAGCCTTTGACTTCTGTCACCTGCATTATTGAAATAGCTTCCTCATTGGCTTCTGTGCCTTTTTCTAAGCCATAATCCATAGCATTGTAAAAGCAATAGTCATAAAACATAGCACTGTTACTGCCCTTCTCAATAAATACTAGTGGGATCCATTTTACCTCTGGAATCAAATACAAACTCCTCTGTTTAACATTCAATGGTCTTTAAAACCTGGTTCCAGACTATTTTTCCAATCCAATTATAATGCATTCCCCCTTTCTGCCAAAATACATTTCCTCTTCTTGTCTTTGAGTTTTTACATGTCAGAACGTACTCCTTTCTCACTTTCATCTCCTAAAAATCTAAGATCAACCTAAGTGCCCTCCACTACCTAATAAAGCATTTCCTTACACTATCAGTTCCAACAAGTAGTTCCATCTAGTAGGCTCTTAATAAATGCTTATTGGTTTGGCCTGACATGTGAATTTCCTTGATATTTTATAAATACTTTGCATAGGGGAAGCTCTGGGATAGTGAAGAGAGAGCTGGCTATGTAGCCAAGATGTCCTTGGCTTCCATTTCCATCTTTGACCTATTCTGACTGTGTGACTCTGTGTATGCTACTTAGCCCCTCAGTAATATCATTTAAACTAGTGACATCAAATTAAAATAGAAATGGGAACCACTAATCTTTACCTAAAGATCTCTTCCCTGTTCTGCTAACTTCATCATGTAACAGTTTGTATGTTTTCCCATAAAATTATAAAGCCAACATTTCACATTTTTCTTACTCCACAGCAATAGTATCCCATGACTTTTATGTAGAATTGCTTTTTAGTCATTCCCGAATCAATAAGAATCTGCTGGGTTTATAGTATCTCCCCCTCAAACTCCTCACTAAGAGCAGTGCTCTGCTATTAATATTTATTTGATGTAGAAGCTTTCTGTCTTTTGACCTCCTTGCTTAGCTATAAATGTGTGGATCTGAGTTCTGACTTTCTAGTCCCTCTTTTTTTCTAATAATTCCAATTTGATTTCCTGAGTTATTGAATCAATTTACATGCTTGCCAAGAGTATGACTGTGGCTATCTTTCTGCCTTCACTCCAGTAGTGACTATTCCTCTTTTATCATCTTTTCTATCTTTAACACATCTTACTAGATGTGCTCAGAATTGCTTTGATTTTCATTTTTTATAATTGGTGATTTGAAGAAATTTCTCATACAATTGTTAATAGTTTATTATTCTTTTGAGAATTATTTGTTCATATTCTTTGACTATCTGTTTTAGAAATCACATAAATGTGTTAAAAACTGTGATAAGCCCATTGAAACCACATGATACACTAATACACTGCTATAATTTGTAGATCTCAACTCTTCAGAGCTAAAGTGTGACCCTATTTAAAGGTAAATATTAGGCCATGGAAGCATAAGTTAATAGTTTATTTCATAAACTAGAAACAAAGCTATAAAAGCCTCATTCATCATCCATTCAAATGATTTTCTTTTAATTCATCTCCAACCTTACACAAATATTCTTTCCTTTTTTATTTTTTAACTTATTTTTATTATTTTTAAAGAGAAAGGGGGCCAGAAATTAGTAAATGGTGGGAAAAAAAGCAACAACAACCCAATTATATCTGTCTGAAATATGTTGGAAGTCAGTTACTAGAAGGGTGTGCTTCAAGTTACTAGAAAGAGAGGGAGAAAGGGAGGATTTGGGTTCTACAGAGTGACTTAACTCAATGAACAATTATGTAATTTAACGCAGTAACATGATCCCCCTGGTGGTTAGGCAGATTTTTAAAATAACTTTTTTTTTAGCAGTGAAGTCAATTTTCTTTGCTTAATTCTTAGCTCAACCAGGAAGAATAATATTCATTTCTTAAAAATAATTCTAACTGAAAAATGCTAGCTGATAAATGTAAAACAAAAAAATTAAAATAAATGTTTTCGAGGTAGGAAAAAGAAAACATTTAGAATCCCCATCAATAAAGAAGCAAGCTGTTGTCAGTCCAATGACTATAGCAGAGGGGCATAACTTGCTGATTAAATGGCTATAAAAAGGGGAATGTGCCACAACAAACAATATATCATATGCCTAACATGTGCAAAGTACTGTATTCCGTACAAAGATGAATAAAACATTGTCTGAGACTTCGAGAAGTTTATAGCCTAGCAGGGAGATAAAATATATATTTATATAAATAACTATAAGTTAGGCAGAGTACATGTTTCAAAAGAGAGGCATAGAATGTTATGTGAGTTCAGAGGAGGGAGTGATTATTACTGGCGAGGGGTACTAGGAAAGATTTTATGGAAGAAACCACATTTGAGATAAACTTGAAGAATGCATAGTGTTTGAAAGATGAATTTTGAGGGCATGAATACAGAGGAAAAAAATTGGTGCATGTTTGGCAAATAGTGAGCAATACAATTTGATTAGAAAGTAGGTTATCTGAAGGACAGCCAGATGATGGAAGGAGTTTAAATTTTATTCAATAGACAATAAGCAGCCATTGAAGGCTTAGAATATGTGAAATATGTGTAATGTGATCAAATATTTCTTGTGTGGAGATTATTGTGGCAGTTCTATACACCAAATGAGCTGATACATGTATGACATTCTATAAACCTTAAAGTTCTAGTTAAAATTAAGTTGTGTTGTTGTTATTTATAAAGAGGAAGAATGGGAAGGGGAAAAAACCCTAGAGTAACCAGTTATGAAAATATTATAAAATTCTAGATATTGGCTAATTTGAATCTGAACTAGTATACAAAAATGAAATAGAATATTAATATAATTAGATATGTCAATCAGCATAATTCTTACATTTTTCTGCATCCCATTTGGTTTTAGCAAACAATTTTTGCTACATTATTACAGCCTTTACTAATATTTTATTTTATAATTTTTAAATAAAAATTCCTTAACATTAATGGTTTTTAGTCTTCTTTCTCTGATTCATCTCTAAGTGGTTTAGATATGAAGACTGTCTGACTTATGGATGGATCTTGCCATGGGTCTTTCCTTTTTCACTTTGGAAAATGATTTTATAAGAGTACCAGGGTAATTATCCTTCCCAGCTCTGGATTTTCTACAAACTTGAAAAACATTACATTAAAACTAAAAATTAAAAAAAAGGAAGTAATTCAAGAAAATGGTACCTGAGATGAGGATTTGAAATAACTTATAATGAGAGCTTCTAGCCAGAAAAATGTATGTTTGTTTGGAGTTTCGAAAATATAATCAAAATAATTTTATTAGAAGACAAGACAAAGAATAACGTGCTTACCATTTTTTTTACCAATTTGCATTCTTTAAAGTAGCAATGATGTGGATTAACCCCATAAGCTTCAGGGCTGCTAACCAGATAATACTTCCAGAAAAAAGTCAGATTATAGAAAGGGAGGGTGAAAAGGCTCTGTCCACCAATTTGGGGGCATTTAAAAAAACCCTGACTTTGGAGACTTGGGAAGAAAAAAAAAAAGGAGGTGTCTAGCTTGTCATTTGAGAAGCAGTGTAGTAGACAACAAAAGGAAGTGAATCTTATTTCTGGAAAATTCTCTGCATTGTAAGAAGCTACAATGGCAGTAATCCCGCAAATAGTATTGATGGATTTTTGTTACCTGATATATCTTCTTTTCTGCTCAGTAGGGGGAGAAAGAGACAGGATGAAAGATAGTGTCTTTCCTTTTGGCTGCCAAATGAGAGCAGTCAGTGACTACATTATTTACTTTCTTCCTATATATCTTTTATATTCTATTTATTCTATTTGTAACACATTATACAAATAAATGTATATATAAAATTTATATTTCTTTAATTTTATTTTTGCCAGGGTGTTTACTTAATGTAAAATCAATAAGAGAAAAGAGCAATGACCATACAGATAAAGATATGGAAAGTGTTTGATCTTTGTAAAGTATATTTTTAGACCTCATCTTCTACCTTAGAACCTGTATTGGTTCTAAGACAGAAGAACAGTAAGGACTGGGCAATGGCAGATAAATGACTTACCCAGAGTCACATAACTAGAAAGTGTTTGGGGCCATATTTGAACCCAGGACCTCCTATCTCTAGGTCTGGCTATCAATCCATTGAATCACCTAGCTGCCCCGACTCTGTAAGGTATTAAATTATTTTTATTATGTATTTCTATTTCAGATTAAAGTAGATAAAATTCTAAATAATTGCTTTCTGACATTTTTCAATCCATGTTCTCTCTCCCTCTTTTTCCTCCCCTCTCCCTGAGATAACAGGCAATATTGTGTAGGTTATATGTGTGCTGTCTTGCATTATATATTTCCATGTTCATCATGTTATAAGAGAAGACATTATGTTTAGGCTCCTGTAAAGTAATTGGTAAACATTTTTCATACTTCAGAATGAGCTGAGGTACAAGAGAAAGAGTAGACATACATCCCATTTTCTTTAACCATAAATAAGAGAGAAATTATAATTTTATCCAAAGCAAACATGTTCCCACATGCAGAAGAAAACATAAGCAGATACTATTAAATATAAAATATACACATAATATGATAGATAAGAGATATATAATAATATATAGCATGTTTTATGTAAACACATAGTTATTGTTTTAGGTAAGTGGAATATTCCTAAGTAAAGTGATTTTTATACAATGTGAATTTGCCGCTACCCATCCACTTCGCTTAGCCTATATATCAAAAGAATACACAAAATAATGCCTTTTCACAAGTCAAAAATATAAAAAAATGTAGAGATGTAATTACATCTTGATAAAAGGTAGTGTAATAATTAACATGTTTGCATGACATGGTATAGCATCCAGATAGAGATAAATTAGAAGCCTTCCCAATAAGATCAAGAGTGAAGCAGGGATTCCCATTATCACCACTATTATTTAATATTGTTCTAGAAATGCTAGCATTAGCAATTATAGAAGTAAAAGAAATAGAAGAAATTAATTAGGTAACAAGGAAACTAAACTATCACTCTTTAGGAGTGATATGATGACATACTTAGAGAATCCTAGAAAATCAACTAAAAAAACTAGTGAAAAAAATTAATAACTTTGGCAAAGATGCAGGATTCAAAAGAAACCTACATACATCATCAGCATTCCTATGTATTTCTAACAAAAATTAGCAACAAGAAATAGAAAGAAAAACTCCTTCTAAAATTACTCTAAACAATTTAAAATACCTGGGAATTTATTGGCCAAGACAAACTCAGGAATTTTATGAATGTAATTACAAAACACTTTTCACACAAAATAATGTTAGATCTAAACAAATGGAAAATCATTATTTGCTTATGGGGGGGTAGCCTGAGATAATATAATAAAAATTATAATCCTATCTAAAGTAATTTGCTTATTCAGTGCTATACCTATCAAACTACCAAAAATATATGAAACTAGGAAAAATAATAACATTTATCTGGAAGAACAAAAGGTCAAGAATATCAAAATGAAAGAAAAATGAAAAGGATGGTGGTCTAGTGGTACCAGATCTTAAATTGTACTATAAAGCAGTGATTATCAAAACAATCTGGTACTGGCTAAGAAATAAAAGGGTGGTAGACTAGGGGGAAATGACCTCAGAAATCTAGTGTTTGATAAACCCCAGAATCCCAGCTTTTGGGATAAGAACACACTATTTGGCAAAAACTTTTGGGAAAATTGGAAAAGAGTATGGCAAAAATTAGGTTTAAACTCATTTCTCACACCCTATACCCATATTGGCAAAGGCATGGCACACATGTCTCCATGGCATGGAAGGGAGCTCTGTTGTTCTCCCTTTCCACTGCTCCTGAGGACGTTTTTCGCATTTCCTGCTCTCTGTCCAGCTGCCCAACATGAGCACTTCCTCCCTCTGCTGTCTGGGATAATGACTGAACAAATTGTGTTATATGGTGGTGATGGAATACTATTGTGATATAAGGAATGATGAACAGGACGGTTTCAGAAAGAACTGGAGAGACCTACATGAACTAATGCAGAGTGAAATAAACAGAGCCAGGAGAACATTATATCATATAATTTCAGAAAACATATGTAAAAATTTGTTATTAAAATAAGAAATTAAAATAAAATAAAATGTAGAGATTATTAAATACCAAAATGTGATAATAAAGAAAATTATGAAACAATAGATGAAGTTAATGTCAAATTATGCACAGTAATGTCTAGTTAAATTTGTGTTCCTTTCATATCCATTGCACCTAGTCTTTAATAACTAGTGGTTGGTTTTGCAACTTTCTTTTTTGAAACTATTGAGAGATGTTTGGACAGTGGCTTTTCCCCCCTTGTATATCTGATGATAGCAAACAATATTGCCCTCAAATAGTCTTTGAACTTTTAAAAATATTGAAGTATTTGGATATATCTTTTCAATACAAAAATATTCACTTGAATGATAATGCTTCTGCCAACTCTTTCCTCATCAAGTTTTTGGGCTAGGACTTGTGTTCTGAAGTTTCCCTTTCTTCTTCTGCAATCTTTGCAGCTAACATCTAAATCAGGTCCTTATTCAACAGTTCTTTTCTATGAGACTTAATCAGCTCTTCCACATCATTTTTATTTACTTCTTAACTACAATTTTTGTGCTAATTTTATAATCTTGTTACCCACTTATTACAATATTTCACCTTTGTTAAATCCAGGAAAATCAGAATGTGTATAGTTATACTCCCTCACCCACCCCATCTCAAACACTCTTTTATACATGTCTCTGTTACATCTTCCCATGTTTCAGAAATATTCTAGATGAATCTCTCAATGTCAAGTCCTACTCTGCATCCAAAGCTGTGATTGCCTAGGCATATATACTGTGTAAATAATATGCCTTGAAATTTGTAATCATGCCCTGATTCATAAGTTGTAATAATGAGGCAGTAGTAGGAGAAATGTAGACCACTTTTTCACATATTCACTAAAATATCCAGATGAGGAGGGTAAACTGAAATATTTTCCAAAATAAGTAAAATCTTTAAAGGAATGCCATTATCAGCACAAAACTTCTTATATTTGGGAATGAAGTAGTATATAAACCATTATTCAAAAATGATAAGGGTTATCCATGCCTTAGAGTTAGAAAAATAAAGCATAGGTAGTGGTTCCTAGCTGATTCCTCCCAATGCTCTGGGATTTTCCCAGTGGTGAACAAGAATAGATTTTAATTTGAAAATCCCAGATGTATTCTCTCTAAGCAGGAAAGTGACTATTTTTTGAACATTTTTGCCCCATCATGTTTTTTTTTCTTTCATCAAGATGTAGGTTTGTCAGCTCTGGGAGACGGGAGAACATGAATCATGTAACCATGGAAAAATGCTAAAAAAATAAAATTATATTTAAGTATGAAAAAATAAATCTACCTGTGCTGAAAAAAAGAAGAAGGTTTGAGATGCTATTCTTTTGATAAAATAGGCTAATTTATCTACATTAAAGATTTGCTCCTGCAAGTGGGAACTTTAGCTATTTTATTTTATTTTATTTTAATTTAATTTTTATTTTTTAAACCCTTGTGCTTCGGTGTATTGTCTCATAGGTGGAAGATTGGTAAGGGTGGGCAATGGGGGTCAAGTGACTTGCCCAGGGTCACACAGCTGGGAAGTGGCTGAGGCCGGGTTTGAACCTAGGACCTCCTGTCTCTAGGCCTGACTCTCACTCCACTGAGCTACCCAGCTGCCCTTTAGCTATTTTTTTTCTGCAGGAACTCTAGGAACTTAACACTTGCACATTTTAAAATCCTACACAATTTTTAATAATAAAAACCAATTATTGTTAATACTTACAAATATTATAAAATTGAACACTATGAATATTTGTGTTTGCGTACCTTACTTTTGAATTACTAAAGAGGCTTCAAGCCTTAACCCTGAATTGTAATTAAGTTTTAAGGTATATTCTCCTGATTCTGATCTTCTATCCACCTATTTAATAGTTTCTCCATCTCTAGAGTAGCACCTTCTCTTTGTTTCAATGGATAAAGTCAACTTTATGTAGCCTTTTGCATGCTTCTTAATCCAGTTAGCATCCTTCACTATGGTATTCTCAATCAATACCACAAGACTAGCTTATATATTATTTTTCATTTTCATTTTTTTTAGAATATTTTTCCATGATTACATGATTTGTGACTTTTCCCTCCCTTCTTCTATCCCCACTCCCAGAGCTGACAAGCAGTTCCCCTGGGTTATATAGGTATCATTGTTGAAAACCAATTTCCATCTTATTCATATTTACAGTAGAGAGATCCTTTAACATAAAAAACCTAATCATATCCTCACTGAATTACATGATCAATCATATGTTTTTCTTCTGTGTTTTTGCTCCCACAGTTCTTTCTCTGGATATGGCTAGCGTTGTTTCTCATAAATTCCTCTGGATTGCCCTGGATCATTGCATTGCTGCTAGTAGAAAAGTCTATTAATTCTATTTTACCACAGTGTATCAGTCTCTGTGTACAATGTTCTCCTGGTTCTGTTGCTTTTGCTCTGCATCAATTCCTGGAGGTCTTTTCAGTTCACAGGATCTCAAGGACTGGATGATCAGCTTGAAACTTAGGTCCCAAAACCTTGGACAGCAGTTGTGGGGTGTGTGAAAAGGAATTCTTATTCTCTTTGTCAATTTTAATTAATTTTAATAATTATTTAATTAATTGTCAATTTGTCAAATTGATTAATTGTCAAATTTAATTAATCAATTAAGAACTTAAAGTACCCCCACTTAACACTTATTAAGTTATTAACAAAGAAAGTTCAAACCCTAAAAGGCCACAAGCACTGTGCTAGACAAATTGGGAGGCTGTGATTGGTAACTGTGAAGGAGAAGAGAGACAGGAAGTGACATAAAGAAACTGCTTCTAGAAAGCCAGCCCAAGGTCTACTAAGGAGGCATTTTAGGAATAATTTGGCTAAAGAGGAGGCTTTTCCTGTGATTCATTCTGCAAGGCACTTTTTTTTTTTTAACCCTTGTACTTCGGTGTATTGTCTCATAGGTGGAAGATTGGTAAGGGTGGGCAATGGGGGTCAAGTGACTTGCCCAGGGTCACACAGCTGGGAATGCAAGGCACTTTTTGAAGAAACATTTGGCATTGGTGAGTCAGGCTAAAGAAGCATTCTATACCACATAGATTCAGCATTGTGACTTGAGCTGAAAGAAGAGGCTGGTGAGACCCTTGTTCAAGAGGCTTCTGGACTTCCACATGGAGATTGGAACTTTGTCGGGAAGTGAGCTAAATTTCTTTGGATAGGATCTAGGGTGGTAGGCTAGGAAATATTTTCTACTTCCCTCATACATTTTGCTCCTTTTACTATATTTACATTAAATTAAATTATTAAGATCTACTAAAAGCCTACTGACTCATAATTTAACTTTAACATTTATAAATGGTGACCACAACAATTTTTTAACAATTATTATTTTTATCAAACCAAATTTTTAATCATTACATTTAACCAAACAATTTTAATTGCTACAAGTGGTGGGGTATGGCTTGCTCTTCCTTCCTTGCTAGAGCTTCTTGCTAGCTCTGCTCTCCTCTCACCCAATTGCCCCAGATGTTCTTTGCATACTTTATGGGTTTTTATTTTCTTGAAAGTTTTTTCCCTCTGCCTCCTTTTTGGTTCTTTCACTCCAGTATTCATTGTGGTCATATTTTAATCTTGGTTGGAGAGGATTCTTATGGTGGCACAGAGCTGCTCTGGATTTCTCCACCATATTGGCTCCAGTTCCAGAAGGAACTAGTTCACATATATTATTGATGACAACTTTTGCTCCCCTCCTCTTATTTTTCTAATTATTTTCATTTTCATTTCCAATCTAGTAGACTTATGCTTATGAGACAGTTCATTTCCCCCCTCAAAAACACATTTGCTATCAGCCTTAGTGAAAATGTAAGCATCATTATTTAATACAGGACTCTACAGAGCAGAGTATTTTCTGACACTTTGGAACCAGCTTAGAGATATTTCTCAACTTTCTACCACCATTTATAATACCCACATCAAACTGCATCTTATTGTATAATTTCTACTTCACATAATAAACTTTTATGATTTCTCTTGAATGATCTTTTTTTCAAAATTATTTACATAAAATATAATTTGCATAATGTGAATGTTTATGTAACTTTGTTTATATGTGTTTATACAAATTGCATTTATGTAAAATAATTGTGTAAAATGGTAAGCATCTGTAGATGTGTATAGATATATATTTGAATACATACTCCTAGATGTAATGTAGAAAATTCCTTGAAATCCAGGAACCCAGGTAAGATAATCCTGATGTGGACTGGCAGTACAGAATTAGAAGGCTGTGCCTGAAATCTCCCCATTCATCTTTTTTTTTTAATTTAAATATTTTATTTTTTTAGAAAAATTTTCCATGGTTACATGATTCTTGTTTTTACCTTCCCCTTCACCACCACCCCCATATCCAATGCACATTTCCACTAGTTTTAACATGTGTGATCAATCAATACTTATTTACATATTATTAATAGTTGTATTGGTGTGGTCATTTCAGATCTATATCCCCAAATATGTCCTCAACAATCTATGTGTTCAAGCGATTGTTTATCTTCTGTGTTTCCACTCCTGTAGTTCTTCCTCTGAATGCGGGTAGCATTCTTTACCACAAGTCACTCAGAATTGTCCTGGGTCATTGCATTGCTGCTAGTACAGAAGTCCATTACATTCGATTTTACCACAGTATATCAGTATCTGTGTACAATGTTCTGATTTTGCTCCTTTCACTCTGCATCAGTTCCTGGAGGTCTTTCCAGTTCACATGGAATTCCTTCAAGTTTATTATTCCTTTTAGCATAATAGTTTCCATCACCAGCATATGCCACAATTTGTTCAGCCATTCCCCAATTGAAGGGCATACTCTCGTTTTTCAGGTTTTTCCACCACAATAAACAAGGCTATAAATATTTTTGTACAAGTCTGTTTATCTATGATCACTTTGGGGTACAAACCCAGCAATGGTATGGCTGGATCTAAGGGCAGCCATTCATTAAGAGCTCTTTGGGCAGAGTTCCAAATTGCTATCCAGAATGGTTAGATCAGTACACAACTCCACCAGCAATGCATTAATGTTCCAATTTTGTCACATCCTCTCCAATATTCATTATTCTCTTCTCCTATCATTTTAGCCAATCTGCTAGGTGTGAGGTGGTACCTCAGAGTTGTTTTGATTTGCATTTCTCTAATTATTAGAGATTTAGAATACTTTCTCATGTACTTATTGATACTTTCGATTTCTTTACCTGAAAACTGCTTATTCATGTACCTTGCCCATTTATCAATTGGGGAATGACTTGATTTTTACCCAATTGATTTATCTCCTTGTATATTTGAGTAATTAGACCTCGTCAGAGATTTTTGTAATAAATTTTTTCCCAGCTTGTTGTTTCCCTTCCGATTTTGGTTGCATTGTTTTTGTTTGTACAAAAACTTTTTAATTTATTATAACCAAAATTATTTATTTTACATTTTTTTAATTTTTTCTAACTGTTGGTTGGTTTTAAAATTTTCCCTTTCCCATAGATCTGACAAGCATACTATTTGGTGTTCATTTAATTTACATATAGTTTCCTTCATTTTATTCAAGACATTCACCCATTCTGAATTTCTTGGTATAGGGTATGAGATGTTGATCTAAGCCTAATCTCTCCCATATTGTTTTCCAATTTTCCCAACAGTTTTTGTCAAATAGTGGATTTTTGTCCCAAAAGTGGGGCTCTTTATGTTTATCACACACTGTTTTGCTGACGTCACTTACCCCAAGTCTATTCCACTGATCCTCCCTTCTGCCTCTTACCCAGTACCATATCATTTTGATGATTTCTGCTTTATAGTATAGTTTAATATCTGGTGCTGCTAGGCCACCTTCCTTCATGGTTTTTTTCCATTATTATCCTTGATATTCTTGATCTTTTGCTCTTCCAAATGAACTTTATTATAATTTTTCTAATTCAGTAAAAAAGTTTTTTAGTAGTTTGATAGTTATGACACTAAATAGGCAAATTAATTTGAGTAGAATGGTCATTTTTATTATGTTGGCTCTTCCTACCCATGAGCAATCAATGTTTTCCCAATTGTTTAGATCTAGTTTTAATTTTTTGGAAAGTGTTTTGTAGTTTTGTTTGTATAATTCCTTTGTTTGTTTTGGTAGGTAGATTCCTAAGCATTGTATATTGTCTAGGATGATTTTAAGTGGTGTTTCTCTTTCTACCTCTTGCTGCTGTGATGTGTTGGAAATATATAGAAATGCTGATGATTTATGTGCATTTATTTTGTATCCTGACAACTTTGCTAAAGTTGTTGATTATTTCTACAGGCTTCTTAGTTGATTCTCTATGATTTTTTAAGTAGACCATCATATCATCTGCAAAGAGAGATAGCTTAGTCTCCTCATTGCCTATTTTAATACCTTCAATTTCTTTTTCTTCTCTAATTGCTACTGCTAGTGTTTCTAGTACTATGTTGAATAATAGAGGTCATAATGGACATTCTTTTTTCATGCCTGATCTTATTGGAAAGGCTTCTAATTTATCCCCATTGCATATGATGCTTGTTGATGGTTTTAGATATATACTTTTTATTATTTTTAGGAAAGGTCCTTCTATTCCTATACTTTCTAGTGTTTTCAATAGGAATGGATGTTGTATTTTGTCAAAGGCTTTTTCAGCATCTATTGAGATAATCATGTGATTTTTGTTGGTTAGCTTGTTGATATAGTCAATTATGTGAATGGTTTTCCTAATGTTGAACCATCCTTGCATTCCTGGTATAAATGCCACCTGATCATGATGGATAACTCTCTTGGTCACTTGCTGGAGTCTTTTTGCTAGTATTCTATTTAAGATTTTTGCATCTATGTTCATTAAGGAGATTGGTCTGTAGTTTTCTTTCTCTGTTTTTGATGTACCTGGCTTTGAGATCAGTACCATATTTGTATCATAAAAGGAATTTGTTAGAACTCCTTCTTTACTTATTATGTCATATAGTTTGTATAGTATTGGAATTAGTTGTTTTTTGAAGGTTTGATAGAATTCACTTCTGAATCCATCTGGTCCTGGGTGTTTTTTCTTAGGGAGTCCTTTGATGGTTTGCTCAATTTTTTTTTCTGATATGGGGTTATTTGAATATTCTATTTCTTCTACTGTTAATCTAGGTAATTTATATTTTTGTAAATATTCATCCATCACACCTAGATTGTATATTTATTGCCATTTAATTCAGCAAAATAGTTTTTAATGATTACCTTCATTTCCTCTTCATTAGAGGTGAGGTTTCCCTTTTCATCTTTGATACTGATGATTTGCTTTTCTTCTTTCCTTTTTTAACTAGATTGACCAGTACTTTGTCAATTTTTTTTGTTTTTTCAAAGTACCAGCTTCTACTCTTATTTATTAATTCAATAGTTCTTTTAATTTCAATTTTATTGATTTCTCCTTTAATTTTTATAATCTCTAATTCTTTCTTTAGGTGGGGATTTTTAATTTGATCCCTTTCTAGTTTTTTTTTTAATTAGCATGCCCAGTTCATTTATCTTTGCCCCGAGCTCAAGGATGTAAATTTTTCCCTGAGTCCTGCCTAAGCTGCATCCCACAGAGTTTGCTATGATGTGTCACCATTGTCATTCTCTTCAGTGAAATCATTGATTGTTTCTACGATTTCTTCTTTAACTAACTTGTTTTGGAGAATCATATTATTTAATTTCCAATTAGTTTTTGATTTGCCTGTCCAGGCGCCCTTACTAATTATTATTTTTATTGCATTATGATCTGAGAAGGATACATTTATTATTTCTGCTCTTTTGCATTTGTTTGCAATGTTTCTATGCCCTATTACATGGTCAGTCTTTGTGAATGTACCACGTGCAGCTGAAAAGAAGGTGTATACCTTTTTGTCCCTATTGATTTTTCTCCACATATCTATCAAATCTAATTTTTCTAAGATTTCATTCACCTCTCATCTCTTTCTTATTTATTTTTTGGTTTAATTTATCTAGATCTGAAAGAGGAATATTTAGATCTCCCACTAGTATGGTTTTACTATCTATTTCCTTCTTGAGCTCTGCCCAGTTTCTCCTTTAGGAATTTGGATGCTATACCATTTGGTGCATACATATTGAGTATTGTGATTTCCTCATCATCTATTCTGCCTTTTATCAGAATGTAATTACCTTCCCTGTCTCTTTTCATCATATCTATTTTTACTTTGGCTTTGCCAGAAATCATGATCAGCACTCCTACCTTTTTTTTCTCATTTGAAGCCCAAAAGATTTTTCTCCAGCCTTTGACCCTAAACCTGTGTGTGTCCACCTGCCTCATATGTGTTTCTTGTAGACAACATATGGTAGGATTTTGGTTTCTAATCCACTCTGCTATTTGCTTCAGTTTTATGGGCGAGTTCATTCCATTCACATTCAGAGTTATAATTATCAGTTGTGTATTCCCCAATGTTTTGGTGTCTTCTCCTAGTTCTACTCCTTCTTCTTACATTATTTCCTTTTAAAGCAGTGGTTTGTTTTAGACCAGTCCCCCTTGTTCCCTCCCTTGATTTATTTCCCTTTCCACCCACTCCTTTCTTATTCCTCTCTTTTTATTTTTTAATGCCTAATGGATTCCCTCCCCCACTCTTTTGCCTTCCCTTTTTTGACCTCCCCATTTCCCTGCTCCCCTTGGTTAATTCCTTCTGACTTTCTCAGTAGGGTTAGATAGAATTCTATATCCCAATGGATACAGCTACTCTTCCATCTCAGGGTTAATTCCGCTTAAAATAAGGTTTAAATATTAGCTCTTAATGCTCTTTTCCTCTCCTTCTTATAATATTATTCATCCCCTCCCCTTCCCGTTGCCCTCTTTGTGTGGTATAGAATATCATATTTTTCTTATTCATTCAAGTTTCTCTTGGTGCCATCTACTATTCACCCCCCTCTTCTGCCCCCCATACCCCATCTCATCTTAAATCATTTATTGCTCCAATCTCTTCAGGTCTCTTAGTGTGGAGGCTGCCAGATCCTGTGTGATCCTGATTGGTGTTCCTTGATATCTGAATTGTCTCTTTCTGGCTTCTTGTAAAATTTTTTTTCTTTTACTCGGAAGCTCTTAAATTTGGCTATTATATTCTTGGGGATTGTCTTTTCAGGGTTTAATGTAGATGGTGATCTATAGATTTCTATATTGCCCTCTTGTTGTAGAACTTCAGGACAGTTTTGCTGAATAATTTCTTTTAGTATGGAGTCCAAATTTCTATTAATTTCTGCTTTTTCAGGAAGACCAATGGTTCCTAAATTGTCTCTTCTAGACCTATTTTCTTGATCTGTCAATTTCTCAGTGAGATATTTCATGTTTCCTTTTATTTTATCAGTCTTTTGACTTTGCTTTATTTGTTCTTGCTGTCTTGAGAGATCATTGGCTTCTACTTGCCCAATTCTAATCTTTAGAGACTGGTTTTCTGATATAATTTTATGATTTTCCTTTTCATTTTGGTCTGTCCTATTTTCTATCTGTTTAACTTTGGTTTCCAATTAGGCGTTTTTGTCTTTTAACCTGTTAATTTCCTTTTGAGCTATTTATCATTTCTCTTACCAAATCTCGCCCATCTTTTTCATTATCGTAGATTTGAAATCTTCAAGAGCTTATGACCAATTTTCATTTTTTTGGGAAGGTTTGAATGTGATTACTTGTTTGTTCTCCTCTACTGTTTGCTCTGTTGTCTGGACATTTTCTGTGTAAAAGTTGTCGAGTGTTAAAGATTTCTTCTTGATCCTTTTCTTTTGGGGTTCTTGTGATTGGCTTGCCATTATTATTAATTTCTCAGTCAGAAGTCTGGGTGAGGCAGACAGGCTCTCTGCTTATGCAGCTGTGGAGCAGTTTTTGCCTGAGTCACAGAGCCGTGCACCCTCTGTGTTTTATCCTCATGCCCAGGGTCTGTCTGCACTCTTTAGGCTCCTGAGGTCTCAGGTCTAGTTGTTCTCAGGGTCAAGCCTCCTAGTGATCCTCTTGTTTGCTCCACTGCCCGAAGGTCCTTTAACAGTCGAAGGGCACTGCTTCTACAGTCATGCACCCCTCTACATAGGGTCGCCACCCAAGTTCTGTGCTTGCATCCATGCCTGAGTCTGAGCCTGAGCTCAAGGTCTGTGTTCAACGTCCATTTCTCTAGCCTCTTGAGGCCCTGGTGATCCCAGGTAGCTGCCAAGAACTTAATTAATGCCCCAAACTTGCTATAACTCTTGTGAGCTGGCTTTGGCACTGTAGGTTGTGTGTGGGGGCAAGGAGGTTGCTCAGCTCGCCTTTTAGTGAGAGCTATTTCACCCCCTTATAGCATGGAAATGCCCCAATCTTAAGTATCTTCAATGCTGCACTCTGTTGTAGGGTCCCTTCGTTCATCTGGATTTGTTTTTTAAT
Source organism: Gracilinanus agilis (assembly GCF_016433145.1). NCBI lineage: Eukaryota > Metazoa > Chordata > Mammalia > Didelphimorphia > Didelphidae > Gracilinanus > Gracilinanus agilis. Next base: position 257,261,964 of record NC_058130.1, read on the forward strand.
GTCCTCTTGAGGAGTCTTATATGTGTGGGTTAGGAAAGGTTAATCAGCTGCTTTTTACTCTGCCACCATCTTAACACAGAAGCCCTTCCCCCCATTCATCTTTAACACCTTGATCAGGTTTATTTTTGTTACATCTTTTCTACCAACAGGAGTTGGGAAGAACTTATTATCTATATGTCCTGTGAATTTCTGTTGCAGTAGAATGATAGAGATATCAGAAACTCATAGGAAATAAAATTAAAAAGCCATGAACATAACAACAATTTCGTGGATATCACCAGGATAAAATATATGGTACAACTAATGTGAAACAGATGCTAATGTAATAAGATAAATATGACATTACTACTACTGTTCATTCAATTTTAAAATGCATGTATCATTGTACAGAATCTATTATGTGGTTATTTTTTAATAATTTAGATATTGGATGTTAGGCATAATGACCTTTTGGATGATGGTAAAGAATAAAGCATGTCTACCCTCAATGGGTTTTGAAGCAGAGTAAAGACTGAACCCAAGAGAACTAATAAGGTTAATGTACTAAATGGGTAAGAGTTTTCAAAGGATTTGTGTGTCTTTTCATGTTGTCTTTATTTTAAAATATGCAACAATGAAATGATCCCAACTGTATTCAAAACACTCAGAAATGATTAATACTGACAGAAAACTAAACTAAGCAAAACCACTGACATAAAATTTTTATAACATTGAAGGAGGTCATTTTTAAAGGAATCTCTTACCTTTCCAGATTTTAATATAAGCAGACATCCCTGCCCACTCAAAATATTTTAAAATGTGGTGACTACATGAAAGATGGAAAGCAAAAGTTTGACCATAGTATACAAATCCATCATAATTCAGTGCCTTCTTAAAATTCAATGATAATAATATAGTATGCTTATGGATACCAAGGCTTCAAGAATTTTTCAGGTTAATGGATATAGTAGGAATAGGCAAATGCAGTTTCTTCAGAATTGATGATTCATGGGAACTTAAATCCATAGGTTTTTTATAAAAGATCTCTCTTTTTAGCCACTCTTCTAGAGAAAGTTCTAGAAAGTTCAAGATACATCTTAAAATGTCTTGTGGGATTTTAGCATTATAAAAATCTGTTCCTAGGCAAAGGTCCATACCAGCTTAATAAAATTACAAGGTTTATTATTCTATTACTGATGGTACAAACACACAGAAATAATATAAATATATAAGTGCCAATCTGTTTCACTACAAAAGCTATTCTGGTACTGCAAAAGAAAATAAAATCCAAAATGATGCTAGGAAATCAACTCTACTCAAAACTTCAAGCTAATCCCGAGAGACCTATAATAGTTATTTTTTGGAATATTTCATACCCAAGACAGAAAAACGAGATGTAGTCCTTTACCAATGTACCAAACTAAGATGAACAAATCTTAGAGACTTTTAAATATTTTGATCTCTAATGAACCAAACTAGGAGAACATTGTGATAGTAAAATTCCTATGCTGTTAAGGTCTATACTTATATTTTCTTCCATTCTCACTGTTCTTTTTAAAATAGTATTGTTTGTACTGTAAAGATGGGTCTAGTAGACAATGGTTAAGCAATAGAGACCCTGCAGAGGTTAAGCTGGAAGGACTAGCAGAGGGAGGGGAATGAGTGGATAGAATTCTTTATCCTCCCCCTCCTGGCAGTTGTTACCCATGTAAACTGTTATAACAGAATACCTTTTTGACCAAAAATGGAGTATTTAGACTTAGCTATCTCAGGGCTGAATTGGCTGGCAGATAGGGAATAATCCTACAGAAATTAGCAACTTCCACTGTTGGAATATTATTACTAAAGCCCCAGATAGATTAAGTGCTGAGGATGACTTCAAACTGCTGTCCTGCACTCTGGATTACAGCTATGTTCAGAGTTTGCCTAGATGAAGATTTGGCTTTGGTAATGTATGAATTGGATTGGTAAATCCTTAAGATATATCTCTTCACACCCCACAAACTTAACAAAAAGGGAATTTATTAATTCAGGGAAACAGTGAAAGAGGGATAATTTCTAGGAAGGACAGTGAGGTAAAACTATCTAGTATCTTTAGGATATTGATAGAAATAGCAATCCCCTAGAGGAGAATGCCTTTAAATAAACTTATTCTCCTAACTCCCTCACAAACCAAACTTTCTCTTAAATCTAATGTTATCAAGTTTAAGATGATGAAGGTAATCTTGATTGTAGGTCTATATTGTTAGAGATTGACTGGAATACTGCATATAAGGTATTTTCACAGTGCTCACATCCTGATTATAGTCAAATGGAGTGTTCAGCAAAGAAACACCCTGCTACCTGAGGTTAGAGATGAGCTAGCGAATAAGAAGCAATTCCTACCCCTTTCAAGCCACCCAGCTCCCCCAAAGAGTGAGTTTGCCAAGCTGGGTGTCATGCTTTTATACCCACATTCTTAAGTGCCCCAACAGCCCCCTCTCCTGGAGTTCTGGGGGTTACTGTGGAATTCTGTGAGGCATGTTACAGTAAGATCATGCATGTTACAGTAAACATTGCTGGGACTAAAGAGGCTTTGAAGAATTATTAAATGACTTAGTCTACGGAGAAAGCAATGATCTCTTTCATTTAGCATTTTTAAGTTAAGACAATGTCCTTTGACTGGAGATGCCAAAGATTTGAGAGAGATGGGAGCAAGGTCACTCAGTAAATAATCATTTGTTATAAAATTACTATATGTAAAGCACTGTGCTAAGCACCGGGAATAAAAATACAAAATATAGTCAAATAATTTATATAGTATTAGGATTAATAATTTCTTAGATATATGGTAGAATTCATTTGTAAATCCATCTGGTGAAGGTGATTTTTTAAGAGAATTCATTGATGATTTATATATTATCTCTTTCTAAGATAATGTTATTTCAATATTTTATTTTTCTACTTGGTTAATATGATTAGTTTATATTTTTGTAAGTATTACGTTTCCTGGACATAACTGGGCAAAATAGCTCCTAATAATTGCTTTAATTTCATAATCATTGTTGGAGCATTCACTTTTCTTGTTTTAGATACTGGTAATTTAGTATTCTACTTTCTTTTTTGTTAATTAATCAATATTATATTAAAATTAATCAATGATTCTTATATTTTTAGAAAACACTTCCTTGTTTTATTTATTAGTTCAATGTTATTCTTTACTTTCAGTGTTATTAATTTTCCATTGAATTTCAGGATTTCCATTTTCATGTTTAATTGAAGATTTTTAATTTGTCCTATTTTTAGTTTTTTTTTTGTTATGTGCCCAGTCTTTTATATATGTATACAGTCTTTCATCTTAGATTGTTAACTTTCCAATTAGTTTTATCTATATTTATAAGGCTCTTTATTAAATATGCTTTAATTCAATTATAGTCTAGAAAGGAGTAATTAATATTTATGCCTTTCTGCTTTTGGTTTGATGTTTTCACATCCTAATAGATTATTAATTTTTGTGAAGGTGCATGTACAGCTGAGAAAATGGTATACTCTTTCTGTTCCTATTCACATTCCTCTAGCAGTCAATCATGTCTAACTTTTCTAAGATTCTATCAGTTCCTTGACTTCTTTCTTATTTATTTTATGGTTAGATTATCTAGCTCTGAGCAGAGAAAATGGAAATATTCACTAATACAGTTTGCTATCTATTTCCTCCTGTTTCTTTTAATTTTTTAAGAACTTGCATCTTATGTCATTTGATGCATATATGTTTTGGTTTGCAAATATTTCATCATTTGTGGTTTCTTTTAGTAAGATGTAGCATTCTTACTTAATTCCTTTAATTAAATCTTTTTTTTTTGCTTTGTCTGAGATTATGATTGCTATCACTACCTTTTATACTTCTGCTGAAGCATATTTAGATTCTACTCTAGCCCCTCATTTTAACCCATTGTGTGTCTGTTTCTTTTATGTTTTTGGCCAACACCACTTTGGATCTTGATTTCTAATTCATTCTGCAATTGCCATTGTATTTGTGCAATGATATCATTCACATTGAAAAGAATTATTATTATCTGTACATCTACCTCTATCTTATCTTCTTTAGTTTATCTTTTTCTCTTTTCCCTGACCCTTCCTCTAAAGTCTGTTTTGCTTTTTCCTTTTATCTGCCTTTTTTGGCATCATTTCTTTCTATTATTTCCTTTGCTTACTACTGCCCTGTTGGTTAATATAGATTTCTATTACAAATTCAGTATGTGTATTTATATCTCCCTCTTTGTACTATTTTGAATGTGAGTGAGGTTCAGGCACTGCCTGCTTCCACTCCCTTCTCCAATTTTCTTTTGTATTATAAAAAATGTTCCTTTTCTGTTTCTTTTATGTGAGAACATTTTCCTTATTTTTCCTCCCCATCTCCCTTCTCCTTTTTCTATCCATTTTTAAAAGATCATCTCAATTTAATTCATTCACATATTCTATATTGTTGTAGAATTCTTTAAATGCAAAAGTAAGAATCCTTCTAATTGCCCAAATAATGATAAATTTCTTAGATGACACTGGTAGCATTTTCCCATATAGAATGGTAAACAGTTTAAACAATTTTATTCAGTCCTATATGATATCTCTTTCATGTCTACCTTGTTATACTTCTCTTGGATGTTGTATTTGAAGGTAAATTTTTCTGTATAGTCTTGATCTTTTCATAAGAAAAGTCCCTGATCGAGTAAAAATATCCATTTTTTTCTATTGAAAAAATTCTCAGTAGTTTATTTTTGATAATAAGCCTGGCTGTGTTGTTTTCAGTAATAGCGTATTTCAATCCCTCTATCTGTTTAATGTGGAAGCTGCTAAATCATATTTGACTCTGAATTTGAGTCCATAGAATTTGAAGAGTTTCTTTTTTGCTGCTTTAAGTATTTTTTTCTTTGATCTACCAGATCTTGAATTTGGTTCTAACATTCCTGGGAGCTTTCATGTTGGAATCTCTTTCAATTGATTCTTTCCACTTCAATTTTACCCAATGAACCTAGGACATTAGGGCAGTTTTCCTTGATAATTTCATGTAATATAATGTCTAGGATCTTTCTTTGATTATGGCTTTCAGGTGAATCGAATTCTTAAAATATTTCCCTTCAATTTGTTTTTACACTTTGGTTGTTTTTTCCACATTTTCTTCTATTTTTAATTTGTTTTTACTTTGTTTCTGGTTTCTTATTATCTTATGGAGTCATTTTATTCCATTTGCCAAATTGTAATTTCTAAATAATTATTTTCTTCAATTAACTTTTGTTCTTCTTTTTCTATAAGGAATTATATTCAAGGGTGAATTGTTGTAATTCTTTTTCTACTAGGGCAATTCTATTTAATTTTTTAAAATTTTCTTCAGTATTTTTGTGCCTCTTTGACCAAGCTGTCAATGTCTTTACAAATTTTTATTTCTTTTCTTTGATTTAAAAAAAATCCTCTACCACTTTTTGTTTTTACAAATGAATTTTTAGCTCTACCATTAATTCTTGTTAGTCTTATGTCCAATTGACACTTTTCTTTAAGACTTTGCTTATATGTATTCTCATTTCATTATCTTCTTTTGAGTTTGTTTCTTGCTCTTTCTTGTTACTATGGTAGATTTCCATGGTCACATTCTTTTCTTGTGCATAATTATTTTTCTACTCTATTTCTTGATTTGTAACTTCATGTTAATTTTGATCTCTGATCTATATTTGGGAATTAGAGGGGTACTATCTCAAATGTCAGACTGAGTATTTTTCATACTATCTTTTGAACTAGTTCTGGGGATTGGGGGAATTTTTTCGTGTTTCCAAAGAAGTACAATCTGTGGTGTGGTGTTATCATTGCTTTTTTGACCTGAATTCTGGTCCTTATCTTTGGAGGAGACCCTAACCCCTTGGGATAGCAATACATATTGCTACTCTGGTTCCTTCTTCTCTTGGGACCAGAATAGATATTGTTCTTCAGGGTCCCTGATCCCTTTGGTCTGGAAGTGATACTTCCCCTTAGGGTTTATACTTTCTCTTCATGGAAAGTGCTCCTTTTATGCCCTAAAATTATGAACCATACCTGAACCTTGGCAATGAAGGTGTCAAACAATATCTGGCCTTGTACCCACTGCTGGATAGGATACCTTACAATCTCTTTCTGACCAGTACCAGGTCCCTTTACAGTTTCTGGCTTGAGAGCTCTCAAAGAGCTGCTGTTTCTATTTCTACCACCTTATCCCACCTCTGATGTTTTATCCATGTGGGCTCTAGGGAAGTTTTCTCCCCATGTCACAGATACCTCTTTCTGACTTCATGTGTTGAGTTGGCCTGGAATACTGCATTAATATAACCTTTTGTTGGCTCTGCCAATTTGGAATTCAGTTTGACCCACTATTTAAAAGTTATTTTATTGAAATGTTGGGAGAATTCCCTTGAGCTCTTTTTCTACTCCACCATTTTAGCTCTGGCCCCAGAAATCTCTTCTAATGCAATGTCAAAAGATTATGAATTTTCTGATAATGAAATCTGTAACTATAGCTTCTCTTCCAACAGGAGTTTCTAACCTGTGTGTTTTCAAGCATAGAAAATTCTAGATATGAGAATTCCAGAAAAGGAACAAAGCAAAGAGAGTATAAAAAGTAGAAGTCATATGTAGAGTATAGAGAGATTATGGATGTGTACGCATAAAAGTAGTACTTTCATTCCTTTAAATTCACCTAAAGAGTGATCAAACAAATTCTCAAAGGTTGTTCTATCTAGAAACTGTCACAATGAGATATTATGGCTACCAACTTGGCAATATTACAGATGTCAAAGAATTATCACACCTTGTATAGAGGCAGCAGGTACTGTCAATTAAACTCTTAGATTGATTGAATACATTGTCAAGTTTACCTCATTATATAAGTGAATGAAAAAATATTCTCTGCTATCAACCAATCAACCAAGCATCATTTGTCAAGTGTCAATCTTTAAAGGATCAAGACTTAACCTTCTAGAGTTAAGTTCAGTGAAACTTGATGTGACATGAGAAATCATACAAACTGAAAGATCTAATCTATAAAATTTTCAGTGTTTGCTAAAATGGAAATAAATGTAATAACCTACATTCCTGAAGAACTTTAAATTTTACAGAGTATTTTCACAATAACCCTGTACCAGTAGCATAAATCATATTATTCCTCTTTTCCAGTTTGAAAAAAAGAATCCCAGAAAGGTTAAATGATGAGTCAATTAATAAGAATAGAAGGAATATTGACTAAGAACAATGATAAATTGGGTTTTTAAATACTTCTAACATTTTCTAGCTATTAGGCCTTGGGCAAATTATTCAATTTCTCTTCACCCCATTTACTTATCAGTAAAAGGAGAATAGGAGCAACTAGGTGTCAACCAAGATAGACTCATCTTTCCGAATTTAAATCTGGCCTCAGACACTTACTAAACCTTTGTGATCCTGGACAAGTCACTTAATCTTGTTTGCCTCATCTGTAAAATGAACTGGAGAAGGAAATGGCAAATCACTCCAAAAACTCAGCCAAGAAAACCCAAAATAGGATCATGAAAAGGCAGACATTACTGAAAAATAACTAAATAAAAAAGGGAATAAGAACATTTGCTCTGTCTCATAGGTAGTAGAATTTAATGAGAGAGTGTATATGAAAGCAGTTTGATAGCCATAAATGCTACAGATGGGTTATTAGATATAGTGATTTCATTATATCAGAGAATTTTCTGGAAATAGCATTTTGAAAAATTCCTTGAAGTGTGTGCACTAGATTGCCCAAACTCAACTACTTTATAACAACAGGTAATAATAAGGCAAGGGTACCTGGTACAATTTAAAAAAAAGAAGAAGAAAGAAAATTCCTGCAAGGCAGGTATCTGCTATCAATTATGGTAGAAAGACAAAACGATTGATATACCATTTCCACCCTGCTAATCTATTCCCAGACATCTAAGCATTTCTCATTACTTAGGTAGATCTAACATAAGACATTTTTATTTAAGAAGCATACGACCTTGAGAATTGTTATGGGTAATCAGTGGGACAGAATCTTAAGCTCATTTTGGAAATCATGGAATATAAGAACTGAGACATACCTTTTAGAAAATTATGGGACAGAACAGATTGCTGTTCTTTCTATTTTCTCTTTTTCTCCTCTCATAAAAGTAGTACTTTCATTCCTTTAAGCTATTAACAAACATGCTACCTCTGAACATGGCATTTGAACCACAGAAAAGTGAAATGAAAGGATGATACTTACAGGCAGGAAACATTTGTGTATACTATTAGAAAGAATGAAAATGGAAAATAATAATGTGGAATTCCTTGTACTGTGCTCCTTTGAGTTCTCTTCCCCAACTTTTACTGGCTTTGACATGTGGATACCCAGAAGAACAACTATTATGGGTTCTAGGGCTAACTTTGTGGAAGAATGCTTAATATCTTCTCTGGAACAATGATCCAACCACATATTCTCTCACTATCCTAAAAAATAATCCCAATGGGCTGTAATTTTAACACTATATTTTCTAAACCCATTACAGTGTGCTTCTCTGAAGTTCAGTCAGTGGTTTTTAGTCACCTTAAAAATGTATTTACAAAGATGATATAGTAAGAAGAGTTAGTATAAAACATTCCCTCTAAAAGATGGGAATTTGCTCTCCCCAAAACATATACAATAGCCATGGGTAGAGTGGTCTTAAACTCAAAGTTGAATGTTAATGAGAATTTTGTGTAGGATACACCTGTGGCAAAGAGGAAATCCATAACTCATGGCACTTTATAGACTAGACATCCTTTCTTGAGCCAATAGGTGACATGTTACCTACCTATCATGGCTGTTACAAGGAGTCATGCTGCTCAAAGCTACTTCCCTTCAAAAGCAGTTGTCTTTTTGTATCTGCTTGTCTGATGTGATTCCAAAAGTTATCTCCAGGTATTTCTGTATTTCTAATTAGAGCTGGATATATGTCTGCTGCTGGCCTATACTTTCCAGTTGCACATTTAAGGGAGCAGGAAAAGGGAATGAAGGAAAAGAAGAAAGAGTCTTCCTCTTTCTCAAAGAAACTGATTCCCTTTCGTGCATCTATTTTGAAATACTAATTGCATAAACTTGAACTCTTCTTCTGTAGTTTGGTTGACTGACTGATTTAGTTATTTTAGACCCAGACATGTGTTTGATTCATTCATTCAATGAAAGAATATTTCCTGGGTGGAATGCTCTGCCTTTATACTAAAACCAAAAACCCTCTAGCCCTTTCATTTTGGTGTGGTAGTAGAAAAATTATTTTATACTTAATTTATTATGGTGATTACTTCATTGCTTGAATTGAGGTATCCTAGTATTTTTTTACTGTATTAAGTGAGGGGGGATGGGATCTCCATTCTTTTATTTGAACATAAAGAGCTTCCTCAAGATGCAAAATTACTTTACATATATTTGATATCTGATCTTTCTAGCCTGATGAAATCACTACTAGAATGCTCTGAAGGATATGGTGAGTACTTTTGAGTTCCCATAGTTTGCATCATTAAATTATATGTCTCCTTACAGAAAGGCAGTTACTTTACTTCTACCAAATTATTTCCCAAATAGGATGTTCCAAACCATTCCTTCCTTTCCTCAAGCTTCCAAAGATTCTTCCTTACCTCATCCTCTTATCTGAGTACCTTATCACAAATTCTTATGATAAATTGAGGCCATTCTGTCTTCTTCTTTCCTCTTCATATCAAAACCTGTTGACATCATCACCTACTTTCCTCTTCTCTCTTCCTTTCTCTGATAATGAGTTGGTCCTTTTCTTGGCCAATGTCAGCTTCTCTACGTCTGATTGAGTCTATATCTCTTCTCTATCAGATTTCCCTTTCAATCCTTCCCCCTTCTTTCTCTCCATGTACACCTTCTCATTATTTATTGTTTCCTTTCTACTACCTTAAAATATGTTTAAGTCTAACTCATCTTGAAAAAACACCACCAATAATACATTAACATTAATTTTATTTTATTTTTCCTCAATTACATATAAATAAGAATTTTGAGTCTTGAGTTCTCTCCTACCCTACCTCTCCCTCACCACTGAGATAGTAAGTAAACTCATATAGATTTTACATGTACAAATGCAAAGCATTTTCCTATATTAATCCCTTTGTGGATTATTATCATAATTAAATACATTATTATAATCATTAATATCATAATTAACATAAAACAACTTAAGAAAGTGATAATATTTGCTTCAGTCTGGAGTCAGACTCAATCACTTCTTTCTCTGGAAGCAGATTTTTTTAAATCATGAGTCCTTTGGGATTGCTTTGGATCATTGTATTTTGTGGACTAGCTAAGTCATTCACAGTTGTTTGGGACAGTATTGTTATCACTGTGTACAATGTCTTCTGATTCTGGCTACTTGACTCTACTTCAATTTGTGTTAATATAAAGGAGACTTGGACATGTTTATAGAAGCTAAAGGAGTCAATAGATGGAGACTGAAGTTTGAAAAAGTGGTTGTAATAGGTGAGGACATCTGCCAGAGAAGATGGGAAAGCATGGAATGAAGGATGCATATAAAGGAGTTTGACCAGAAAGATATACTGATCATGTAATAAGGGTAAGATTCAGTGGATGGAGAGATAATTGCATGCACCCCTGGCATCTATATAGTGTCTACAGAACATAAGAAAAGACCCAAGCCTTTTGAGTAGATTCTATAAATGGAATTTTTGAAAGAAATGGATTACAACCCACATCAGTTTGTCTGCCCATGCATGAGTTGTGATTTCCATCATGGGAGGAATAGCCATATCAATAAAAGTACAGATCCTTCAAAATATTGAAGTGTACTTGTTAAGAGCCCTTTGACCACAGCAACCCATTAAAAAAGAAAGAAAAGAAAAGAAAAAAAATGACCTTCTATTTTAAATGCCACATTTGTGCACCTATAGTGAGATTACATCCTATGTTGGGAAGAGAGCAGAGAGTGCTGAGAATCATTTTCCAGAACATCTATAAATATTACTTTAAATTTTGTAGTTTGTCTAATGACCAAAGTGATATACTATAGAAATTTAAAAAATTAATATTTATATGTTTAGTATGAAATAATGCCAACAAGAGAAGAAATTTGCTCCTCTAATGATCTTTGAGTTTTCCTTCCAATTACTTGCAAATAAAGGAGTTGGCTTTATTTATGAAAAAAAGTCATTTCATGTGATTAAATCATCTAATCTTTCAGTGGTTTTAATATTTTTGATGAATCAGTTGCGTATCAGTGTGAATAATAATAGACAGAAAATCCATGTGCTTTATTTTTATGTATATAAAGATAAAAATCAAGTGGAAATCCTTCATCACTTATGGTAGAAACCCTATGGAAGAGTCATAGGAGATCATGGAAGTCACACAGAATGAGATGGCATGATTTTATCATGATTCACATTTTTAGAGGGAGAACACATGTCACAAATATCATAGGATTTATTGAATTATTAAAAGGTGTATATACTTGGCTTATTTTCCCTAATAGACCATGAGTTCTCCAAGCTCAATTATTAGATTTTAATTAGCTTCTTTTGTGCTAGCTCCCTACACAGTGTATTCCATCAAAAATTTTGTTGAATTATTGAACTACTGAATTATTGAATATTATGAATTTCTGCTTGTCATTCATCTGTGGTAAAAAATTGATTTGTTGGGGCAGCTGGGTAGCTCAGTGGATTGAAAGTCAGGCCTAGATACGGGAGGTCCTAGGTTCAAATCTGGCCTCAGACACTTCCCAGTTGTGTGACCCTGGGCAAGTCACTTGACCCCCATTGCCCACCCTTACCACTCTTCCACCTATGAGCCAATACACAGAAGTTAAGTGCTTAAGAAAAATTGATTTGTTAACCAGCAAACAAATAATTGTATTGGAGATGTGTAATTACAATTTGAACTCCAAAACTACAATTCCCAGCACCCCACTTTCCTTCTCACATTCCTTGCTAATGTAGAGAAGATTTAAATTCTGGATAGCCCTCCCTCTCTCTCACTCTTCTTGTGACTGGCATTGGTGGAAGCTGGCTTTAGGCCAGGTCTTATCTTTGTTAGGTAATTAGGTTTTTATTCCTTTTACTTTAAGTAATTAATAATAAGTTTTATAAGATATAATACTTGGGGAATTGGACATTAATTTAAATCCTACAGATATTAAGTGGAGATCTTGGACTTATTTCACATACATCCTAGATTTTGGAAGAATAGTTTTCAAAGGATTTGAGGAAAACATATGCTCTCAAATTCTACAAAAGAAGTCAATTGAGGAAAGATGAGAAAATGTTAAAGGATGAAGATGAAAAGGTGCAGCTAAAAGGTGTGTCTAAACAAGCTGATGTGAAAATTCATCAATTGACTGAGATTCAAAAGTACTTGAACAGAAGATTGAAGATAGGTCAGATAAGGGGTGATGAATACATCTACATGATTGAGTTCCTTGAGAATATTTCAGAAGTACTAAAACCAAAGGCAGCCGAGACCAGCAAGGACAATTAAATATAACACAATTGGTATTTTAAGTGATATTTGGAAAAAAAGAATTGAATTAAAGAATAGATAGTATCACTGCTTGGGATAGTTGGGAAGAGGATAGATCATAGTGGGGAGAAGGCATAGGTACTCAACTCATATTTTATTTCTGTTTGTTGGTCAAGGTTAATGATCATTAGATGAGAAAATCCAGAACAAAAATTACAAAGGAAATTGAAGCTCAAATAATCAAAGAAATATTATGAGAATCATTAGTTGTTTATGGAGCATTCAAAGCATCAGATGAAGATGAACCAAATACTTAGGGATTTAGAGAAATAGTAGATGTAATTTCTAAGCTATGGCAGTGATCTTTGAAAAATTGTAGAAAGCTGAAAAGAATATTTTAAAATGCAACAATGACAAATATCTCAATTGTCTAAACAGAGTAAAGAATGAAGGTTGAATGCAATCTCGACTTTGATGTTTATTAATTTCTTGAATGTTATATTCAAAGAACTTTTGCTGAAACACTAAAACATGAAGTAATGACCATAAAGAACCATTATGGCTTCATAAAAAACACATCATATGAACTAATCTTAGTTCTTCTGAAACAATGACTTTACTGACACATAAGACAAATTCTCCAGTTACAGTTAATTTGATTGTAAAGAAATCTTTGGTAAAGTCTTGTGTTATTCTTGTAGAAAAGATGGTTTGTTTTCAGTTGTTTCAGATGCATCCAACTCTTCATGACTCCATTTCATATTTTCTTGGCAAAGATACTGAAGTTGTTTGTCATTTTCTTCTCCAACTGGTTTTACAGAGGAGACTCAGACAAACAGAATTAAGTCATTTCATCAGTTTCACAGTTAGTAAGTGTCTGAGGTCAGATTTGAATCCAGGAAGATGAATCTTCTTGATTCCAGATCTGGCACTCTCCTCACTGTGCCACTTAGTTGGCCAAAGATGAAGAAAAGGTCTAGATAATATTACTACATATGTGGCTGGTTTAAAAATACAGTTTGGAGGGAAAAGTCAAAATGGTAGCTTAGTAGCAGCAAAAACTGGAATTCCTCTGTTAATCATTCCAAATCATCTTTAAAAAGCACATCAAAATGACAAGAGTAAAAAACCAGCAGCAAGACAGAGTGAATGGGCTCTAGTGCTGAACACAACTTGAAAGGTAGGCAGAGATAGTTGATCTTCAGGGTATACAGGAGAACTGAAACAAAACTATACACAGAAGAGTGCTGACTGACCACCATTGCTTCCCACTTGCTGTGGCAGGTCATGGAATGGAGCATAGGTTAACTTCAGGATCCTGGGGTTCTTAAAAATTGTTATCATAATCATAGTAGTTAGAAAAAGCATACATGGACAGAGGATGTGGTAGTAAGCTGTTTAGGATGATATGTAACAAAAAAAAAACAACTAGGGATGAAAAGGAGGATTTTTACTAAGAGAAGTGGGAAGGGAGAAGTAAAATGGGGTAAATTATATCACATAAAGAGGCACAGAGTGGTGGTAGAATACTATTACAATGGAGGGGAAGATGAGGGTCGTGACAGGTAATACTTAAACTTTATTTGCATTGTAATTACCTCAGAGAGAGAAGAACAATCAGATTAGTTGGAGTATGGAAACCTATCTTACCATATAGAGAAGTAGAAGGGGCATAATAAAGGGAATGGTAGGGAGGGTAGCAATATAAAGGAGGGGGAAAGGGAGAGTGAATAAAAGCAAAACACTGGTGTGGAGGGAAAGCGTAAAAGGAGAAAGGCAGGAATTAAAGGAAATCAAGATGGAGGAGAATACACAGATGGTAATAATAACTGTGAATATAAATGGGATGAACTCACCCATAAAAATAGAAACAGATAGGAGAGTGTATTAAAAACCAGAATCTTACCATATGTTATTTATAAGAAACATATTTGAGGCAAGTAGAAAAGGTAAGAGGATGGAGCAGAATCTATTGGGCTTCAATTGAGACCAAAAAAAAGCAGGAGTAGCAATCATCTCAGAAAAAGCTAAAGCAGGAGGCAGCTGGGTAGCTCAGTGGATTGAGAGCCAGGCCTAGAGATGGGATGTCCTAGGTTCAAATCTGGCCTCAGATACTTCCCAGCTGTGTGACCCTTGGCAAGTCACTTGGCCCCCATTGCCTACCCTTACCACTCTTCTGAAGGTAAGGGTTTAAAAAAAAAGAAAAAGCTAAAGCAAAAATAGATATGATTAAAAGAGATAAGGAAGGTAATTACATTTTCATAAAAGAAAATATAAACAAGGAAGAAATATCGGTACTTAACATATGCATCAAATGGCATAGCATCTAGATTTTAAAAGGAAAAATGAAAGGAGCTTAAGGAGGAAAAAGACAGCAAACCTATACCAGTAGGGAACCTCAACCTTCCCCTATCAGAAATAGATAACTCTAACTAAAAAGTAAATAAGAAAAAAGGAAGGAAAATAAATGACATTTTAGAAAAATTAGATTTTATATATATCTGGAAAAATTGAACAGGGATAAAAAGAAATATACCTTCTTCTTAGCACACATGGTACATATACAAAGATTGGCCATGTTTTAGAATATAAAAGCTTTGCAACCAAATGCAGAAGAGCAGAAATAATAAATACAACTTCTTCAGATCATAATGCAATAAAAAGTACCATCAACAAGGGTTCATGGAGAGGCAAATTAAAAATTAATTAGAAACTAAATCATCTAATTCTTCAAAATAGGTGAAACAAAGAACATGTCATGGAAACAATTGCTGATTTCATTGAAGAGAATAATGATGAGGAGAAAAAATATCAAAATCCATGGATATAGTCAAAGCAGTAGTCAGGGGAAAATTTATATCCTTGAGTGCCTATATCAATGAGGAAAAAAAATAACAAAATTCTTCTATAAAAATGAAAGATAAAAAATATCAAGCAAACTAATAGAAAAAATTATGAAGGATGGTGACCTAGAACTATCAGATTTTAAACAGTACTATAAAGTAATAATTATCAAAACAATCTGGTACTTGCTAAGGAATAGAGAAGGTGGCTCAATGGAATAAACTAGGGATAAATAACCTCAGCAATCTAGTGTTTGATAAAGCTAAAGAACACAACTTTTTTGATAAGAACTTTTTATCTGATAAAAACGGCTAGAAAGATTGGAAAACAGTATGGCAAAAATTAGTTTTAGATCAATATCTCACACTCTATATTAAGGAGAGATCAAAATGGATATATGATTCAAACATCAAGAATAATATTAAAAGTAAATATGAGGAATTGAGAATAGTTTACCTGTCAGATTTATGGAGAAGAGAAGAATTTATGACCAAAAAATAGATAGAGAACATTATAAAATGTAAAATGAATAATTTAAATTATATTAAATTAAAATGTTTTTCTACAAACACAACCAATGAATGAAGATTAGAATGGAAATAACAAAATGGGAAAAAATTATAACAAATTTCTCTGATAAAAGTCTCATTTTTCAAATAAATAAAGAACTAAGTCAAATTTATAAGAATCCAAGTCATTCCCCAATTGGTAAATGGTTAACGGATATGGATAGGCAGTTTTCAAATGAAGAAATCAAAGCTATCTATAATCATATGAGAAATGTTCTAAATACTTCTTGATTAGAGAAATGGAAATTAAAACAATTCTGAGGTACCGATTCAGACTTCTCATATTGGCCAATATTACAGTAAAGGAAAACAATAAATGTTGGAGGGGATGTAGCATAATTGAGAAAGTAATGCATTGCTGGTACAGCTGTGAATTGATCCGACAATTCTGGAGGGCAATTTGGAATTATGTCCAAAGGACTATAAAAGAATGCATACTTTTTGATCCACTGGTACCACCAATAGGTCTATATCCTAAAGAGATAAAAAATGGGAAAGGACCTGTTTGTACAAAAATATTTAAAGCTATACTTTTTGTGGTGATAAAGAATTGGAAACTAAAGGGATGTCCCTTAACTGGGGAATGGCTGAACAAATTGTGGTATATGATGGTGATGGAATGCTCTTATACTATAAAGAATGATGACAGGATAATTTCAGAAAGGGCTGAAGAAATCTATGTTAACTGAAGTGATGCAGAGAGAAATAAGCAGAACCAGGAGAACATTATACACAGTAATTGAAATATTGGGGAATGATCAAATGTGATAGACTTTGCTACTAACAGCAATATAAGGATCCAGGAAAATCTGAGGGACTTATGACAATGCTATCCACCTCCAGAGAAAGTACTGTTGGAATAGAAATGCAGATGAAAACATATGATTTATTACTTGTTTATTTAGGTATATGTTTTGGGGTTTTGATTTTATAAGATTATTCATTTGGAAAAATGAATAATAGAAAAATATGTTTTGGTTGATAATACATGTATAACCCAGATCGAATTGCTTGTAAGCTGCAGGAATGAGGAGGGGAGAAAGGAAGGAAACAACATGGATTTTATAGTTTTGGAATTTATAACGTGTTGAAATGTGTTATTAAAGTAAAATAAAGATAAAAAAGAATAGGTCATAAGCCAAAACACATACATACACACAGAGTTCACATGACTCATACCAGATCTTTTGATTTGTTCATTTGTGATGATAGAATCAATTTTGTATCTATTAATCCATTCCCTGAAGTTCTTTAACTTAATTATTTTTTCCAATTTTTTAAAAAGCAGTCTATGAAAAATTGCTAAATCCCTGCCTTATGTTTCCAGTTCTCTCTTTCCTGAAACTAAACCTGCCTTTTGAAGTGTGACAACGTTTTTCTCATCATTTTATAATTTTCTTTTACCTTTGTGGTCCCTCTTACACAAAGTCAATGATACTTTTCTGAAGTATATAAAAACATTCACTTGCAAAATGTAGTAATGAAAAAATAAGTGAAATATTTTGTGATTTTTTTTGGTTATTGGAAAACCTTGTTGACTTTGCAATACTTTTTAGAGTCTCAGAGTTCAAATTATGGTTTTAATATAAGTTCAGGATGTTGGCTTCCTATGTGCAAAGATAAGACTTAGTACTACACAACAATCACCCTTTATTTAACATAAGTGCTCCTGGAGGAATGCCTTTCTCCTTTACTGGATAAGTAAGAAAAATGTTGTCTTTCTTCCTGCCCTACGTGAAATGACCAACAAATATATTTGTGTCCCTTAGGCCTGTTTTGCTTCCAAAGAGTTTGTGTGTGTGCATGTGTATGTTTGTGTTGAAAGTAATTTTCCTTTTGATTTGTTTTTCTGGCTTCACTTAACCAATACAAAGAGAATTTTTTTTCTTCTTGCTGTGCTTACATTGCACATGATTTACCTAAATATTTAGAATATATATACACATAAATATCTTCCTCTTTCTCTTTATTCATATACATATATAACAAATATATGCATATACAAATATATATATACATATATATATACACAGTTAGAATATTATTGTGAAAATACCATTGTACTTTCTAAGTCAGAGGAACTGGATTAAAGTTTCACCTCCAATATTTAGAGGTTATCTGAGTGTGTCAATCCACTAATCCCTCTGAATCTTATTTTCCTCATTTATAAACTAAGGATAATTAATAATAATAAGTGGTTTATATTAATTTCCTTATTAGATAACCACAATAGCACCAAGAAATGATTATTGAATAGCATTCCACTCCCCACATAGTGTCCTGTCCCTTTCCTTCTGTTCCTCAATTTAGACTGTTGACATTCTTCTATCACTGTACCTGGGGATGATTTCTGTCACTTGCAATTTTGATCTCCAAGACACGATAAGGAGGAGATAAATTATGGGACTGAGTTCTATTTCAAACCAAGCATGCATTTTGCCCCTTTCATTTTGTTCCTTTGATGTCTTACTGAAATCTTTGGAAACACAGATTGTTGTTATATTGCTAACCACTAACTCCCCACCAAACTTCATCAACCCAGAGTCTTGATTTCCATGGTGTTTGCAAGTGGGAGCAGGGTCTAAGATAGAGGTCAACTTCTAGCTAACTAATAAACTAATTTTTACTTAACTAATATTTTAATTTTTATATTTAACTTACGATTATTAAATATTAAATTAAAATTATCAAATATTAAATTAAAAATATTACATTTTAATATTTAACTAATTTAACTAATAAACTAAAATAACTAATAAACTCATAGTAAACCCATGAGTTTGGTCCTTGGATTTGCTAGTGTATCCTCAATGGTGGGTGGTAGAGAAGGAGATGCTATATGAGTTCAGTATGGGAATTAGGTCATGTCATTTTCCTTTAACTTTCTTTTGGGTTCTGGAATATTGAAACAGTGGAAGTTGCTTTATACTTAAAAAAATTCTATTTTGGAGAGATTTGAGAAGTTATGCAGAATCTGAGAAAATATAGCAAATGAGTAGGCTGCCATCTTGTTGGTTACATGTCCCAGAAGTTACTGCACAGAATTCCTATTGGTCCCAAGGAAGGTTGGACTTTTATCCATTGGCTCTTATTTTTACATCTACAACAATGAATTGTATTTAGTCAGAAGAGTAGGACCTCAAAAGAGAGAGATCAGGGCACTTTTCTCTTCATCACAACTCCATTCTAGAGTGCTGGGGACAATTGCCTGAAGCAGTGATGGGCAAACTTTTTAAAGAGGGAGCCAAAGGAAAGGAAATGCTCATCTGCCAGTCTGTTTCTAAGACAACTCTTTCAAAGTTTCATTGTATTGTGCCCTTCTCATTGTATTCATGACATTAGGAATCATGTCGCTTGGCGGGAAAGAACATTGAAGGGGGACGCATCCATAGTTTGCCCATCACTAGCCTAGAGTATAGATTTGGTTCATGTCTTCCCAGATGGAAAGTACAAAGGAAATTGATGCAAAATGTAGAAGCTATTGATGGTCTTCTCCTCTAAGAAACACTATGGAAGCCAGAGGGAACAAACCCTACAATGCAGCAGCATTGAATGAAAGGCCAGAACCTCATGACCTCTCAGCAAATAAATATCTTCGTATCATTTTTCCATTATTTGTCCCCAGGCAGACAAATACAAAATATAGGAGATAGACAACACATAAGGAATAGCTAAGAGGAACAGTGAATTTGGAATCAAGAAGATGAGTTCAAATTTGGCTTAAAATATTGATTAGCTATGTGATCCTGGTAAGTGACTAAACTACTGCCTGCCTCAGACTGTAAAATAGGGTACTAATAGCCCTCGCCTCCCTATGTTATTGTGAGAATAAAATAATATAGTTTCTTTAAAGTGTTTGCAAACTTTAAAGTGCTGTATAATTTCTTGTTATTGAATCCTACCCTGAAACTTTACTAAGCAGAATATCCCACACTAACTAGAATTTAGTACAGTGCCTTAGAAAAGTTTAGATTTTTAATAAATTCACACTGATCATGGTTTCCATCCAGCACCACACTGGGCATTAAGGTCTTCCTAAAGGTCACCTGCCTGGCGAGCCAACAATGTCAGAATATAAACCTCAAATCCTAGGAATGATATGAGCAAAAAGGATAATAGCCTATATTCTGGAGCCAAATTCCAATAGAAGTTCCTACTCTACAAACAAAGAAACAAACAAAATAAAAACAAACAAACAAACAAAAAAAAATGTGCAACCAAAACAGAATTAAGGAAGATTCAGCACCTGTTCAGTACAGAGTCAGATGATGTGCCTACATTCACAAATATTTTGCCAGAGAATATGAAAAATAAAAAGAAAGAAATGAGACTTGATTAATATCAAAAGGTGGGACAAGTAGTGAATGGAGAACAAATAGGTGAAAGTACATATAGCTAACCATTGTTTCTGGGATAGTGACACAGACAACTACACATGTTTGTCAGAACAACATTTTGTTCTGTCTTGTGGCTTCATCGGCTGTTTCTATTATTGATCATTTGAAGAACAATGTAAAGAATTGACCAAAAAGAAATGTGATTTTTAAAACTTAATTGCTTTGAGTTTATAATTAAACAACAAAGTATTTGTATGTGTCTTAAAATAAGCTATAGTTTGGCAACTACTGGACCTAGACTGTTTAGGACCTTATGTGTTTAATTGTTGGTTTCTAACTTGTCCTTGTAGAATTTATATTCATTATCCTCTTGGAATTGTCACAAATATTGAATAAAACAACTTTAGCTCTCCCCAAAAAATATTTTATTGGCATGCACATTTCTAATTCAGTTAAAACTAGTCAGACTAGGCTATCTGAATCCATTAGCTTTTTTCCCCTAAGATCAAGCAGTTTTCAGCAAAATGGACTTTCAGTAAATATTAAATGATGTTGATGGTAAGAATTTTTTTCAGCAAAACTTGTGAATGTGATGGAATGGAAAAAGTACTGAACAGGGAATCAGAAAAACTGAGGTTTTGACTTGATTCTATAAATAACTGGTTGTCTAACCCCAGGTGAGTCATGTCACTTTTCTAAATCTATATTTATTAGGATTAGTTGACTTCTAAATTTTTTTTAACAAGACTAAAATTCTAGATTTTTAAATTGTTTATTTATAAGTATTTAGTTTTTGCTTCTGTTTTACTTTTCCCCCTCATCTAAAAACACTACCCTATCCTTTCCCCATTAAACTTCATTTTGCCTGTTAGATTTAGTGTAAATGTTTGCTATGACCCTGATAATGTAAATGAATGGGAAACATAAGAAAACATAACAGAAATGAATACCTGGAGGCAGAAAAGTAAATAAATATATAAAAATAGATGAATGAACAAATGAATGAATGAAGATAGCTCATAGATAATTAAAAAATAAACAAATATTTTGTCAAGCAAACAAATCAATTAATGAATAAATAAGTAAAATGCTAACTGACTAACTCAACTTGGCCAGACACTGGAGTCCCTTCCTTTTCCCTTACAAGAAGTTTCAGAGAACAATTCACATACTGCACTTTCTGGAAAGGGGAAGAAAAGAGACATTCAGATAGTGAAGACAAATCTTCAAAGTATGGGGAGTATTTTTTCCCCTGCTTAATTGTCCATTATCCACAATTATCCAAAATCAATTATCTTTGATGTAGCCCATCCCCTATTTACTGTCAGAGGGATCAAAGGATTTTTATATCATCCCAAACACCAGGTCTTCAAGTTTTTTAGCACTTGACTAGCATATATGACTAATAAAAAGGCAAGTGCGAATATATCAGTAGAAAGGTCCTGTCTCAAAGGATAGGTAAAAGTAGTACTGGAGGAGGCCCAGTTCCAGGTATACTCTATGGGGTGTCCTTTAGCCAGAACAAGTTTAGAGAGAGGGTTGTTGTTTTTTTTTTATTACACTATATTTCTCAGGTATCCCTTACCGCATTGACAACCAGAGATTTTATTCATTTTGCAAGTATTTCTAATTGAGGTTGCATTTCTTTTGTTCCTTCCTCAAATTTGTTATTCATTTTCTGTTCTAGAAAGCAGATTTTTTGGGGAGTAGTATTTTGGTTTTTTCTACTTTGGCAAAACTAATAATTGCTAAGGTTTCTTTGCTGACTCTCTGGGCCTTTCAAAGTTAATCATCATGTCAATAACAAATAAGATATGTTTGCCTTTTTTTTTGCCTTCCATTTATGTCTTTAATATCTTTCTATTAGCATAGTGAATTCTTGTTGCAAACAAGAGCATTCTTTAGCTCTAAGCTATCTCAGTGTGCTTGGGCTCCCTGATACTGAAACATCCATCTACCCTATGGTCTTCCATCCTGGAATATCTGGTCTTTTTTTCCACTGATGTGTCTCTAACATTGTCTCCATTTTGGTAGAGACTCAGGATGATTAGCCTTAATTCCTCTTCCATCTGTGTTGCTGAATTTCCTGACTTCCTTCAAGTTCCTTCTAAAATCATATCTTCTACAAGAAGCATTTCCCACTTTTCCTTAATGCTAAAACATTGGCTCTATTGATTATTTCCAATATTTTCTATAAATGGCTTATGTGGTTGTTTTTACATGCTTTGTCTCTCATTAAAATGTGAACTCTTTGAAATTAAAGAATGTCCTTTACTGGGTTTTTACCATAGTGCCTGGTACAGAATAAGCATTAATAAATACTTGCTGAGTGAGTGATATGATTCCTCTATTTTGAAGTTTAGATGTTAAAGAATTTGTAGAATTTATCCATTTATTTTTATAATTTATCACTTTGGTCATTATGTTGACCATCTCCCATGTCCTTCAATTTAAATGTGGGGAAGCTCAGTCTCAAAACATTTAAATATCTTGCCTAAGTTAAAGCAAACAGTAAGTTGCCAAGCAGGAATTTGAGCCCAGTTACTTTGAGTTAATTTTTAGAACTTTTTTTCCACTACATGATTAACTATTGAAGTAAAAATTTAAATGTATTTCTGAGACACAAAGTATAATATATATATATATGTGTGTGTGTGTGTGTGTGTATTTGTAATATATAATACAAAATATATTATACTGTTAAAGATACTGTGATTCATCAGTTAATCTTTAAAAATATCTGCTACTAATATAAATAAAAACAACTATCTGTGAAGCCTTTCTTTCCACCATCCTCAACATTACTGTAAATGAAAAATTGTGTTAGGCTCTCTTTCCTTCCACCCATATCCTCCTACTGGTTTCCAGTCTCCTTGGTTAACATGTTGCTTTTTGATAACATTTCCTTACCTTGTTTTCCCCTTTGAGCTTTGCCTTGATGTTTATTTCAACAATAATTCACTTGTACCAAAATACAAATCTCATGAGGCTGAGTGTTTATATAGAATCATTTATCAAGAATTTTAAGTCACTGATGGATGGCCCAGTAACACAGAGGTAGCCCGTCAGAGATATTTAATACCTTCTTAGATGTCAGTATATAATTTTCAGAAATAATTCATCCCATTCCATCCCAGATATAAGAAGTACCTCTACTAAACCTTAATTGTAGTTTTGTGTTTCTTAATTTCAGAAGAATAAACCTTATAAACTCCTGTAAAGCATCATGATCTCTTTTATTTCCTTAGGGCTTTTCATCCAAACAACTAAAAACCAATTAACTGCCATGATATTTATCAATAGCACTACCAAGATATTTTTGAGATAAATAAATAGAGTCGGCTATTTTGTTTTCCTTAAAATTCCTAAGATAATAGCTGATGTAAGCCCCATGAAAAACAATCCTCCACTAATTCAATTCCTGTTTATATATTTATTTTTATTTTTTTAATAAACCATTGCCACTTAAGTTGAGAGAATGATAGTGTAATGGAATTTGAGATTGTTTTATTAGCTTTTAGAATGAGAGTGAGCTTTGTGGCTAATCACATTCTACTAAATCATGAGCACTATTTACATTCTAACAGATTGCTATATATTCCCTTTTTAGCCTTTAGGAAGGATAGAGACCTCTCTAGGAATAATTGCCTCAGACATTGCCAAGGCTTCTTCCTCTTAAATAACCACACTTACTCTGCTGAAAGAAACATGTCAAGAGAGTAAGAAAGAATCACAGAGAAAAAGAAGTACTAGTTGCAAAATGACAAAATAATTAACCTTAGTGTTGGAGCAATGGATTTTGACAGAACATTTTATATTCCACAGATTTTGGTTGGATAGCCCACAGGCCTTTCTATAGTTGGTCTATAGTGTTTCCCAATTATATATTGATGATCCATGTGTAGAGATAATTGTGTGATCATTTAAAGTACATCAACAATTGTGCATGAAAAGAAGAAGGCTTCACAGTGTTCTGGAATTGTAGATTATTACTTAGACACCATTGATCTTATATTCTTCTACATGTCTGGATAAGAATACAATAATAGATTAAGCCAACATTGTATTCACAAATCAGTGTCATAGGGAAGAATAGTAAAACATTGCCTTTTGGTTCATAGGTATTATTGTTGCCTACAAAAGAGTTAATCATAGTTATTAGTCTTTTATTCTTCCTATTCTTCGTTTTTTTTTAAATTTATCAAAAAAAAAGCTACATGAAAAAGCAGCAATAGAACTCTTCTAGTAAAGATGGAGATGGAAAAGTCTAGGTAGTAGGTCCTCTCTTCATCTAATAACCAACCCAGTGTTTACCTTCAGTGTTAAACACAGTGCCTGGTACATGGTCAAAAAGACTCTGGAAGAAATAGTGATAAAATCTTAAACAGATATCAATAAGATTCTTCCTGTAAGCCAGAAATCCACAAGGAGCACCAAAATATCCCAGCTTTTTTCAAAGGAGAAATTTCAAAACACCCTAAGGCCAGGAGAATCTTGGCAGTGGCCTATAGAGTTATAGTATAGGACTGGGTCAGTCTCTATTTTGAGGGGGGGAAGGGAAGGTAGGTAGAAAGATTGGAGGAAGGGAAGGATGGATGGGAGAATCTGGAATCTGGATGCAACAGTCAATTTATATCTCAAAGGAGAGGCTGGGACTAGACCCTCTTCTCTGCTATAATACCTACCTTCATTTGAGGGGGAGAAGGGAAGGTAGGTAGGAAGATTGGAGGAAGGGAAGGATGGATGGGAGAAAGGAGAGAGGAAGGTAGAGAAAGGGAAAGGAAGGTAGTGGTCCCTAGCCCACAGGGGGAAACTGACCAGAGCCCTTTGGGGGCTCAAATAAAAGATCAGAGAGCAACTTTAGGGTTTAAATTAGCTAGGTTTTATTTAAATTAGGAAGGGGAAGGTCTAGGAAAAACTAGGAGGTAGATAGAAAGGGAAAAAGGTACTGAGAGATCAGGGTAGATAGCATCAGCCAGCCTCCAGGCTCTATGGCCAGAAAAGGCACCAAACTCTCTCTTTTA
Source organism: Gracilinanus agilis (assembly GCF_016433145.1). NCBI lineage: Eukaryota > Metazoa > Chordata > Mammalia > Didelphimorphia > Didelphidae > Gracilinanus > Gracilinanus agilis. Next base: position 257,287,210 of record NC_058130.1, read on the forward strand.
TACTTTCTCTGACACCTCCCATAAAGGAAGTGAGAGGTGTCAGGGGAAGTTGTAGCAGGGAGTCCTGGGAGCTGTAGTCTCATGTCACACTATACTGAGCATTGTGTACAAACCCAGAGATCTTCCAAGACATTTGATGTCAGTGTGCCTTTTTGGGCCACAAAAAGAAACAGAACCAGTTCCCATGGATATTAGTTTCTACATAAGGTGCTTTCCTCCCAAGATACAAAACTAGTCTATATGCCAACATTTCCAAATTATACTGGGGACTCAGAAGGGGATGAAACCACTTTCCAATTGGTAATTGTGCAAGGAGGAGATAGAGAAGGGGCTAAGACCAGAGTCTTTGAATTTTCTGTATAATATTTCCTCCAATATATCTTGTATATTTCTTATTTATACACAGTTGTTTTTGTTATTTTTCCTAGTAGACTCTGACTTGTTTGAGAACATGAACTGGTTTTTTTTCCTTCTTTTTATCTTCTGTGTTTAGCATAGTGCCCAACACAAGGTGGGAATTTTATAAACCCTTGTTGATTTGACTTTAATTTGAGACTACCTTAAAGCAGAGGACAAAGGTAGGTATTATAGCAGAAAAGAGGTTCTAGTCCCAGCCTCTCCTTTGAGATATAAATTGACCGTAGCATCCAGATTCGAGAGGAAACAGAATCAAGCAATCCCTGAATAGCCCATTAAAGAGTAAAGGAGAGGAATGAGCATGTTCTTTTATAAAATCCTAATGCAGGAATTGAGGATGAAGTTATGAGAAAATATAAGAAGATTCCAAATAAAATAGAAAAAGCAATACTTTAGAAAGGAGGAACAGTTTTGAATAAGAAAGCAGAAATGAAGACAAAAATAAAGTATAGTTTTATACACAGCAAAGTTTTTGCAGAAAAAAAATCCATATTGTTAGAATAGAAAGAATTAACTTGGAGGGCAGCTGAATATTTAAGTGTGACATAAATGCCAAGAAGAAATGAAGCAAGAGACAAAAAAAATGAAATAAAGGTTCTTGAGGAGAAAAATGCAAGAAGTAGCTTAGATGGGAAAATGATAAAATTTACTGAATGCATAGGATCTCTAAAAATAAGAAAAAATAATGATGCAATGAGACCATAAGGAATACTATGGCAAATGTGAGTGATTAAAAAATTGAAGAATATATAAAATATATGATATAAAAGCAATATCAGGAAAAAAATCACAAATGAATGTTGTCCAGATCTATTAGAATCAGTCGGGGGCACTTAGATGGTTGACTGGATAGAATGCCAAGTGATGAATCAGGAAGACTCATCTTTATGAGTTCAAATCTGGCCTCAGATACTTCCTAGCTATGTGGTTCTTGGCAGGTCACTTAACCCAGTTTGCCCCAGTTCCTCATCTATAAAATGTAGTAGAGAAGGAAATGGCAAACTATTCTAGTTTCTTGGCCAAGAAACCCCCCCCCCCCACAGGGGGCCATTAAGAGTCAGAAGAAACAACTTTAGAACTACTGGATAAAGTGATGATAGAAAGACTCCACTAATCACTGCAAAATGAACTTTAAAAGGAAGAGTTAAAGTAATGTCATAATTAAAATCCATAATACTCACATAAAAACAAAAATAAACAAAAATAATCCAAGCCTTCAGTAAAAACAAAAAAGATTTCAAATATCAAGAAATAAAAGGCGACATCACAAAATGTCTGGTAACTTCTAGTAAAAACAAGGGGAGTTCTTGAACTATAACATTAAAAAAAAGCCAATAGAGGGGATGGGCCTTGGATATTAAAGCAAAGATAGGGATTCATCTGAACTCTCCCAAATTCCCCTCTAAATGGCTTTATGAAAATCTCTCAAACTAAATTCTGGATCACGAGAATGAATAAAAGGGTGAGGTGAAACAGTTTTCTAGCCTGTATCATTAGTTTAGATAGGCCTCAGGTGTAGTGTAATGTAGGCTAAACTCTGGCGAGCTTATTGCATCAGGGGTGGCAACAGATTCAGGAGCTCTCAGCAACATTAATGATTGTGAGCATAGGAAAGCCAGAGGCTAAGTCACAATTCCAAAGGAAGTATGTAAAAGGAGCAAAAGGACTTGCAACCAAAGGGGAGTCAGGGCCCTGGTGTTGTGAGGAGGATTACTTAGTTATTACTTAGGAGACCTAACAGGAAGGGCTTGAGAATTCCAAATGGAATGGGGAAGAAGGAAGTGGGCTTCTCTCTCTGGGATGGATTCTATGGTGGTTGGGACAAGCTGTAACTGACCCTGGGAAATCTCACAGGAAGTGGAGTTGTACCCTGATTCCCTGGGATCTTGGAGAGTGGTGAAGGTTGAATAAGCAGAAGACATCAATCCTGCAAGTCAACTCTGAGTACGGAAGTGGCCTGTGATCTGGTGGACAGTTTGCAGACATCTCTACCTTCTTTGGATCATAGGCTGTGGAGGAGTTGGTTCCTGGTGTCCTGAAAACATCTCTGGAACAGTTGTGAGACCCCAAATTCAAGCCCTCTTCCTCTGGTCCTTAGCCAAGCTGTCAAAACCTGGCAGAAGCCAGGTTGGCTAAGGATCTTACCCCTTTTGACTATAGTGCTGGGTAGTTAGTCATAGCTTCACCTAATCCCCCTTCCTATCCCCTCATATTATAATTAAACTGTTTCCTTGTGTGTTTTCCTAGTACTTTAAAGTCCTCATGCTGTGTATGTAATACTCTGAATTTATTCCAGGCTGGGTGGGGCAGAGTGACAGTTAGTCAGGGTTAACTGCAATTTCAGTCAACAGTCATTCCCCTTATAGTTAAACCTGGTTCCCTGGCTTGTAAAGTCTTATCCATTGTTCCTTCCTGTCTCCTATCCACCCCACTGAGCCCACAAATAATATTTAAGATAACACCCCTGGTTTTCCCCATAATACTGGTCATAGTTCCAAGGTAGAAAAAAGTGCTTATGGTCCCTCAGAGACCACACCATAGGCCTGGATCTGAATCAAACCAAAAAAAATTACAGACTCTCTAGTTCTGAAAACAAAAACACAAATAACATAAAGGTTTAAGGCAAGGACTGTTACACTCTTGGAGTAGAGCCCAACTGTAACATAAAGTTAAAAGTCAAGAAATGAGCTAGAAAGATAAGCAAACAAAAAAGATCCTGTCCATAAAAGTTATTATGGTGGGCAGCTGGGTAGCTCAGTGGAGTGAGAGTCAGGCCTAGAGACAGGAGGTCCTAGGATCAAACCCGGCCTCAGCCACTTCCCAGCTGTGTGACCCTGGGCAAGTCACTTGACCCCCATTGCCCACCCTTACCAATCTTCCACCTATGAGACAATACACCGAAGTACAAGGGTTTAAAAAAATAAAAAAAAAAGTTATTATAGTAACAGATGATCTCAAGACACAAATTCAGAAGAAGACAATGAAGTAAAAATAGCTACATGCAGAGCTTCAAAGAAAATATGAATTGGATATAAATTCAGCAGGAATTCTGAAAGAGTTCAAACAGCCTATTGAAAATCAAACAAGAGAAGAAGAGGAAAAATTGGGAAAAGAAATGAGAGTGATAGAAGAAAGTTTTAAATAGAGTCAATACCTTGGTAAATGACAAATATTAAAAAATTAAAGAAGGAAATTATACCATAACACCTAAGTTGTCCAAATGATAAAAGAGGAGAAAAATCCACTAAGGAAAATGATTTTTTAAAATTAAAATTGGGGAAGAGATAACTAAAGATTTCATGAGACATCAAGAATAATTAAACAACATCAAAAGAATGAAAAAGTAGAAGAAAATGAGAAATATCTCATTAGAAATACAACTAACTTGAAAAATAGATCAAGAAGAGATTATTTGAGAATTATTTGACTAAAAAATAAAGATTCATTGGAATACCTAAAAGCAATGATCCAGACTTCTGGCTTAAAATGGCTGCAGAGTAGAACAGGGCACTTAATTCTCCTCACCACCAACCCATACATGATACCTCAAAAGGACAAAAAAAACAAAAACAAATTCAAATGAACTAAGGGACCCCACAATAGGGCGCATCCTCAAAGGTATGTGGGATTTGGGCATTTCCAGGCTATAACGGGGTGAAAGAGCTCCCATTAAAAAACACTAGCTAATCAACCCCACCTACAGTATCAGAGGCAGAGGCAGAGCACCAGAGTTAGAGTGAGCAGGGCAAACTCTAGCTTCTTGTTGGCTAACTGGGAGCACTAGGTGCTTGCCCCTTAGAGCAGCAAGACTTGTGACCCCAGGAAGCCAAAGAACACAGACCTTGGGTGTGGGGATAGAACTGTAGGGAGCAACAGATAGTGGAAGCAGCGCTTTGAGACATGTGTGGGTGGTGGTGGTGGTGGGGGGGGTGTTGGGTGAACACCTTGGGCAAAGGAGCAAGTGAGAGGCAATTTCTGGGTTCTTGGCAGCTGACTAGGACCACCAGGGGCTTCCCCCTGAGAAAAGCTAGACTTGAGACCCCAGGAGCCTAAAGAGCACAAACATTGGGCATGAGGATATTGCTGAGAGGGGCAGCACTGCTCTGTGATTTGTAAAGTAGCCTCAGACAAAAACAGGGGGATCCTACTGATGGACAGCTCAAGAGGTACACCAAGAAAAAGGCTTGAATTCTTGAACTGTCAGGTATGAGGGTATAGAAGAGGAATCACAGGACTACTTCCGCACGAGCATGTGGAGTCTTCAGAGGCCCCTGAAATCTCCAGGCAGATAGGTGCATTGGCCTGGAGAGAGGCCTTGCTGGAACTGGACCTGGGGAGCTGAACACAGACACTGGGGGTTGGTTGGAGAAACATAGAGAAACACAGAAAAAAAGTTCTGGATGATAGTGACTTAGATGGAGCCAAACTTCAGACCACCTGGCTTTACCACACTGAAATAGAGAACAGAGCTCTTTAAGAGGAAAGAAAACCAGGTCAAGCAGCAGGACAGAGAAGGGGGATCCTATTGCTGGAGAGCTCAGTGAAAACACTCCATCTTCTTCCCCTCACTTCTTTTTTTTTCCTTTCCAGGTTTTAGCCTCAGGGCACAATGAGCAATACAGACTAATCCAGTCCAGGCTTAATCCCATCAATTGGACAGACAAGAAGTCTTCAGAGGGCAGGGAAACTCCAACACCCCTCTCCTATAGATTGCAGAAAACATAACTACAAACCTCCATTGCCAGCTGGGGGAAGAACTTTCATCAAAGCTCATTAAATCCATCTGATTAAACTAGCAGAACAGAGAAGGAAAAATATGAGTAAACAAGAGAAAAAGAGAAAAGAAATAACAACTGACAGCTTCTTTCCAGGAAATGAAAAGAGAGAAAATGAAACAGAAGCGGAGGAAGCTCCAGTGAATTGGACACAGGCTTTGGAAGATCTCAAAATCCTATTAACTCAAGAACTTCAGGAATTCAAAAATAAATCAAGAGAGGCTGAAGACAATTTGAAAAAAGAAATACATGAACTACAACAAGAAAATGAGATATTAAAAGCCAGAATTGACTAGCTTGAAAATGAAGCAAAGAAGGCAAAAGATCATCTACAAAGAAAATCATACCAGAAGGAGAAGGATGACCAAAAAGCCAGGGATGAAATTCAATCTTTTAAAAATAGAACTTAACAACTAGAAGCAAATGACTTCAAAAGGCAGTAAGAATATATAAAACAAAATTTTAAAAAATGAAAAATTTGAGAATATGCAATACCTCATTGATTCAACCAAAGATCTAGAGAACAGATCTTGAAAAGACAATTTAAGAATTATTAGTTTACTTGAATATCATGACCAAAGAAAAAGTTTGGACATAATCCTATAGGAAATTATCCAAGAAAACTGCCCTGACATTCTTGAACAAGAGGGAAAAGTGGAAATTGAAAGAATCCACAGATCACCTCCTACATTTAATCCACAACTGACTACTTCCAGGAATATTGTAGCCAAATCCAAAAACTACCAGATCAAGGAGAAAATATTACAAGCTGCTAAAAAGAAGTCATTCAGATACCAGAGAACCACATTTAGGCTAACACAGGATCTGGCTGCATCTATGTTGAAGGACCAGAAGGCACGGAACATAATATTCTGGAAAGCAAGAGAATTGGTTCTACAACCAAGAATCAACTATCCAGCAAAACTGACTATATTTTTGCAGGGGAAAGTATGGTCATTCAATAAAATTGAGGACTTCCAAGCATTCACAAAGAAAAAACCCGACTTACACAGAAAGTTTGCTACCCAAATACAGAACTCAAGAGAGTCACCATGAGGTAATTAAGAGAGTGGGGGGGGGTTGTTTAAGGGATGCAATAAGTTTAATCAATTTGTATCCCTAGAAGAAAAGAAGATATTGGCAAATATTAAAAATTGTTAATATCAACAAGGTAACTAGAAGAAGTTTACTTAGATGTAATAGTAACGAACTATATAGGATGAAATGTCAAGATACATACATATAAATAAGTAAATAAACAAACAAACAAACAAACAAATAAATAAATGAACAAACAAACAAATAAATGAATAAATGTAAAGTGGAAGCAAATAGCAGAATGGATTAGAAGCCAAAATCGTACCATATGTTGTCCACAAGAAACACACATGAGACAGGCAGACATACATAGAATAAAAATGAAAGGATGGAGCAAAATCTATTGGGCTTCAACTGAGAAAAAGAAGGCAGGATTTGCAATCATGATTTCTGATAGAGCCAAAGTAAAAATAGATCTGGTTAAAAGAGACAGGGAAGGTAATTACTAATACTGCCTAATAAAAGGCAGTATAAACAATGAAGATATATCAGTACTCAACATGTATGCACCAAATGTTATAGTTTCCAAATTTCTAAAGAAGCTAGTGGGGCTCAAGGATGAAATAGAAGCAAAACTATACTAGTGGGAGACGTCAACCATCCCCTATCAGATCTAGATAAATCAAATCAAAAAATAAATAAGAAAGAGATAAGAGAGGTAAATGAAATCCTAGAAAAATTAGAGTTAATAGATATATGGAGAAAAATAAATAGGGACAAAAAGGAGTATACTTTTTGGAGGTTAAACTTAATATGCAAAATACTAAATATTATATTTATGAATATTTTATTAATAATAAACTAACAGAGACCTAACTAAACACTTACTAACTGGCCTGCTCCCAGGAACAAAAGAGGAAAGGGTGGACTTACAGCCAAATATAAAACAATAACGTGACCAAGCAAACATGGAGGCACAGGAGAGATTAAAGGGAATTTTGGGAAAACTAAAGGACTTATGGGGGATGAAGTCCAAGGTTCAAAATCTCCATTTATACGCCTTCTTTTCAGCAGCAAGTGGAACATTCACAAAGATTGACCATGTACTAGGGCATAGAAACATGGCAAACAAATGCAAAAAAGCAGAAATAATAAATGCAACCATATCAGATCATAGTGCAATAAAAATAGTTATTAGTAAGAATATATGGAGAGCCAAACCAAAAACTAATTGGAAATTAAATAGTATGATTTTCCAAAACAAATTAGTGAAAGAACAATCATAGAAACAATTAATAATTTCACTGAAGACAAAGCAATGATAAGACTTCTTACCAAAACCTATGGTATGCAGCCAAAGCAGTTCTCAGGACTTCATGTGTTACATCATGCTGTATCTGTTTCCTTATTTCAAGCCCACTTTGTTTCTCTCTTTATAACTTCCATATACTACACATACATATATTTCTGGAGGTGTATGTATATAAAAAATATATTATAATGTATATACATATGTATATATATATATTTATTTATATATATGTGGACACCCATAAATACATAAAATTTGTATGAACTTTATATAAATTTCATCTATTTATTTATTTATGTGTATTTATTTATGTGTATACATAAAAACATCATATTATTTCAGGGTAAGTAATCATTTTCATATGCAAGTTGTAATTAAAGTAGTTATTTTCCTCATTTAGCAAATGAAGAAACTCAGAGTTGTCATCATCCTTTAAAATTCCACCTTCCTTGGTACTATACCTCATGTAATGGATAAAAGCAGAGGCTAAAGTTCAGGGAGTGATGTCCTTCCTTTGTTGAGTGACAGAGGGGTAAAAGGTGATTGAGATAATAGGAGAGGAATGAAAGGGATGGCTAGATTTAGGGAGGAATGGACAAGGTGGTATTAGGATGGTAAGGGTACAGGTGAGGTATTCAGGAGAGGCAGCTAACACAGACTAGACATTCAGGCCAGAGACAGAGGACACTGGGGGAAATAGGTTGAACTCTTCCAGGCAGGAAAGGTGCTTTTACAAACACAAGGAATAGGGCCAGTTAGAAGTGGTTTGAATCTGACTTGAGGGCTTTCTTGTCAGTTTCTCAAGTCCTCAAAGTAGGAACCACAAGGCTCCTCCCTGTCAATGAAACTGAAGGGATTCAGGAGGAAGTGCTGGGTGACTACTTCCTCCCAAGATGGATGCCTCCAGTTTCCCTCAAGAAATAAAATAGAATTATTCCTTCTCCTTCACCCTTACCTAATTCTTCAACACAAAGATTCTCCAGAGGGTTTGATTAGGTAACCAAGGGTTTATTAATGTTTCAGTGTTGGTCTGGAAGGAGAGAGGGGTTTGGGGTTCCTGACAGCCACTAGGGAGAAACTCAAGATGGGGGAGGGTCACAGGAATGGGTTAGACTGAGAGGGAACCTGTTCTCTCAGCCTGGGAAGATTTGGCTGCTTTTAAGGTAGAGGGTATACTAAAGGGTTAGTTTGAATTCAGGGATGTCCTACTTGCTTATTGGGGAAAACTAAACCCACAAAGTCTTTACACTAAAAAACCCAAAAGCTACTCTGCCTCCCAAAGCCCCTGGAAAACAGGCAGGGAAAACAGGGAAATAATATGGAGAAGGTCAGGGAGAGGTACAGAGAAATTAGCTAGGTATAAATTGTCCAAAGACAAGACACAGGCCAAAGCATACTGAAAGCCAAAATAGAGCACTGGTTGATCCTTCTGCTCTGTTCAAGCCTCAGGGACCAACTGAACTTTCTCTCAGAATTGTAAGGCTTCTAACTGCCAGAAGTTTTCAGTTGGCCCCTGCAAGAGCAAAACCCTCTCTTGCATCTTTTGCATTACACTCATCACTGCTTTCTATCCCTCTAATTGGAGGGTGGAATTATGATCTTCAAAATCTCCATTTTAGGGGAGAGCACAGATCATTATTTCCTCATTTTTTTCACCTGGTCATACTACTCTAGGACTTCTTTGAATTCTCCATGCCCTCATTCTTCTCCACCATCACCCCCAAATTGCAATTTTTAATTTGTTGTCTTCACCCATTAGGTTAGAAGCCACTTGACAGCAGACTCTGACTTTCTTTTTTCATATTTGTATCTCCCAAGCTTAGCACCATGTCTGGAACATAATAAGAACTTTAAAATGTTTACTGACTGTGACTAGTATATTCTGTTCCTTCCACTCCATCATACTGCTGATGCATAATGAACTGCTAATTTCTTCCTGTCAGGAAGAGTTAAACATTATGACTTTTTCTGTTGAATGTATACAGTTTAAAGAGAATTTTGAAGTTTTCAGTTCTTCAATAAAAAAAATAACACATCTCCAGTCAACTTGAAAACTGAAAGACAGTTATCCTCTTTGGTAGTCAGATCAGACGATGGGAGTTACAGCACATCATTATGAAAGTTTATCAGAGATAAAGGGCACTGTCTAATACAATGCTGTCAATATAGAGAGACTCACAGAAATGATGCCTGCAATACATGCAGTTTCTTATTTAGTGATTATTTACCATGAGTCACCTACAGAACCTTCATAAGAAATTACACACAGAATGTCATTGTGCATACGATTACCTTTAAATCTCTTTACTGAATCTGTCTTTAGTTAGAAGGCTTTGGTTTTTCAAATGATAAAGAAATGAATAACTGTTAAGAAGCAGGGAGCTGACCTTTTCATTTCAATAGAGAAAAATGATACTTGTAGGCACTGCTTTACTAAAGAGCTGTTGACCAAATATCTCCCCATTGACTTCCTCTTGCTACCTCTGGCTTTCTTCTGTGCTCATTCTGTCCACAGAAGCACATAGAAAAGAGAGGTGAATAACACCTGATAATTGCATGCTTTATTATTTCCATATATCTTCAACTAAGCAAAGTGTATATCCAGTTCACGTAAGATTCTGCTTTTGTGAAATAGAGGAGCCATCCACTTATTTGTTGAATTCTAGCTTCCCTTAAATGGAAATCTACAACAATTATGTATGTAACATGTAGGGCACTCCTTCTTCTGTTAGCTCCTCCCCCAGAACAGCTTTCCCTAGTTTTAAGAAACTCTGGAAGTCAGTCCTCACTCAAAGCCATAGTTATGAAATATCATTGATTTATTTGTTCTTTACTAGGCCAGACAGAAGTCAAACTGAGTTAAAAACAATAAGCATTACATATAAACATCATTTCCCTCTTTATTTCATCTCTTAATGGTAAGAAGGCTACCCATTCTCCTACAGAGAGATATTAAATAAAATGTCCAAAATGGGCATACCTTTTTTTGGAATTAGTCAACTGTTCATCTGTGTTACCATATTTAATTTTTTTTTCCTTTGGGGGAAGTAGAAGGATCAAAAAATGAATGCATATTTTAATGGAATTTCTAAATAAAAAACAAAATATCCAATAGTATAACAAAAAAAATGTCAAGAAGATATTCTTCCCATAGGACATGTAATGTATATACAAGTAACCAAACCACCAGTGAAAGAAGGTCTCTGGCACTGAAGAAGATATAGGCTGAAGCAATTATGTTCTCTAGTCCGCACAACACTCAGCCTCTAAAGGAGGTTATATATTTTGAGAAGAGCACATTTAGACTGAGAACATATTTGGAAAGGTATATGACAGAAATCCATGTGCATAGGCACAGATGTGAATGGCTTATTCATGGAGGACATACATGTCTAGGGCCATAATTATGCAGTGTAACTCACATCTTCAATGTGTCAGGGATCAATGTCCTCTGGCAAAGTCAATATTACTACTCCCAATTCTGCTACATGTAGTATCTCTGATCTCTATTGAATATTCAATTAATTAATTAATTAGTTTGTCTCTGATCTCTATTGGATATTTCATTTATTTAATTATTTGAGAAAATGAAGCCCATTATACTGGGCTTCAGCTCATCAAGGCCATCTGTCAGCTTTCTCTCCTCCCATCCTTTACAGCCCAGTGACCAGAAAGCTTATCTTGACAAGGGCAGGCCTTAGGAACTTATTGTATATAGAGGATGAGGATGATTCCACTATGTTATTAAAAAGGATTCTACAAAATAAACCATGTAAAAGATTCTATCTAAGAGATGAATGACCAAAAAAAGAGAAAGAGTATTTGTAATGTTGCAATTGCAAGGGATAATTGCTTTATGGTCCACATGCTTATTAATATCCAATTCAAAATCAAGTAACTTGGAATTTTGGCTGTCCCTTTGAAAAGCATTTATGAGAAGGCATGCTTCACCTCACATTAAGGAGACCACAGATCCAATAAAGTCTCAAATAATCTTGTTTTTAATAGAATGTTGCAAAGACGAGCTATTGCTTTAGTTTATAACATCATAAGTCCTTAACAAAGAGACCTTGGAATACATGGAAAGGTGTCAATATTTATGCAGAGTGGGGAGGAAGGCAGAGTTGCCTGCCGAGTTTCTTTTAGTGAACAATCATCTTTTACATCTGCAGCCATAAACAATGTGGCCAGAACGTGATGCTTAATGGCTAAAGACCATTGATTATCATTTAATATTCAATTTAATCTGACTCCTTTGTTTTGATGATTAGTTTATAATTTTATCCAAGGAAACAATATTAAGGGTCCACCTATTTTTCTATGCATATAGTTTCAACTTTTTCTTTGTGATTTAGCCAGGTTGATTAGGCAAAAGAAATAAAAAGGATTTAGATTAAAGTAATTAATTCAGAGATATTCAACATTCCAGGTTATAATCATATGATACAATGGTGTAGCATTAGAAAGATTTTTCATCTTTTATCACTGCATTTTATTATACCAATTTTTATTTGGGACATAGAATCTTAATATATTTGTTCTAAATTCCATATATGAAAGAGTTGAGCATATGAATTAGGAGAGTAATTGAAGAATAATTAATTGGATGAGATCAAGAAATCAACCATCATAAACTAGGCAGTGAAAATGAAAAGATGGGGGTCATTTTACTAAGAAAAATAACCCCCACACCACCTACTTCATTGTAAGAAAGTTATTTGATTTGCTATGAGAACAGCCTCTAAGGAAGTTTTGGCTTCAGGTGAAATTACTAGAATTGCTTTCCTCTTGGCTTTTACTGTGATGCTGATATAACTGGACAGTTGTCATCTTTCTGCCTTAGGGAATAAAAGTAAATACTGCAAATTAATAAATAAAAATATTTCACTAAAATTGCCTCTCCTGTCAGAGTAAATTAATTCTCATTCTCTAAAAAAATCTTTCAAAATATTTTATTGGAAACTAAAGTTCCTTAAATTATCACAACTAAATTATTCAAATAAACATCTAATTTTTCCCCTTTAACTCATTCTCAATATGTAATAGTGGTCTGATGCTTCAATTGATCCTCTATATTAGACCCTTTTTTCTTCTCATATTTAATCACAAACACATTGAAAGCCCTTGCTAGATATTTTATCTTTTTTATATACTATGTAGTCTCAAAGAGAATTTCAGTTCTTAGAAAAATGAAATAAAATTCCCTAAATGTTTCAGTTCAAAGTGTTCTTTATGATGATTAAATTCCTTGGTTGGTCTAGAGTTTGGAGATTTTTCATTTATTTTCTAAGTTTTTCTACCAGAGGACTTTTTGGTCAATAGCTATTCCCTCTTTTTTTTAACCTACATAACAGAAAGAATAGTAATTCTGTGCCTTTGGTATTATCCATTCACCTCTTCAGGATTCAGTTTCTTTGACAGTAAAAGTAAGAGATTGGACAAAATGATCTCCAAACAAAGGAATATATAATTCCAAGTTTTGATTTGTCATCCTTTACTCACTTTGAAAATCACTATGGAAATAAGGTACATAAGAAAAATATGTAATATAGTTAAAATATAACAGTAACAAAGATGAAACAAGGCAAAAATAACAAATTAATCAGAGTATAAGTGCTATGTTGCACACTAGACTCTAAATCTACTTTCAGATTTATAAAAGAAAAGCAAATTGGCAGGAAATGAGAAGTTGGAATTGACTTTATGAAGGAGATGGTGCTAAAGCCAGGCCTGAAATTGCATTTTCAGATATTATAAACAAAACACTTGTCCCCTTATAACCAGAAAATTGAATTCCTTTTCTTCATAACAAAGGAAAAATGGGAAATCTCTCACTCATACCCAGGAAGATGGGGAGAACTGGGAACATTTTTAGTGTAGGCTCCAGTTAAAGAATATTCCACCTTTATCAATATTTCCCTGTGTTAAGTTTTTGAATTATTTCATAAGCTTATCCCATGTAAGGCATATGTTCATCTAAACAGTAACATCCTAAGATTCAGAAATTATGGTAACAAAATTTTGAACCAAAGCACTTATTAGGTACTTACTAAATGCTACAAACTTGCTTGAGATACAAAGAAAGGCAAATAAAAGTGCCTACTTTCAAGGACTTCACAAACTAATTGGAGTTATGGGGTACCAAACAAACAATGATATTAAAAATAAAACAAATTAAAGATCTTCAGTGGAAGGAAAACATTCAAATTAAGTGGAATCATGAAAACCTTATTGTAGAACATGGAATTTTGTCTGGAACTTATTTGAAAGCCAGGAGATTGAGACAAGAAAGGGAAATATTCATGATATGGGGAACATCTAGTAAAAATGCTTAGACTTTTTTTTATTTGAAAAAATTATTTAATTAATTTAGGATATTTTTCCATGGTTACATGATTCATGTTCTTTTACTCTTCTTCTTCTACCCACCTCCTGTAGCCAACGTAAAATTCCACTGGGTTTTACATGTGTCATTGATCAAGACTTATTTCCATATTGTTAATATTTGCACTAGATTGATTGCTTAAAGTCTACATCCCCAATCATATCCCCATCGATCTATGTGATCAAGCAGTTGTTTTTCTTCTCTTTCTATTCCCACAGTTCTTCAGTTCTTTCTCTAGATATGAATAGCATTATTTCGCATAAATTCCTCAGAATTGTACTGGATTATCTCATTGCTATGAGTAGAGAAGACCATTTCATTTGATTGTACCACAATTTATCCGTCTCTGTGTACAATGTTCTCCTAGTTCTGCTCCTTTCACTCTCCTTTCATTCCTGGAGGTCCTTCCAGTTCACATGGGATCCTCCAATTCATTATTTCTTTGAGCAAAATAGTATTCCATCACCAATAGATAGCACAATTTGTTCAGTCATTCACCAATCAAAGGGCATCCCCTCATTTTCCAATTTTTTCCCACCACGAAGAGTGTAGCTATAAATACTTTTGTGCAAGTCTTTTTCCTTATTATCTCTTTGGGTTATAAATCCAGCAGTGATATGTCTGAATCAAAAAGCAAACAGTTTTTTAAAGCCCTTTGGGCATAGTTCCAAATTGCCAATCCACAAGTCCACCAACAATGCATTAATATCCCAATTTTTCCACATCCCCTCCAACATTTATTACTCTTCCTTGCTGTCATTTTAGCCAATCTGCTAAATGTGAGGTGGTACTCAAGAGTTGTTTTGATTTGCATTTCTCTAATTATAAGAGATTTAGGACACTTTTTCATGTGCTTATTGATAGTTTTGATTTTTTTTATCTGAAAATTGCCTATTCATGTTCCTTGCCTATTTATCAACTGGGGAGTGGCTTAAAAATACCTAGACTTTGGAAATGGCATTCCATATGTGAAGAACAGTAAGAAAAGTAGTGTCATTTAATGTAAGAATACCTGACGATTATTAGAAATACCAGAGGAGGCCAGATTATCAAAGACTTATGAGTGCCAAATTCATCAGAAGATTACTAATTAGGAAGGTAGCAATTCATACCTGAGTTTTGGGGAGATAAATTCAACAGTTGAGTAGAAGTAATAAGGACTGGGGAAGCAACAGATTTGAGTCAGGAAGACCAACCAGCAGATTATATAATATTTCAGGGATGAGGTGATAAAGATCTGCGCCAGGATTGTAGTAACATTAGAGAAGAGAGACTGGAATATGCCAGAGATGTTACAAAGATAAATCTATAGGACTTGGAAACAGATTGGATACTGGGGATGTAGGAGAGTGAGGAGGCAAGGAAAACATCGAAGTTTCAAACCTGGTTGAACAGAAAGATGGTTTTACCCTGAATAGCATAGGGAAGTTCACAATAGGGTTTGGTGGGTTTGGAAAAAAAAGATAATTAGTTCAATTTGGGATATTAATTTAAGATGTATCAGAAGTATTCCTTTTGATATGTCCAATAGATGAAGATATGAGACTCAAGGTTAGAATAGTGGTTAGGACTAGATAATTAGATTTGAAAATTAGCACCATAGTGATAGTAATGGAATCCATGGTAGATATTAAAGTTTACAAGTGAAATAGTAAAGAGGTAGAGAACAAAAGGACCAAGGACAAAAGTTTCGGCATTACTCATCTTTATTAAGTATAGATAAAGATCCAGCAAATCAGACTGAGAACTTCCAAAATAAGAAGCAAGAAAATGAGCTTAGAATAGAATCATGGGAGCCTAAAAAGAAGAGAATGTGAAGGGAAAGAGTATGAACAGAAGTGTCAAAATCTGCAGAGAGGTGAAAAAGAGTGGATTATAAGAAAAGGCCATTCTATTTGTCAGTTAAAAGATCATTGCTAACTTTGGAGAGAGCATTCACAGTTGAATGAGTTTGGATACCTGACTATAAAGAGTTAAAAAAAAGAATAAGAGAAAAGAACGTGGATGCTTCATTTCTAGGTCCTTTCAAGGGATTTAGCTACAGAAGGCAGGATAGATATGACCACAGCTAGTGTGAATAGATGGGGAGACATGGTCGTTTTTGTAGACAAGAAGCAAGCAGTCATAGGAAGAAACTGAAGATAAGTGATACTTGATAAAGTAAGTAATCTGCTGGAGCCAGACACTTTGTCCACTATCTATCCTTCCCGTTCTACTTTAAGTAACTAATTATCCATATATTTTTCATTCCTACTTCTACTGGGGAAAGATTACTCTAATTATTGCATCTTTTTAAATCATATTCATATTGAAAAAATTATCATATTTAACAATGTTATTATTTATGTTTTGTGTTTATAACTGAAAAAGGTCAAGATATTCATTACCTAGAGAATGTCATACCAATTTTACTATGTGTATGTAAGGGAATACTGTTTCCCCATAAGACTTGTGAATATGAATAATTGATGGAAATAGTACAAGAAATTTAAAGTGATAAATTATTAATAAAGAGCCCCAAACAATTAAAACAATTATTAATGTATGTAAACAATTATAACAGCAACAAAATTGGATAAAACACAATAAGTTCAAAAGAGGTAAAAGAAAGAAACTAGATTATATTGTTATGCCTTGTTAATGTTATTACACACATTTTTTGGTGTATATGCTTTGCCTCTTTTTTCTTTTGTAATTATTTCAATATATAAATAGGAAAAAGGAAAAAATAAGAAAAGTTAACAAGATATTATTCTTAAATTTCTGTAAAACAAAACATCAAACTTCTGATATTCAAAGAGTATTAAAGCAAACTCAATACTGACTTGGAAAAAAGTCACTTAAATTGATTGTTCCACATTATCCTCTGATTTTCAATCATAGAAAACAAGTTGATATATATTTAGCCTACTGATACTTTTAATTATGGAGAATGAGAGATGAATTTGAAGAATAGTTTGCACAATACCAAAGACACTGCAGAGATGTTAAACCTTGAAAGATTTAAGAACTCTGGGGAATGAAATAAAATAGTATTACATATTACTGATAAAGCATGTTATTTATCTTCTGACAGAGAGGTGATCAAGTCATGGTACAAAAGGAAGCATTTATGCTTTGGACATGTACAGTTCAGTAATTCATTATATTGACTATGTATATTTGTTACAAGGGTTTACTTTATTCTTTTTTTTAAAGGAGGGAGAGAAAATAAACTTCTGTTAATTGGAAAAAATTAAATGAAAATTTAAGAAGAATCATCCTCCAGTAGATTGTAATAATGATCATAACTTGTTAATGAATAAAGTTTTATGTTGTTGATTGAGTTCTTTGAGTCCTCTGTGCCCTTTAGCACTTCTTTAGGACATAGGAAATAAATCCTGTAACTATTAATTATTATATACTGAATGAGTTCTTTCTACCATAGCCTTTTTGGAAATACTTAAACCATTAACTAAAACCTAAGTTTTCAATATTTTTTTCTCAGGGTGCTAGTTAGAGATTAACTAACTAAGGATATAAGAAAAGGGAGCTTAAACATCATTAAAAGTCCGGCTTACTAAACCTGGTTAAGTCTGTCTAAATGATTGAATGCAGATCAGAAATTGCTATTAGTGAGAGAAAAAATGGGTGCAGTGTCCAGGTCCCTGGTGCTGAATATCTTAATTATTAAATAATTAATTTCTTATTTTGCAAATGAGGAAACTGAAGCTCCAATAGTTTATCTATGTGGACATTTGGGATGGTGATGGCTCTAAACTTTGTACCTTGTATTTTTTTATTGAACTACTACAATTTTGCTTTTTCTCATGGAGCACAACACTTTTTTTTGATGTGGGCATGCCAGGCTAGATGGTCCTATACCAGGGTCTCCCATGTATCACAGTTGATAACAAAGTTCTTCAGAGAAACTTTTAGTGTGTCCTTGTATTGCTTGTATTAAGTTTGATGAGAAAGATTAGTGTTATTAAAAAAGTTTCCATTTGATATTTGAAACACTACTGATAATCATCCTGAAAGCCTAAAATTTAGCTGATAATTATACTTAGCTGAAATAATCCATCAATCAAATATCAATTTCCTGATCCCACAGCAGCTGAAAGTGATCTGCCTTCTGTCAAATCTGCTTATGGCCCTTTCTTCAGATTTGTCCTTTGCCTTTGTATCATATTTATTTGTATACAAATCCTAATCCTACTCTAATATTATGAACTTCTAGTTTATAAAATATCACAGAGACCATGCTATTATCTCTTTTTATCTTTTGCATTTTCATCCCCTAATATAATGCCTCTCACCTAATTACCACATAAATGTCTCTTGAATTGAATTTAACTGCCACAATTTAATGTGTCCAGAATGAATTATTAAGATTATTGAGTAAATTGCTGTAAAACAAAGGAATGAAAATTTTAAATTAAAGTGGAGGGAAACTGAATAAGATATAATTGAGGATTTTAGAACTAAATTTTCAGCATTGAATAATACCTTAGTGGCCCCATCTAACCCCAAAGGCAGGCCCCTAAAAATAACAACCAAAAACATCCACAATAAAACATTCTAAGCAAATAGACAATTATTTCCTCATTCTCTGGCTCTATGTACCTCTTAATATAGTCTAAAACCACATTACTTTTGTTGGCATTCTTGATTCAGATTAAGTTTGAAGTTCATTAAAACTCCTAGATATTTTTTTCTTCAGAGGAATTACTGTCTAGGTTTACTTTTCTCAGCTTGTACTTAAATTGATTTCTAAAACTTTATACTTTTAATAAGCATAAGACTTTACATTTCTCCCTAGCGAATTTTGTCTCATTAAGTTTATCCCAATTCTCTATCTAGCTCATCAAGATCTTTTCTGTGTCTTGATTGTGCCATTGAGTATATTGTTTCCCAGCTTTATATATCATCTCCAAATTTGATTACATGTTATTTATGCCTCTATCATCAATAAAAATGTTATTTATGCCTTTCTCATCAATAAAAATGTTAGACAATATAAAGCCAAGCAGAGATCCTTCAACATTCAACAAGGAACCTCTTTGCTAGGTGATAAGGAACCATTAATGACTACACTTTGAGTTCAGCCATTCAATTTGTTTTTTGCATTCATCTAATTGAATTACTATCAAGCCTTCATCTCTATTACTTTCCCACAAGAATACTATGAGAGAATTTATCTAATATTTTACTAAAATCTAGGTGAACTATATCTACAGAGTTACTCTAAGCTACTAATTTCCTAACCATCCCCAAAATAAAAGGAAATAAGCTTTCATTGTATGATTTGCTTTTGGTGAAACCATTCTGATTATAATCCTTACTACATTATTTAATCACTAGGCATGTATATAATAATGTATACTAGAATTTTTCCACAGATCAAAGTCAGAACACTTTTATCTTTTGCATTCTACTTCTTTCCCTTTTTTGAGATGCAAAAACATGTCATGCACTCTCATGCAAGTCTCAGGGTACTTCTCATGTTGACTATGATCTCTGAAATATCATTGACAGTGGTTTAGAAA
Source organism: Gracilinanus agilis (assembly GCF_016433145.1). Taxonomy (NCBI): domain Eukaryota; kingdom Metazoa; phylum Chordata; class Mammalia; order Didelphimorphia; family Didelphidae; genus Gracilinanus; species Gracilinanus agilis. The sequence continues at coordinate 257,306,665 of NC_058130.1, forward strand.
TTGTGTGTCTGTTCTTTCAATAACTAAAGATGTATTTTATCTGTGCCAGTTGACTTGAATTCCATCAAGGATAACTTGATTCTCTTTTATCTTCATACTTATATTTTACATCAGATTCATATTAGTAAATTTTTGTTCTCTCTATGCCAATTTAAGTCTTTCCTCTTGGCAAAGATAATAGAGGCAAAATTATAATTAAACTATTATGCTCCTTTATTATTGTCATTATTATCATACCATTCACTTTGAGTATAGCATCATAAATTTAGAACTTGAAAGATTAGAAGTAGCATAATATCATAATATAACATAAACATATGTATTCTATGATAACACAAGTACAAACTCTATCATATTACCTGCTGTTTTGGAGACAAAGAAGGATGGAGGGAGAGAACATGAATTGAAAATTGTCAGAAAATTATTAATTATTAAATATTGTATAAGCACATAATCTGGAAAAAAAGAGTCTGTGACAATACTCATACAAAGAAGTAATAAAATGAGCCCCTTTTCCACAAAGATTAATTCACTCAATGATGTTATACAGAGCTGGGGTGAAGGCAAATGTGATGATTCAAGGTCATTGCTAAATCCATGACTTTGGGGTTCAGAATATTGGGCTTTCTTCCTCGGGACATGAGGGCATATAGGAGGCTGGTACTGGTAGTTTGAATTACCTAGATATGCTGCTTCATTTCTCTCTCTTTTAGGGTCTTATTTCAGGTTAGCTTAGTTGTCTGACCTACAATGTATTCTAATAATAAAATACATGCTATTTATTTTTCCATGTTATTCATATCAGAATCATATCCCTATTGACCTACATTATCAGTCATATTGATCATATGTTTTTCTTTAGCATTTCTGTTTCCACAGCTCTTTCTCTGGATGTGGATAACATTCTTTCTCATAAATTCTCATAAATTCCTCTGGATTATACTGGATCATTGCATTGCTGCTAGTAGAAAAGTCTATTACATTTTATTGTGCTACAACATTCTCCTGGTTCTGCTCTTTTCACTCTGAATCACTTCCTGGAGGTCTTTCCAGTTCACATGGAATTCCTCCAGTTCATTAGTCCTTTCAGCACAATAACATTCCATCGCCACCAGATACTAAAATTTGTTCAGTCATTGCCCAATTGATGGACACCCCTCATTATCTAATTTTTGTCACCACAAAAAGTGTGGCTATAAATATTTTTGTAAAAGATTTTCCCTATTATCTTTTTGGGGTACAAACCCGGCAATGCTATGCCTGGAGCAAAGGGTAAGCACTTATTTGAAGCACTTTGCTCACAATTCCAAATTGCCTCAAGAATGGTGGAACAATCCACAACTCTGCCAGCAATGCATTAATGTCCTGATAGTTTTGATTTCTTCATGTGAAAACTGCCTATTCATGTCCCTTGACCATTTTTTGATTAGAGAATGGCTTAATTTTTTTGTACATTTGACTTAGTGCCTTATATGTTTGTCAAATTAGATATTTGTCAGAAAGTTTCACTATAAAAATGTTTTCCCAGTTTGTTTCTTTCCTTCTAATTTTGGTTGCATTGATTTTGTTTGTAAAAAGCCTTTTAAATTTGACATAATCAAAGTCACTCATTATACATTTCACAATGTTCTCTATCTCTTGCTTGTTCTTAAATGTCTTCCTTCTCCACAGATTTGGCAGGTATATTATTCTATGTTCATGTAATTTGTTTATGATTTCACTCTTTATATTCCATTTTGAATTTATTTTGTTATAAGGGCGTAAAATGTCGATCTAAACCTAAGCTCTCCCATATTGTTTTCCAATTCTCCCAACAGCTTTTGTCAAATAGTGAGTTCTTCTCCTAAAAGCTGGGGTCTTTGTGTTTATTGAACACTAACTTGCCAAGGTCAATTATCCCAAGTCCATACCACTGATCCTCCCTTCTGTCTCTTAACCAGTACCATATTATTTTGATGTCCACTGCTTTACAGTACTGTTTAAGATCTGGTACTGCTGGGCCCCCAACCTTCAAATTTTTTTCGTTAGTTCCCTTGATATTCTTGATCTTTTGTTCTTCCAGATGAACTTTGTTATATTTTTTCTAATTTAATAAAAAAGATTTTTGGTAGTTTGATAGGTATGGCACTGAATAAGTAGATTAATTTGGATAGGAGTGTTATTTTCATTATATTAGTTCATCCTTCCCAGGAGTAATTCATGTTTTTCCACTAGTTTAGATTTAGTTTTAATTGTGTGAAAAGTGTTTTATAGTTGTGTTCATGCAATTCCTGTGTTTGTCTTAGTAGATAGATTCCTAAATATTTTATATTGTCTAGAGTAATTTTAAATGTAGTTTCTCTATATAACTTCTGCTGCTGAGTTTTGTTGGAAATATATAGAAATGCTGATGGGTTATGTGGGTTTATCTTGAACTCTGCAACTTTGCTAATGTTGTTAATTATTTCCACTAGCCTTTTAGTTGAGTTCTAGGATTCTTTAAGTACACCATCATATCATCTGCAAAGAGTGATAGTTTAGTATCCTTGCTGCTTACTTTAATCCCTTCAAATACTTTTTCTTCTCTAATTGCTACTGCTAACATTTCTAGTACAATATTATGATAGAGGTGATAATGGGCATCCTTGCTTCACTCCTGATCTTAATGGGAAGGTGTCTAACTTATCCCCATTACAAATGATACTAGCTGATGGTTTTAAATATATATTTTCAATTGTTTTGTGAAATGGCCCTTCTATTCCTATACATTCTAGTGTTTTCAATAGGAATGGGTGTTGTATTTTGTCAAAGACTTTTTCTGCATCTATTGAGGTAATCATAACATCTCTGTTGGTTTGATTACTGATATGTTCGGTTATGTTGATATTAAGTCATCTTGCATTCCTGGTATAAATCCCTCCTGATCATAGTGAATAATCCTCATGATAACTTGCTCGAGTCTTTTTGCTAGTGTTCTATTTATGATTTTTGCAACTATAATCATTAAGGAGATTGGTTTGTAGTTTTCTATCTTGGTTTTTGGTTGGCCTGGCTTGGGATCAGTACCATATTTGTGTCATAAAAAGAAATTGCTAAAACTCCTTTGCTTATTTTGTCAAATAATTTGTAAATAATTGGGATTAGTTGTTTTTTAAATGTTTGATAGAATTCACTTGTGAATCAATCTATCTGACCTGGGGAATTTTTTCTTAGGAAGTTCCTTGATATTCAATTATTTTTTCTGAGACAGGATTATTTAAGTATTCTGTTTCTTCTTCTGTTAACATAGGTAATTTATATTTTTGTAAATATTCACAAATTTCACCTAGATTGGCATGTGTAAGACAATATAACTGAGCAAAATAATTTTTAGTAATCAACTTAATTTTTTCTTCATTGGAGGCAAGATCACCCTTTTCATCTTTGATACTGTTAATTTGATTCACTCTTTCTTTTTATTAGATTAACTAGTATTTTGACTATTTTATTTGTTTTTTTCAAAGTTCCAGCTCCTAGTCTTATTTATTAGTTCAGTAGTTCTTTTACTTTCAATTTGATTAATTTCTCCTTTAATTTTTAAGATTTCCAATTTAGTTTTTGTCTGAAGATTTTTAATTTGTTCCTTTTCTAATTTTTTAAGTTTCAAGTTCAGTTCATTGATCTCTTTCCTGTCTATCTTGTTGGTATAGACTCTCAGTGATATAGAATTTTTTCTGAGTCCTCCTTTGGCTATATCTCACAGGTTTTGATATGATGTCTCCTAATTGCTATTCTCTTTAATGAAGTCTGTAATTGTTTCTATGATTTCTTCTTTGACCTACTGGTTCTGAAGAATTAGATTATCTAGTTTCCAATTAATTTTAAATTTGACTTTCCATGGACCATTGTTAATTATAATTTCTTCTCACTATGATCTGAAAAAGTGGCATTTATTATTTCTGCTTTTCTGCATTTATTTGCAATATTTCTGTGCCTTAGTAAAAATTTGATTTTTGTATGTGTGCCATGTGCCACTGAGAAGAAGGTATATTAATTTTTATCCCTGTTCAGTTTTCTCCAGATATCTATCAATTCTAATTTTTCTAGCATTTCATTTCCTTCCCTTACTTCTTTCTTATTTATATTTTGGTTTGATTTATCTAGTTCTGAGAGGGGAAGGTTGAGATCCCCCAATAGTAAGGTCTTATCTAGTTCCTCCTTAAGCTCATTCAATTTTTCCTTTAAAAATCTAGATGCTATTCCATTTGGTACATAAATGTTTAGTAATGATATTACTTCATTGTTTATAGTATCTTTTATTAAAATTTAATTTCCTTCCTTATCTCTTTTAATCAGTTCATTTCCTACTTTAGCTTTGTCTGGTATCATAATTGCTACTCTTGTTTTGTTTTGTTTTGTTTTTACTTTAGATCAGTGGTTCCCAAACTTTTTTGGCCTACCTCCCCTTTTCCAGAAAACACATTACTTAGCCCCTGGAAATTAATTTCTTAAAAATCTTAATAGCAATTAATAGGAAAGGTAAATGAACCTGTGGCCATCACTGCTTCCCTGGATCATTGCAGCACCCACCAGGGGGTGGTAGCGCCTGCTTTGGGAATCACTGCTTTAGATAATGCATAATTAATTCTGCTCCAGCCTTTTACCTTGAATTTGTGTGTGTCACCTTGCCTCAAATGTGTTTCTTGTAAACAACATACTGTAGGATCCTGATTTTTAATCTACTCTTCTCTCTACTATGGTTTAATGGGTGATTTCATCCCATTCACATTCAGCATTATGATTACTAACTGTCTTGCCCTCCTTTGTATTATTCCCCATATATCTTGCTCTATTCCCTTTCACTCTCTTCCTCCTCACCAGTATTTTGCTTTTTATCATGTCCCCCTCCCTTCAATTAATCCTGTTTCCCTTTTCTTGTTCCCCTTCTTCTTTGTGGGGTAAGATAGAAAACCTATGCCCCACTGTGTATACTGGTTTTTCCCTCTCTGAGCCACTTACAATGAAAGTAAAGTTTAAGCATTGCCTGTCACCACCCTTATCCTTCCCTTCCCTCTATATATCGATTTTCCATACCTCTTTATGTCATATAATTTACCTCATTCTATCACTCCCTTACATTTTCTCTCAGTGCAGTCCTCTCTTTCAGTCCTCTATTTATTTTTATGTCATTCATATACATACATATAATACATACATATTGTGCCATATCATCACATTTACATATACATCATATCATTATATTTTATCATTTACATCATATTATCATAATCAGCTTACATTTCCACCCTCTTTCTGAGTGGATTCCTTTTATCTTTTCTACTACTAAGAGTAATTTTTGAGAATTACAGAAATTTTCTTTCCATTTTTTTTAGAAATACTTTTACCTTAATGAGTCCCTTAAAATTTCTCTTTCTTATTTACCTTTCTGGATTTTTCTTGTGTCTCATATTTGGTCTTCAGATTTTTTTGTTTAGGCCTGGCTTATTCCTCAGGATTATTTGGAAATCTTCTATCTTACTGAATGATCATTTTCCCCCTGAAAGAATATACTTAATTTTTCTGGATAGGTGACTGGGTTGTAAACCCAAATCTTCCTGAATATCATATTCCATGCCTTTTGATCTTTTAATGTAAAAGCCACTAGGTCCTGAGTGATCCTGATTGTAGTTCCATGGTAATTTAATGGTTTTTTTCTGGCTGTTTGAAGTAATTTTTCCTTTGCTTGATGGCTTTTGAATTTGACTATTATATTCTTGGAAGTTGCCATTCGAGGATTTCTTTCTGGAGGTGATCTGTGAATTCTTTTAATTTCAAATTTATTGTCTTGTTCAAGGATCTCTGGGCAATTATCTCTGATAATTTCTTGTAATGATATGCAGGGTTTTCTCTTCATCATGACTTTCAGGTCATCTAATAATTTTCAGATTGTCTCTCCTAGATTTATTTTCTAGGTCAGTTTTTTTTTTCAATAAGATATTTCATGTTTTCTTTTTTTTTTCATTCCTTTCATTCTGCTTTATTTTTTCTTGATTTCTCACTAAATCATTAGTTTCTAGATGGTAAATTCTGATTTTTAAGGCCTGGTTTTCCTATGTCTGTTTTTGGTTCTCCTTTTGTAATTGCCCCATATCTTCTTGCATCACTTTAATTTTTCTTCTCCACTTTTCCTCTACCTCCCTCTTTTAATTGGTTTTTGAAGTCTTTTTGGAGCTTATAGAGGTCCAGCTCTATATCAACAAGGATTTTTAATGGTGTTTAATGGCATCAGATGATAAGAATGAAGCAGAAAATTGAGAAAATCTACACTAATGGTTAGCCCATAGCTGCTCTGACTGGCAATGAGCTTGAGATTTATTTTATACAGTATTCAAAAAACGCATTTCATACAAAGCAGAAAGGAATTTGCAGCTGCTCAGACAATCAAGGCTACAGAATTACCTCAAACACAAGTTTTTTTTACATATAGATTATACCAGGATGAGTCAAGGGTGCAAGGTTAAAATTTGAGACTTATTTTATCTAAAATTCTATTTTAATAAAAGTTTCCATACTTCAAAAGATACATTAAAGAATGAGCCTTTAAGATTGTGAGGGGTGAGGGGTGGAAAGTACCTATCTGAATATGAAGGGTGTCTGACTCTGCCTACTTTGACCTTGGGCTGTCTGGAAACAGATACAAGGCCAGGGCAGCATCTGCCTTTTTCGGCTTGGGGGAAAACTGTTAGCTCCTTAACAGCTGGTTTACAACATGGTACTTAGAGGCTTCCTATAAAACTTGAGGCTATCCTAAAAACTAAATTAATATGTTTTCAATAATAAAAGGAGCCATTGGAAGGGGTCCAGCTTTTTATCTCAGATAGGCCATCCACCATCTGACCTGATCTTTTCAGGTCAAACGAATCAATATATGACCCTGTCAGCTATATTAACTTTGATGGGGTCCAGATAAAAATATCTATTAGAGACCCTATTTCTCTCAATGGCTTCCAACAAGAGCTCTTCCAGACTCTGTGTCCAATCCATATTTTTCTTTTCTACTTTGTCTGTGCTTCCTTTGCTTTTGCTGTCCCATTCTGTGTCTATACCTTTCTCTTTGTCTCCACAAAAATTCTTTAGATTTAAGTGCTTCTTTGGTTGTTTGCTCATCTTTCCTATCAAATTATATGTACACTCTATTTTCTGGGAGGTTGTGGTATACTCTTAAACTTCAGTCCTTCCTTGATGCTATTTTTGACTTATTTTCTTGGTTGTTACTAGTTTACCAGATAGTCTGGGAGCTGAGAGTTCCAAGATCCCAAGTCCCAAGAACCCAGTGCTGATTCAATTGGCCCTTGAGATATTGCTAGTTTAAAGATTTCTCTCAGGCTTGGGTGTAAGCCTTTGATCTCATTCTGCACTTAATCAGATTAGTTGCTGATCAAATTCTAGCCCCAGCCTTAGGCTCAGTTTTTTGGTCTCAAGGTGTTCTCGATTCAGTCAGGTGCACCCTTGATTGCCCTGTCCTGAAGCTCCAGTCTTAGTTTTAGGCAAAAAAGATCCCAGGGAGGCTCCCCCTGATAACTGTGTCCTCACCCCAAACTGTGGATCATGTCCTCATCCCAAGCCCAGACTAGGATTTCTGATTCACTCTGGGCTCATGTGGATCAGCCCCCTTCAGCCCAGATTGCCCTAGGCTGGGAATCCTGACTTCTCCACAGTTTTGAAATTTCAAGGGGTGTGAGTTGGCTTGGACTACTCTTTGCCCAGACAGGATCTCGGGGTCTGACTTAGCTAGGACCAAAGTTTGGAACCTGTGAGAGCAGATCTGTGGTAGGCGTGAGGGTGGGTTTGGGGGTTTGGGGTTTGTTCTTGGCTTGCTCTTCACTCCCTGATATGCCACCTGCTATCTCTGTTCCCCTCTCACCTCAGTTCCCCAGATGGTCTCTGCCTACCTTTTGGGCTTTTCTTTTTTTTGAAGGTTATTTCGCTCTGTTTCCTTGATGGGTCTTTCACTCCTGTATTCATTTTGTGGTGATATTTTACTCTTTGTTGGAGACAATTTTTTTTTGGTGAAATGGTGCTGCTATTCTAGTTATTCCTCCGTCTTGGTTCCACCTCCGGAACCAAAAAAATTTATTGTATAAACCTTCTCTCTCATAAATAGTAACTAATTTCTTTATGTTAAATCTCTTGATTTTCTAGGATTAAATAAATCATTGTTATTGGATATTATTAACAATCATACCAATAACAAAAATATGCATTTTTATTCACATTATTTTAGTTGTGAACAAAAACAAAGGCAGAATCACCTCAAGTCATGATAATGGAGCAATCTCATACAATTTAGTTCATTTTTTTTGATACCAAATGAATTTAGATAAGATGAAAATTATAATAATATCATTATAATATAATAATCAAATTTTCTATATTTCTGAGGTTTTAACAGGAAAATCATCTTTTCTCTTATGTCATCACTCTTTCTTTTCTCTCTCACGATAGATTCTTGATAAAATTCTCTTTATAGTATTTTTTCTTAAAACAACAGTTGAATAAATTCTCCCAAGAGAGAAAATATTTTTTTCTCCTCATCCACTTTACTTCTGTCTTCTCTGTAGTTTTGTTTAAAAACATTTCCATTAATTGTTTCTTCTCACTTTCTCCAAAACTGATATATCTATTTGCCATGTCCTAAACATTCCTCTTTTCTCTTATAGCTACAGTAACAGAGACTAGCAGCTTTGGAAAAGGGACTTTTAAAACATATATTAAATTTATGCATGTAAATATATTAAACAGCTGAAATCATGGTCTTTACTTCACTGAATATCAGCAAAACATTAAAATATAATGTTTGTAACAGTGTAGTACATGGATATTTTCTCATTTATAATAAATATTAATCTTGGTAAACTGCATTGTTTTTGTGTTTACTTGCAATCTTGATGAAGGAAAAATTATCTTGCTTAAACAATTATTTCAAGGTACTTCAGCTTTGTTTTTGGAGAAGAACAAATGAGAATTTTTTTTTAAGTCACAACTTTGTAAATGAGTAGAAAATTAGATTTTAAAAATAAGCAGGAACACTATTGTCTTTTTTCTGAGAACATAAAAATGTTTCATTCTCTGTCTCTCTGTCTCTGTCTCTGTCTCTGTTTCTCTCTGTCTCTGTCTCTCTCTCTCGCTCTCTGTCTCTCTCCCAATCATCTATGAGTGAGTTTGAGATGATCTCTTCCATATGAACAGCTTATACACATTTGATCTGTTTTTTCACAATATTATTGCCTTATAAATGAATGATTTTCAAATCTTCTGTACATCTCTAGCTGGTTCCTTCATCAGTGTCCAGTGACACTTAATTACAATAGGAAGGAATCCTATTGGAAGACCACCTTCAGTGTTTGAGATAAGACCCAAAGGTGAACTTTTATGTGGTCAAAACTTTCAAACTTGTTTGCTTCATTGAGTTTTATGCTTCTCTCAAGTCCCATAAACACTGTGTTACATTAAATAAGAAAAAAACATGGCAATTTAAGCTAGCTAAAAGAGGCCAAGAGGACGCAAGAGACACTGGTAGAATTTTAATGTATTATTTCTAATATTCAGGCTTTTTCACTTATAACAAAACTAATGCAGATGACTACCTTATTAAAACAAAAGTAAGTTGGCAAGAACAATAAGACATATAGAACAACATCCACCACAAAGATAGAGTTCTTCATGACAGATAAGAGAATAGCTGAACACAAGCAGCATATGTAGCTATTAGAAATAGATGGGGCCCTAGGGAGAACAAATACTATTATGTACACAGGAATCTTGTAAAAATAATGTCAGATGTGCTAAAACTCAGACTAAGCTGAGGCTGGTGATGGAAGCTTAGGACAACAACAAAAAAAGGCATTTTTGTTTTTTATTGTTTTTAAGCTTTATAAGTGAAAAAAGATCACACAATGGAAAAGCCTAATGCTTTCAGTGGGTGAGACAATGAAAACTGATGATTTTTAAAAAGTCATAGCCATACCCTAGATTTGATTTAGGGTGTTCTCTGGAGTCTTCCTTCAAGGTAGGGAGTAGAGTCAACAAGAAAGATCAACCTGACCAACATTTTGGGAGTCAGATGCCATTGAAAGTCTATCTGTGTGAGCATTAGAAAGGATGGGAAAAAAACCGTTAGAAATGACAGAAAAAATACAGCTTATTGGAAGCTGCTAGCTAAGATAAGTAATATGATAATAAGTGAGCTCCTATTTATCCTTATTGCATTCAAGTCTCCTGACCCAGATAAGCTATACCCTTGGGTACTGAGAGAACTGGGGGCCATTGTGATTGCTGAGCCAGTGTCAGTGATATTTCAAAGATCTGAAGGGGAGAACAAGTTATCCTGATTAAATTCAAACACACATACACATTCACATACTACACTATACACATACACAAATACCCATGACAAGCATAGTAGAGAACAGAGTCTAAAAAACAATGAACTTGATTTTGATTCTTGGAAAAAATCCTGAATGGGTTATTAGAGAAATAATTAGTGAGGATATAAAAAAAGAAGCAATAATTACAAGAAACAGGATTTGCTTCATCAAGAATATGTCATGCCAGACTAACCTTTATTTATTTTTTTGACATGGTTTCTAAATTAGTATATAAGAAGAATGTTACAGAAATAATTTACCTAGATCTTAGGAAATAATTTCATACAGTATTATTTCATACTATTCTTGCAGAAAATGGAGAAATTTGAAATAGCTACTTACACAACTAGATTAGGAATTAAGAAGATATTAACTGTGGGAGTAGGCATAGGGTTCCAGTTGCCAGGGAAGTAGTTAATAATTTATGCAATTTCCTGGCTTTGGTAGTCTCCTAGATTGTTTTGACTCTTAATATAAAATATATTGATTTTAGGAGGCCTTAGTGAAAATGAAAGTGGGAGATGAAGTTACTGAAGTCTGCTAGACATTATTCTCTCTTGAAGTATAGAAACTCAGATCAATCAATTAATCAATAAACATGTATTGACTGCCTAAGAGGGTCAGACATTTTGCTAAGCACTGTGTAAATAAAGGCAGCAAAAGAGAGTATTTACCTTTAAGAAGCTCAAAATCTATTGCAGGGAGATAACATGCAAATAAATATTTATAATACAATTTATGTACAGGATGAATAAGACATCATGTAGAAAAAGCATTGTGATTAAGAAGGGTTGAGGAAAGCTTCCTGTAGAAGGTAAGATTTTATTTGGGAAGTAAATGAAAATTTTGAAGTCAGTAGGTAGGGCAAAGGAGGGAGGACATACCAGAGATGAAGGGCAGCCAAAGAAAAGATCTAGAGTCAAGAGCTGGAGTGTCTCATAATGTAAAAATGCCAGGATAGCAGTGTTACTGAATGGGAGAATGTGTGTTGGGGAGTGTAAGATATAAGGTGTAAGACATGAGGAAAGGCATAAGATGATTGGATAAGCAGGAGGTAAATAGAATTATGAATGGCTTTAAATGTCAAACACTTTTATAGTTGACCCTAGAAGCAGTAGGAAGCCATTAAAATTGTGTGTGTGTGTGTGTGTGTGTGAGTGAGTGTGTATATGAGTGTGTGTATTTGTGTTTATGTTTGTGTATGTGGAGTGCCTGAATGAACCTCAATCCTGCACTTTAGGAAAATCCCTTTAGAAATTGAATGGATAATGGACTGCTGTGAGGAGACACTTGAGGAAGGCATGCCCACCAAAAGGCCATTGTAATAACTGAGGCATGACATGATGAAGAGGCCTGCTAGAGAATGGTGTCAGTGTTAGAAGAGAAAAGGTAGCATATTTGGGAGACTTTGAAAAGGTAAAAAAGAAAATCCTTGACAAAACAGATTGGACATTGGGGAGGGTGATAAAAGATAGGAGTATGCTAGGTTGCTAGCTTTGAGATGGTGTTGCCCTCTAGGGAAACAGGAAAGTTAGGAGCCCTTAGGAGGAAAGATAAAAATTCCATGGCATCAAGATCATGACTTTTGAAAGACAATTGAAGATGTGAGATTGGAAATTAGCAGATAGGTTGGGAGATGCATAGTTTTAAGTATCATTGATATAGAGGTAGTAAATCCATGGGAGCTGATATTCTGAAGTGAAGTAGTATAGAGCCAGAAGAAAGAGGACCCAGGACTTCAAGAACACCTAGAGTTAAAGGGTGTGATCTGGAGGAGGATCCAGCAAAGAATACAGAGAATGAGGGGTAAGATATATAGGTAGAGAACCAGGCAGGAATGGTGTCCCAAAAACCTAAAGTAAAGAGATGCCAAGGGGGAGAGAGTGGTAATAGTGCCAAAGGCTACAGAGAAGTCAAAGGAAGTGAGGTTTGAAAAAAATGTCATTAGATTTTGCAACAAAGAGTTAATTATTAACATTGGAGAGTAGTTTCAGTGGAATGAAAAGATTGAAAGCAAGGTTGTGAAAAGTTAAGAAGAGAGTGAGAAGTGGATGCATATTATAGATTGCCTTTTATAGAAACTTAACCATAGAAAGCAGAAGAGTTATGTGATGATAATTAGAAGGGATGGAAGGATCAAATGAAGTTTTTGTTTTCAGGAAGGGGGAAATATGAGCATGTTTGTAGGGAGAAGAGAAAAGAGATAGTAGAGAAGGAGACACTAGAAATAAATGGAGTAGAGATGAGAGTGAGACCTATCTGTTGGAGGAAATTACCTGGAATGTGATTACTTGTAAAAGTAGAGGGGTGTAGACTTGGTAAGGAGTAAGTCTCCTTCATTAAGAGAAACAAAACTGAAGGAGGAGAAAGTGACAGAAGAAATCTGTGTGAAAGGCTGATGAGAAAGATGAGAAACAAGAGAGTTCATTGGGAAAAGCTTGAATGTTTTTCTATATAATATGGGGCAGGGTTTTTCACTGAGAGAATATGAGAAAGGAAAGAGATGGCAGGTTTAAAGAGAGTGGAAAAGTTTTGGGAAAACCACTGTGGAGAGTAAGGTAGTGAGTTGATAAAGTAAACAGAGTAGAATTGTCTATCACCAATGAGGGCCCATTTGAGGTTATATAATATATAATATATAATATTGTAGCAGCCTAGTCAGAACAGTTGCATAAATTTCTCCACTTTTGTTCAATAGCACAAGTGTAGGAGTAAAGACAAAGAATGGTAGAAGTGACCCAACGTAGATCCTTGGCTGGGTATACTTAGCAAAATTATAAAAGGTCTAGGGTTTTAAGAGAGGAGTAGAGTGTAGAGTTGAATTGGTTCTCCAAGGAATCAAGAAGGAGAGAAGAAGAGAGAAGAATAGTGCAGGGAAGATAGTTCAGGAGAGAAGTGAGTGGTAAAGTGATTGGAAGTTATGGTGCATATGAAGAAGAGAGTTATACATAAGAAGGTAGAAAGAGAGGTGGAAAGTCTGTAGACTATGGCCAGATTTGAGGATTTCAGAATTCTTGAAGATAGGGAAGGAATATTGTTATGTTGATCTTAACAGAGATGTTTGCCATTTTCCATGTTGCAAATATTTGTGGGTGATGACTATATTAGGAATAGGAACTTCTTTGAATATGTCTAGGGTTGGGTGGAAGAGTAACTCATGGGAGATTAGTTTGAGGAACTGAGTAAGAATCAATATTCATTTTGAAGTCTTCTAATATGGAGATAGAGGTTAGGGGAGGAGAGAAAAATTGCAACCCAAGTATTGAACTCATAGTGATTAAAATTTTCTAGAGTTAATATTTATTAATTTTAAAGTGATTAATTTTCTACTCAAGACATTGGAGGCTGGTCCCTTGACTCCCTTCACAATCTGAACAGGTGCAAAAGAGTAAACTTCTCTCACTCAGCTTCTTTGTATACCTTTTGTGACCTCATTCAGTCCCTCCCCTGGACATCCCAAGGCTTCTGATTGGTTAAGAGTCACTGAAGAGGTGGACTTTGAGATCTCAACTCCTCCCTCATTGCTTTATCACAAGAAGAGGCAGGTCTTTGTCTATAGAAGGATGAAACCAGCACATCCTCTCCTCCCTGCCTCATGTCATGGCTGCAGAGCTTGTTGACTTCCTTAAATCTCTCCAATGGGTTAGAGTTCAGTCTGACTTTAATCATTTTATCCTTTTAAGATCTAAACAAAAGAAGGGAGGTCTCAATCCAGTTCCACAACGTGGGGGATAAACTGTTTTATCTTAACTCTAGAATCAGAATATTCTTTGAGGTTGGGTAAAAAAAAAAGAAAAAATATATTTCACAATTCAATATTAATTTTCCATAAACTCATTGAGTAAGGACGAGTGACCTGGAGGTGTGTTTCTTATAAATGATAGCTACTAGGTGTTTAAATGGGTTGTAGATATGGATAGCATGAATCTCAAAGGAAGAGTGTTACTGAGTGGTTGATATGGGGGAGAATCTAGAAGTAGCATTAAGGAATAGGGAGTCTCCCAGCATTTTCCTCTTGACCAGTGAGCCAAGAAGAATGAATGAAAGTTAGCTTGAAAAGGATAATCAATAAAGGTGTATTAACAGGAGTAAATCAGGTTTTAGTAAGGGGCAGTATATAGAAGGAGTGAAAGAAGAAATATTTTAAGATGAAGGGAAATTTCTTGTTTATGGAACAGGAATTCCAGAGGGTACTATGGAACAACTGGGTGGAATTAGGATGAAACTTTAAAGTAGGATGATTGAGAGGAATGAGAATAAGTAATCAGTGCCATGGGGTAGGAAATGGGGTTTGGATGATTATATACAGAAATTTGGAGTCTTGGGATGTGTAAAGTCTGAACAAGAGTGAAACTGTTCATCACTCAGCCTAGGACAACTCTCCTCTTCCCAATAAGGTTGGTGATCAGGCTGGAGGCAAGTACCATATGGGATGAGAGCCCCATTTTATGATTCTTCATCCTTCCCAAGATTGAAGTTTAGGTAGGAAAAAGGTACAGATCGAGATGGAAGTCAAACTTTTACAACAGAATAAAGAGGTCCTCTTTCTTACTACTTGGTTCTTCCTCTTCCCTCAGAGGATAGACTCAGAAAAGATTTAAGATTTGAGGTCAAATGAAAGGATAGCTTTTGCACTGGAGATTCTCATAACCCATTTGGGATATTAGGTTTTCAGAAGATGGAAGTTTGTTTTTTTTTTCAACTGAAGAGGATGACAATGAAGTGGCAGCAAGGAGAGTTAAGTTTCCTTTGCAAGGAAAAGTTTTTTTGGGCAGCTGGAAAGAAATAGAAAGGTGGTAGGCTGATTAGAGGAACTATGACCCTCCTTCACTATTCAATGAAAATAATGTAACATCAGGAAGTGGAAAGAAAAAAGGAGGAAAGACTCCTTGTTCTAAAGGAAAGGGGCCAATGCCTTTTGCTAAATCTTTTATTATGGATCATAAACACGAACCAAATAATGTTTATATGGTGGAGCATTTAAGAATTTATCTAGTAGACTGCTGAATTTTTATTTGTTGAGAGCAGTGGCACTTATCTTTTAATTTTGTCTCCTAATCCTGAATACTAAACATCACTCCCTCCTCCTTCAGTCCTTCATTAACATTATTGTGAGGAAAATAATAATTCAATTCTGTTTCTATGCTCACATTCTAGCATCTGGGATGAAACTGATATTTTGCCTCATCTTATTCTTCCAAATCTGTAAAATATGTTCTAGTATTTGTGATATTTTAATCAGATATATTAAGTACAGAAAGAGAAAGAAAATAAGTCACAATGTCCTAATCCATTTGTTCTACTAGATTCTACCTGCCATAAAACTCCTGTGAATATCTGAGTGCCAGGTGCATGATGACATTAATGTAAGTCATTAGTACCAGCCAGGGACAACTCATGCACACCATAAAGTCAGCCAAATTAGAAAGACTTCCAACAGAGGCAGAGACTAATGTATTAATCATTGTGAAATAATATTTTTTGTTTCTAAATAAGTACCCATTTTGAGGCTAGATGGTTTTCTCTTACTCACTCTCATCCTTTTTCTGCATTAAAATACCCAAGTCTAATTGTTAGGGTCTTTTTCAGGCATACTAAGTTAGTGATGCTCTTGGCAAGAAGATATAGGGTTAATAAATGAAGAAGTCACTTTTCTGAAAAGATTTTAATAAAATTAGTATCTGTTATTAAATCATCTTTGTAAATACAAATGCAATTATTCTGGAATAGAAAGATGATCTCAATATTAATAAAACTTCAGAGGATTTAATTCAAAACATACTATAGAATATCATATCACATTTTATGTCTGATTTGGGAATTCAATTGAGAGGAAGGTCCACAGTTTGTATAGTTACTGCCTTCTAGATAACAACTTACAAAAGTACAGATGATGCTCATTCACTAAATAAGTGATACAGGAATTGGATGTGTGGCCAGTGATACAGGTACATAATCTAGTCATCTGGATCTATGTTCTATAGACTTTTAAAAAATGATGGGCTTAAATCAGGAAAAATGAATATATACTATCTAAATGTATATTTATATGTATAAATGATATACATGTACTCTTGTAATTTATTATGGACCTAGTGAAACATATAAAAATATTCTGTTAGAATGCTTCCAAAAACATTATTGTATTTTAAACTTTGTGTCTATTTAATGAGACTTATTTACTAAGAAGGGCAATATCCTTTAATTAACTAAATTCAGTTTTAAGAAGATTGACATTAATTGGATATTCTTAAAGATTTTGTCTAGAATGTCCCATATATGGATGGAAGGCTATCTGCAAATGCAAAGGCATCCAGTGAGCTATGTTTTATTGTATATGCCAGAGAAAATTCATAGGATATATATACATACATATATATAATATAGTTACTCACAGAAACCCATGAACAAATACACAAATATAAAGCACTCAGTTCATTTATCACTGCCCTCCAGAAGGGAACTGAACTTAAAATTACTGTCAGAGAAACTTAAAAAAATTCATTTCAATGAGTCTTTAATTCCCACAAAGTACTGCATAGTCACCTAAGACTAAGTATCATCTCCAGAATTCCCTTAAAAGCCAACATTTGGAGACAGCTGGTTGGCTCAGTGAATTGAGAGTCAGGCCCAAAGACAGGAGGTCCTGGGTT
This sequence comes from Gracilinanus agilis, assembly GCF_016433145.1. Taxonomy (NCBI): domain Eukaryota; kingdom Metazoa; phylum Chordata; class Mammalia; order Didelphimorphia; family Didelphidae; genus Gracilinanus; species Gracilinanus agilis. The sequence goes on from NC_058130.1 coordinate 257,323,703, forward strand.
CAAATCTGATCTCAGACACTTCCTAGCTGTGTGACCCTGGGCAAGTCACTTAACCCACATTGCCTAGCCCTTACCACTCTTCTGCCTTACAATCAATATCCAGTATTGATTCTAAGATGGAAGGTAAGGGTTTACAATAAAGCCAACATTCTTTGTGGCTTAATAAACTAACAAATCCCTTCTTATCTGAGTAAGTCACTGGCTTTGTTTTACAAGTAGGGCAATGGATAGGATAGGATGTCCATTTATTTTTCTTCCCCTAGGGAAATATTCATTTCATAGAAAGTTCAATACTTTTCTCTTCAATTCAGATAACATATCTCGAACTTCTAAATTTGGAGTTATTCATAAGTCATTTCTCAAAGCTGGCACTACTTAGGAAAATTCAATTTCCTAGAAGCCTAAGAAGGTTAGATCCTAGGATTATGATGAAAATTCAAAATCATTCTTCTTCCTCTGCAGGAGGTTGAGATGGGAAAATTATCTTCTTTTTTTCATGCCATGTATTTCCTACTGTCCTGCACTTTTATAATAAGTCATTAATTAGTATTGCCTCTTTAGGAAGGAGAGGAAAAAGAAATCTCTTCCTCATAATATATTGCTGCTCTCTATAAGAAGCCACAAGGAAAAGACAAAGAACAAATCCTTAAGACTATAGGAGAATTTAACCAGTTTGCTTATCTAAACCAGAGAAAAGTCAATTATTGTAATTTCCCTTTTCCTGGAAATTGCCTCTAAATCATATTCTGTGGTATTCTGAATTTGACTGGGCACCTCTTCATTTTTTTTCAAAGGTCAATAAATAACCAACATATTGTTAAATTTATCTGGTTATCAGTGACTCTCCTAATCAATTCCCTTTAAAACAAAATTCTTTAATAGGAGTAACAGCAAAAGGATTTGGTATTTCCATGTTCATTGGAAGCTTCTATTTGAAGGAGCAGTCAAAGAAGCTGGTAAAAATCAGGAAGAGCTCAGTTGTCCATAGACTTTGAAACTATGAGTTACCTTTGTGATGACTGACTTCATTTCTCTTCATGGAATTTTATTGACTGTTATGTTTTCTTATTATTTCTGTGAGATACATGTCTGATATATTCTGTCATATTGGGTTGCTCCTTCTAGGAATCAAAATCCAATTATGAGACCATTATACAACTATTACGTTATATGAATATGAAACTTAGCAGCTTCTAGGTACTTTGGGGATGGCTGACAAAATGATAGTATTTTTCTTACTCCCACTGAAATGGATGCTCAAATATTTTGTATGTACTATGCAAATGTTATTTACTACATCCTAGTGAATTATGGAAAGGACAGAAAGTGCCATTCAACTTGGAGATATATTCCCGAGTTTTCACAGTAAATTAATGATTGTTCAAAAATCATAATGAATATTTCCTATGTATTGAAATAATGTAGATTCTTGAAGTGATGGTGATATTAATGCCAAGATGGGCTTAGTTGGTTCCTTGGTACCCCACAGTGGAAAGGCCTGTGAGCCTCCTCTCTGTGACCAGGGTGCAGTTCAAACTTCCAGAGACAGATTTTTAAAAACAGGCTGTGATTTATTTTTGGAAACATGATAAGATGGAGGGGAGGATTAAGGAATTAGGATTTCCTAACTCTAAGGGGTCTAGCTAATGTCCCACCTTCTACTATCTCCATGTGGAGATTTCTTTGTTTTTTTCCACTCTCCCTAATTCCTACTCTGTCTGTCTAACTTCCCAGAACTATCTGGCTACCTGACACTATTTAATCCTCCCAGATTACTTAAGTAGCTACTTCTGAGTAGCTTCAGGGAGAACCCTTTAGGTCAGGGTTCAACCTTAGTAGGGTTAGGCCAAATTTGTCTTCTGGCCTCCTACCACAGGCAATTTGTACAGGCTTGTCCTGTCACAGGTCTTCTGAGTTGACAGGTACTTCCTGCTTGCAGGAACACTTATAATATCAAGTCAATGAAGGCGTTTTTCCCAGACAGGAACAGCAGGGATCAAGGTATTTGGCTCCAAGGAATAGGAAACCAAATCCTCCTCCTCAGAGAGATAGAGAGGAAGTAGAAGCTCCAGACTGTCCCAGCAACAGGAAGTCTAAGAGCCCTCAGTAACTGTCTGTGTTCACTTTTATCCCCTTCCCTTATTCCAGAACACAGCCTCCTCAGTTCCACAGCATAGGGTCAGGCCCAATAAATCTCTCTCTTTGCAAAATCTCTCTTTCACCTGTTTGCGACCCATTTTTCTTCTTCCCTTCTTACTATATATACTGTATTGGGATAGTTCTCAAATTATAACTTTTTGACCTATGCTTTATAATAGCTTGCTAGGATACAGTGGAGATGATTATTTTAACTATAATTAAGTTTTAATACCTTGTGTGTGTCAGTGCACATGTCTGAAATGAGTGCATTTTTTCAAAACTTGAGTTTGTGTATGACTGTCATTTCTAGATTCAATTTCCTTTTCTTGATCAATTTCTGAATTCTTATCTTTTCCCTGTAGTAGTGCCATTGTTTCCAAATTTAGACAATAGGCCAGTGTAGAAAGTAAATAAATACTACAGTGAGAGACAATGTGCATTAAATTTGTAACCAGAGGAGCTAGTTTTAAATTCTGATTTAGTTATTTAAATATCTCTATGGATTGGAGAAAATGATTCCACATCTCTGAATACATGTGTGTATTTGCATGCCTATATGTATGACAGTTTGGTCCTGTGTTAAGAGAGAAGGGAAAGTTATTGACAGTAACATCTCAAAATGTCAAAAGCTTAAGGAAAATTCCCCTTTTGTTGGGGTGTTTCTTTGTTGTTAACTTTTGGAAGGACATGGGTAAAAGGTGTATAGTATTGTGACCTACATAGTAATAGGGAAGATGTATTTATAATGATATCACAGATTTATTCAAATATTAAAAAATAATTATCATGCATGGATCATGCAAAGAGTTAAATGGAACCCATTTGGCCATTTCCATTAGGTCACAATTATTCTGGTTCATCACTGAAAGATTTGATGTTTTGGGACCATTAGGTTTAGACCTTATGGACCACTGATCCAGGAAGAGCTTCTCATTAAGTACACTTTTTTAAAAATTATTTTTATTTTCAATACACTTAAAAAAAATTAAAAACCCTTACCTTCCATCTTAGAATCAATACTGTGTATTGGTTTCAAAGCAGAACAGCAGAAAGGGCTAGGCAATGGGAGTTAAGTAACTTGCCCAGGGTCACATGGCTAGAAAGCATCTGAGGCCATATTTGAACCTAGGACCTCCTCTCTCTAGACCTGGCTCTCAATCCACTGAGCCACCCAGTTGCCCACTGTACACTTAAAAAAAAAGAAAAGAAAAAACTCTTAAGACTCAAACATTTTCCTAATTCTCTCCAGAATTTTAGGTGAAGAATGCCTGCTAGGACTTTCCTTGAAGTGTGGGAGAAGACCTTGATTTTTCTACTTTTCTCCCCCTTTCAACACTTATTCACTATATTGGGTAGCTCCTTCTAGGAATCTAATTTAGAGTAATGCATGTTTGTGGTGTTTAGGTGAATAAGGCTAGGCTCATGGAGACAGCCTCATAAGTTCAAACCAGGAACTTTTGGGTCCCTCAAAGCTGACTGCCAGCAGGCAGAAGTTTCTGTATTGTCACTCTTCTTCGAGATGATGACAAAAGAAATAATGATAAACCTAGGCCCTGGCTTGGATGACCAGAACACATGGAATGTAAGAGGATTCATTAATCAGTAAAAAATGATGTGGTCACTCGAAGTGATTAAAATTTTTTTTCAAGTATCAATCTCCAGGGACAGAATAAAAATATTAGTTCCTATGATATATTTATATTTTTGTAATGTATATTTGTAAGTCTTTTCTGTCTTTAAATTATTTTTAATTGTGAAAGAAATAAATATGAAACCTAAACCTGATATTTATTATGAATTGAGTATCTTTCTCTCTTCTTTTAGGGAAACCTAAGGTTTAAACAATTTCCCACAGAGCCCTCCATAATGAAATTTTAATGTATTGGCATACAGAGAGGAGAAAAAATATTCAGATTTCTCCCATTAGTTGTCAGGATCCCTCAGAATGGACTTGAATCTTTGTGTTACACTAGAGTTATTGGGACCCTTAATGTCAATGGGACCTTCTTTAGCCAATGAAGAAAATAATATTAGCTAATCATTACAAAGTACCTTCTAAGTTCTAGGCACTGTGCTAAGTGGTTTTTTTCCCTTAGATTACATGTTGATACAATTTTTAATAATAGTTTTCTGAAAATTTTGCACCCTATATTCTTTCCCTTTCTCCCAACCTTTCTCCTTTCCAGAATGAGAGGTTGTATGTATGTATATATATATTTCAAAATAAAGTGAAGAATGTTAGAATTCAATTTACATTCAGATTCCATCAGTTCCTTTTATGGTAGTGGATAGCCTTTTTCATCATGAGTTACTTGGAGTTGTCTCTGTTACTTGCCTTGTTGATAGCATCTAAGTCATTCACATTTGATCATGTGCTATCAGTGTTTCTATGTACAACATTCATCTTGATTCTGCTCTGTGTTAAGAATTTTATAATTGTAAATTTATTCCAGCCTCACCACAACCCTGTGAAATAAGTGCTATCATTATCCTTATATTCCATGTGAAAAAAAAAAAACTGAGCTAAAGAGGTTAAGTGCCTGAGGATGGATTTGAATTTAGCATCTTCTTGAATCCAAGCCTGGCATCCCATCCATTGTACCATCTATCTGCATATCTTTAACCTAGAATATAAGTTCTAGGGTTGCACAGGAAATATAAGAGGTAGGATTTGAACCTAGACCTTCCTGACTACGTCTAACACTTTCCACCACAGCACACTCTTGTTTCTTAATAATGTTTATGATCCATCTCAACATTTTGTCAAGATTCTGAAACTTTCCATAAGAATAGGAGAGTTTAATCAGTTAAAAAAAGTTTGAATCCCCTATACCTTCTCCTTTTTATCTTCACGCTTCCAACTCTCTCTCTCTCTCTCTCTCTCTCTCTCTCTCACACACACACACACACACACACACACACTTTCTTTTTCTTTGGCATGATGTGGATGATTTCCTTACTTGTACACAGAAAAAAATGATATGTTGTACAAATAAAAACTAAGTAGTCAGAAAGAAGTTATTGACAGACAGATATCCATTTGCAGTCTCTAGTAAAATATTTATTATTAAAGGTGCCAATTACTTCTATTTCCCTTGACCTTTGATGCTACCACATGGAAATTTGGCACATTGGAAGCATTAAAAACTTTCCTGTATAAATCAGTTTTAATACAAGAGATTCCAACTGAGTATACACCACATACAGTTTATGGCATTAGAGCAGACAGTTCAAGATTTCACATTAGTATGGATGTAGGAAATCCACCTTCAGTTTTCATCATATAGTCACATGTCAAGTGAACCAGGAGCGATAACTATAAAAATCTTTAAGACTTTGTTTAGGAGGGTAAATCAAGATATAAAATCAATATTTGGTTCACCCAATGCTTATGAAGCATTTTTGTAATTTCTGCCCAAGCCCTAATGCATACAAGAATGTTGTCTGCCACTGGTTTATCACCAAAGGGCAGAGGTCCATCTTTAATTTAAGACATGGACACTTTAAAGGGGTAAGAAGCAAAGGCTGATTATGATAATAATATACAGTGTTTACTGTATATTATTTACTTTTCAGAGTTGACAAAATCCATCATAATCATCATAACTACTGTATTCTAGCTTGGAAACTTTTATAGTGCTAAAAACCTTTCTTTTCCACATCAGACTTTCTGAAGGAGATCATATCTGTGCCTGATTCTCATGCTTACTACTTTTTTCTATTCTATAATATACTGATAAAATTCATGCAAGAAAATTCCATAATTCCATCTCTATGCAACTTTACTAATTATCAACTGTAATCATAGTTCATAAATTTAGGGATTTAAAGATGTCATATAATATAAATCCCTCCTTTTACAGAGTAGGGAACTAATACCTTGATAGAAGTGACTTGCCCAAGGTCACAAAGCTTGTAAAAATCAGAGCTAACATTAGAACTAAAGCCTCCTTTCATATATAATTATTGGTAGTTTTTTGCTTGTGCCCTCAGAGATGGGAAAATATTTGGATGGATCTGAGAGAGATAATTGGAGAAGCAAGAATTTGGCATAACAGTATGCTAAATTTCATGGGATGTCATAATTAATGACTAATATGGACTTTCTTCTCTAGCAGAATAAAAGCAATGGCAATATATTTGGTTGATGTTTTTCTCATTCTTTCCCCATTCCATTTTGGAAGTGTCAGTTCCTATACTACATTGTAGAGGGAGTACTATATTAGAATTTTCCTTTGTCTCCATGTCTTCTTGCTCCCAAAATTGGTCTTCTCTTTATCATGACCAATAAAGCATACTGGTCCTCTCAGCAGTGAATGGCTCATCTAGGCTTTCCATTTGTAAAATCACTATTTAAATTGAAGAAAATGTTAAAATCATAAACTCTGATGGTTCAAATTGCCATGAAAGAATAAAGACTCAACATAGTAATAAAGATCTAAAAAATTAAAATAAGAAAATATAAAAAATTAATATGCACAGAAGAAAACAAAAGAAAACATCCATAAGAGGATTCATGCATGTTTCAGTTTTATTATCACCTAGTGCTTTCTTACATAATTTTCTTTTTTATTTGTTGCTGATGTTTGTTTCTTATCTAATAAATAATACAATTAAAAGAAATTAGATGATGTTTGATCAGATTTTTCTTTTCACATTTACTGAAAAATACCATCTAATTGAATAATTGTTTTAAATCAATGCCACACTAGGGAGGATAGAAAGAGGCTTCACTCATTAAACTTGTGAACTCTGTAATGATGCTTTTTCATGGCTTGATTTTGTAGCTAGCATGAGACTTAGGACAGGTACAGAAAAAATGAAATCCCGCTTGGGTATATGTCTTGAATTTGGTGTCTGCCAGTCAGTTAATCAATCATTTAATTAATAAGTATTTATTAAATGCCTATTATATGCCAGACACTGTGCTAAGTACTAAAGATACAAGAAGAGGCAAAATCCTACCTGTGACTGAAACATTGAATATCCTATCATTTTGTGGCTGCTATATTTCTTCAGATAATCTATATTTGTAATGGGGAACTGGAGAAAAGGTCTTATGATAGAAAGAGGCTTCTTGCATATTTCCTTACACAATTTTAATGCCCAGCTAGAGAAACAGCTCAGAAATTAAGTCTTTCTTCTCCTCCTCCCCATCTTCTTTCTCTCTCTATTCCCTTTTCCTAGTTTTATCTCTTTCTTTCTTTTCTCTATCTGTCTCTCTTTATTCTTTCCTCCTTCTCTTGTTAGCCATACAGTTCAATTGTTTTAATTGTTTTTATTGTATTTTATAAGGAACATTGAATCTTCATTTCATAACATAATTTTTTAAGTATATAATATTTCTTCATGTTACTGTCAAAACAATTTTGCTTCTCTGAGCCTCTTTCTGAACTTTCTTCTGGTCCTTTCTTCCCATTTGGAAAAATGCTTTAACAATTTTCATTTTGGGCATCACTATCATTGGCATTCCCCCTCACTCTAACCCAAATTAAAAAAATGACAGAAAAAAAGTGACAGAAAAAGCATAGTCATAAAAAAGTATTCAAAGTGGCCATGTCCTTTTATCTATGTCTTTCTATGTCTTGATTCCATCACCTGACTATCAGAAGATGATAATACGTTTCATTATAGATTCTCTAAAAATGGTCGATCAGAATTTTTAAGTGCTCCGAAGTTGACATTTCCCTTGTGTAAATAATTCTTCTGATTCTGCTTGCTACACTCTGTAACATTACATATTACGCATGATCCTTGAATCTGTTAGAGAATGAGATGGTAAACCTCAGTAACTAGCTATTTGTTTTTAGTGATTGACGAAGTGGCTAATTTTTTTTTTCATTAAATGGATTTCCATCTCTCAACAAGAGGTTTTGTAAAATTCTCCTACAAGATACAATTTCCCCCATTTTATGAACAATTTGTGTGAACAATTATTTTTGCTTTATTATTATGAATCAAAATAGGAAAGTAAATTGTCAAAATAATATTTAAGACTGTATCTAGCATTTAACCAAATATCATAAACGCTGTTATGTGAAAAATCCAATATTAAAATATAATTTATATATGATTATTGTTACTGTACTTCACATTGTAACTTCTTTCATTAAACTAAATGTTTTTCCCCCGCAGATTATTTTTGGTGATATGTAATAGAACAGCCTTGTATTTGTACTACAAGAATACACATATTAATAATATCTTGATCTTATAATTGTACAGCTGATAATGTGTGATTATAAGGTAACAGAAAGAAATGAGAAAGATCCTCTGGTAATATGTAAATGAGCTTAGTTTAAATTTTTCTTTTAAAGTAATTTGATGACTGAGAACTTGCAAGAGGACATTTCACTTGGAAGTGATCAGAATTTGGTATTAGAAATGTAAAAACATCAAAATTATTGTACGCATGATTATGACCATTTAAATTCTTGAAAAAACAAATGAACAATGCTTCTAACATGAAGCCTCTAGCATTTCATAGTGGAAAATATACAATATTTGTAACATAATTGATTAATAATTGATTAAATTGCTTTATTATGTCAGTTGAAGGTACTATTCATGTATATTTCCTATGAATAGCACTTTGATATGAAATAAGCATTCTTTTTAAGTCTCTCACTGTGTTGCTCTGTTTCTACTTGTTTCTCTATTTCTTTTCCCTCTTTGGTTTCTTCTTTTTCATCTCCTCCCTCTTCTTGTTTTTTAAGTTAATTGGTTTTATTTTTCTGTTTATTTTTGCTTTATTTTCTTTATTAACTATTTTTTCACCAATCTATTCCAACATTTTATTCTGATTCATAGGCTATTTATTTCTTTTTCAGTTCTTCTGTATTCCCCATGGGGTTTATGATTCTGAATTGACTACATTTGAGCCCCTTTGTCTATTTTTTAATAGGTTTTAACCTAGAGGTCAGAGTGTTAGAAAATAAAATACATTAAGTATATAAAAAACAAAGAGAGAGAGGCCCTATTCATATAAAAATATTACTATCAACAATTTTTATATTACTAAAAACCTGGAAATAAATTGGATGCCATCAATTGGAAAATGACTATGCGTATTTGGCACATGAAAGTAATAGAGTATTACTATTCTAAAATAAATAATATATTATGAATACAAAGGAGAATAGTAAAGCTTATATAAATAAACATTGGAGTAAGCAGAATCCCCCTCCAAAAGTAATATATAGAAGCACAATAATTTAGATGGAAGCGAAACAATAAAATTACAATGATCGAACTTGGTCCCAAAGGAAAATTTATGAAAAGGTACCACCTTCTACTTCTTTAAAGAAGTGGCATGCTATGGACTTAGAACATTGTAGTAATAGGCTTTTATAATATCAGTATTCATTTTATTGAACATTTTTGTCCTTAGCTATTAAGTATTGAAGCTCAATTCTAATTAGCATAAACAACTTCAGGTGTAATGATGTGTCTACTCTTGCTGTGACAGTCTTTTCAGTCATGATGAACTCTACATGACTCCATTTTTGATATTTTCTTGGCAAAGATACTGGAGTAGTATGCCATTTCCTTCTCCAGATCATTGTACAGATGAGTAAAATGAGGCAAATAATTAAGTGACTTGCCCAGGCAGAGTCTCACAACTGATACATTTCTGATATCAGATTTTCTTTTATAAAGATGAATCTTCCTGACTGAAGGCCCGGCACGACATCACCTAACTGACCAAGGCACTAAATACTTATTTTTCTTAGGAATATGTCAAACACATAACAGCATATTTACTTTAGTCTAATGACCTCTAGAAATACTACCTATTTAAAGCATAAACAAATAAAATATTCACCATAAAAATTGGAAAGCACTAACCTGATGAAATTTTATTAAAGTATCTCAGTCAAAAAGGAAGATGGCATTTAATTCCCTTATCATCTTATGTGTTTGTTGTCATTGTTAAAATCCCTAAACTTCTACAATTGGTTGGTTGCATTTTCATTGGAGCTTATGAAGAGAGCTTTTCAAAGCATTTTCTCTCCAGGGCAGAGGTTTTTGTGTAACTGCTTATAAAATTCCCTTTTCTAGGGACCTGCATTAATGCCTCTGGAATTTTCCTAGATGTTGCTGCCCACAGAACAAATGGCTGTTTAATTCAAAAGTCTAATCTTCACAAAATAATGTATTGTGCCATTTCTAGAAGAGTCCTTAGAGTGCAGGGTAAAAAGACCTACAATTATTGTGTTGTAAAAAGCCCTACAACTATTATGTTAGGCATTCATCTCATATAAGGTACAGAGTTAGAGGAAATATCTGTCCTTGGAAGATACCACTTCTCCCACCACTACCAGTGTTAACAGTTTATTCTCTGAATATAACAACAGAAAATTAAAGAAATACAAAGTGAAAAGCTAGTTTTATACTTCATAATAAAATGTGAAAACTAAACATATACACATAATAATCCTCTCTATAGAGATGATAGCTGTATCGAGATTATCATTTCTTATAGGTTCAGCTATCTCTATGAAGATAATTCCCAGTTCTAATTTTTTTATCTAGGTTCTTTCCTGAGCTCTAGGTCAGTTCTACCACTGCTTACTACATTTCAAATTAATCTTCTGTTGTATAACAAACTCAGTATGTCCAAAGCAGAATTCATTATCTTTCCTCTTAAACCATTCAAATTTCCTAGTATGTTTAAGAGCACCACTATCACTTCTTCTAGAGGTGCAACCAAAATGATAGAGTAATCTAGAGCATCTCTGTGCCACCATGAAAATCCTCTCCAACCAATGATTAAAATATTATGAAGATATTTTTAAAGAACCAACAAGAAGACAGAGTAAAACAACTTTCAAGAAAAGAAAAACCCAAAATGTAGGCAATGAACATCTGAGGCACTGGGATAAGAGGAGAGCAGACCCAACAAGAAGCTATTGCAAGGAGGGAAGAGCAAGTCAAGAGGGAGCCACACACCCCCAACCCACATCTGCTGTCCAAGGATTGGAAACCTATGCCTGAGCCAATACCCAGACACTGAGACCCTGCCTGAGGAAATACAGGTACAAGCAAACCCAAACGCCTTGAAATTTCAAAACTGAGGAGATGTCTGGAGCCCCAGCCCAGAAAATTCTAGTATGGGCTTGGGACAAGAACTTAAGTCACACTTTGGGGTGGATGAAAGTAGTAAATACTGATGTTTTTGCATAAAGCTCAGAGCAAAGTTCCAAGACAGGACAATCAAGAGTGCGCTTGATTGGATAAAGTACAGAGTGAGACCAAAAACTTGAGACTAAGCCTGAGGCTAGAAATTGATCAATCCCTGACCTGATCAAGATCAAAGTGAGATCAAAAATTTACAACAAGGCCCGAGGCAAGTTGTTAAGCTGTCAGTATCAAAAGGGTAAATTGAATCAGCAAAGGGAAGGGGCTCTCATAGCTCTCAGCCCTCAGACCATCACATCATCCTTCAAGCATACCTAAAATTAGATAAGAAAAATGAACAAACAGCAATAAAAAAAGCATCTTACTCTAAAGCATTTTATGGAGATAAAGAATAAGGTAAAGAAACATAAGGGGACAGTGAAAGCATAAGAAACACAACCAAAGTACAAAAAAATATGGATTGGATACAGATTCTGGAAGAACTTCAAAAGGACTTTAAAAGCCAATTTAGAGAGATCCAGGTGGGGCAGCTAGGTAGCTCAGTGGAGTGAGAGTCAGGCCTAGAGACAGGAGGTCCTAGGTTCAAACCTGGCCTCAGCCACTTCCCAGCTGTGTGACCCTGGGCAAGTCACTTGACCCCCATTGCCCACCCTTACCAATCTTCCATCTATAAGACAATACACCAAAGTACAAGGGTTTAAAAAAAAGAGAGATCCAGGAAAAAGGGAAAAGAGAAATGAAAGTGATGCAAAGAAAAAGGAAAACAATGCAAAATAAATAGACCAATTGAAAAAAGGAGAACCAAAAAATGACAGAGGAAAATCAGGCCTTAAAAACCAGAATACACCATCTAGAAACTAATGATTTCATGAGAAATCAAGAAACAATAAAGCATAATCAAAGGAATGAAAAAATAGAGAAAAATATGAAGCATCTTATTGAAAAAATAACTGAACTAGAAAATAGATCTAAGAGAGACAATTTAAGAATTATTGGACTACCTGAAAGCCAGGATCAAGAAAAAACTTTGGATATCATATTACAAGAAATTATCCATGATAATTGCCCAAAGATCCTTGAACATGAAAATAAATTTGAAATTGAAAGAATTCACAGATCACTTCCAGAAAGAAATCATCAAATGACAACTTCCAGGAATATAATAGCTAAATTCAAGAACCACCAAGCCAAAGAAATATATTTCAAGTAGCTTGAAAGAAACCATTCAAATACCAGGGAGCTACAATCAGGATCACACAGGATCTAGGAGTTTGTAAATTTAAGGACTGAAAGGCAAGGACTATGATATTCAGGAAGGCAAAAGCTGTGGATTTACAACCCAGAGTCACTTTTCCATCAAAACTAAGTATATTCTTTCAGGGGAAAAAATAATAATTTAGTAAGATAAAAGATTTCCAAGCATTCCTGAAGAATAAGCAAGACCTAAACAAAAAATTTGAAGAGCAAATATGAGACACAAGAGAAGACCAAAAAGGGAAATAAGAAAGGGAAATTTAAGGGATTCATTAAGGGTCAGTATGTTTATATGTATATATGAGAAGAGGATTTCTGTAATTCTCAAAAATTGCTCTTTGTAGTAGAGAAGATAGAAGGAATTTACTCAGAAAAAGGCAGGAGAAGTAAACTGATTATGATTATATAATGTGTATGTAAATATAATAAAATGGAACAATATGTTTTTATGATACGATATGTATGCATATGAATTATGTAAACAATTAATCAAGGGCTAAAAGAGGATTATACTGAAAGAAAAGGCAAAGTAGAGTTAGAATGGGTTAAATTATATAACATAAAGAGGTGTGAAAAATCAATAGAGAGGGGGTAGGATAAGGGTGGCTACAGGCCATGTTAAAACTTTATTCTCAACTTAACTGGCTCAGAGAGTGTAAAACTAGTATACTCAGTAGGGAATAAAATTCTATTTTACCCCATGGAGAAGTAGAAGGGTAATAAGATAAGGGAGCAGAGGGGATTTGAAGAGAGGAGGATCTGGAGAGGGGTGAAAAAAGCAAAATACTGGTGGAGAAACAGAGAGAAAGGGAATAGAGCAGCATTTAAAGGTGATAATATGATGGAGGGAAATACGTAGTTAGGAATCATAACACTGAATGTGAATGGAATGAACTCACCCATTAAATGGAAGAGGATAGAAAAGTGGATTAAAAAAGAATCCTACTATATGTTGTATATAAGAAACACATTTGAGGCAGGGAAATGCACACAGATTCAAGGTAAAAGGCTGGAGCATTGTCTAAACTAAAAAAAAAGCAGGAGTAGCAATCATGATACCAAACAAAGCTAAAGGAGAAATTGATCTGATTAAAAGAGATAAAGAAGGAAATTATATTTTGTTAAATGGTACTATAAACAGTGAAATACTATAATTACTAAACATTTATGCACCAAATGGCATAGCATCCAGATTTCTAAAGGAAAAACTGGAAGAAGTTCAAGGAGGAAATAGTTTGAAACACCATAGTAGAGGGGGATCTTAACCTTCCCCATTTAGAACTAGATAAATTTAACAACAACAAAAAAAGAAAGTTTAAATGGCCAAAAAACTGGAGTTAATAGCTATGTGGAGAAAACTGAAGAGGAATAAAAAGGAATATACCTTTTTTCATAGCAGTACATGGTACATATAAAATGATCAGCCATGTACTAGGACACAGAAATATTGCAAACAAATGCAAGAAAGCAATAATATTAAATGCAACTTTTTCAGCTTATAATGTGATAAAAATTATACTTAACAAGGGTCCATAGACAAATTTAAAAATTGTTGGAAACTAATCTAATTCTTCAAAACTGGTGGGTGAAAAAGGAAATCATAGAAACAATTATGGATTTTATTAAAGACATTGACAATGAGGAGCCATCATATAAAAACCTATGGGATATAGCTAAAGTAGTATTCAGGGAAAAATTTATATCTTTGAGTGCCTATACCAACAAAATTGAGAGGGAGATCAATGAATTGAGTTTGCAAATTAAAAAATGAGAAAAAGATGTCCTAATTTCGCCACATCCCCTCCAACATTCATTACTCTCCCCTTCTATCATTTTAGCCAATCTGTTAGATGTAAGGTGATACTTCAGAGTTGTTTTGATTTGCATTTATCTAATTATTAGAGATTTAGAACACTTTCTCATGTGCTTATTGATAGTTGTGATTTCTTTATCTGAAAATTGCCTATTCATGTCCCTTGCCCATTTCTTAATTGGAGAATGGCTTGATTTTTTATACAATTGACTTAGTTCCTTGAATATTTGAGTAATTAGACCTCTGTCAGAATTTTTTGTTATAAAGATTTTTTCCAGTTTGTTGTTTCCCTTCTAATATCAGTTGCATTGTTTTTCTTTGTACAAAAACTTTTTAATTTAATATGATCAAAATTATTTATTTTACATTTTGTAATTTTTCTCTAACTCTTGTTTGGTTTTAAAATCTTTCCTTTCCCAGAGATCTGACAAGCACACTATTCTGTGTTCACTTGATTTACTTACAGTTTCCTTCTTTATATTCAAGTCTTTCACCCATTATGAATTTATCTTGGTGTAGGGTGTGAGATGTTGATCTAAACCTAATCTCTCCCATATTGTTTTCCAATTTTCTTAGCAGTTTTTGTCAAATAGTGGATTTTTGTCCCCAAAGTTGGGCTTTTTGGGTTTATCATACATTGTTTTGTTGATGTCATGTACCCCAAGTCTATTCCACTGATCCTCCCTTCTGTCTCTTAGCCAGTACCATATTGTTTTGATGACTGCTGCTTTATAGTATAGCTTAATATCTGGTACTGCTAGGCCACCTTCCTTCACTTTTTTTCATTATTTCCCTTGATATTCTTGATCTTTTGTTCTTCTAAATCACCCTATCCCAAGATAAATTCAAAATGGGTTAATGACTTAAATATAAAGAGGGAAATCATAAATAAATTAGGTGAACATAGTATAGTATACTTGTCAGATCTGTGGGAAAGGAAGGAATTGAAGACTAAGAAAGAGATAGAGAATATTACAAAATGTAAAATGAATGACTTTGATTATATCAAATTAAAAAGGTTTTGTACAAACAAAACCAATATAACCGAAATGAGAAGGAAAACAATAAACTGGAAGAACATTTTTATAACATAATTCTCTGTCAAAGGTTTAATCTCCCAAATATATAAGGAACTAAGTCAAATGTCTAAAAAAATCAAGCCATTTCCCATTCAACAAATGGTCAAGGGGCATGAATAGGCAGTTTTCACATGATGAAATCAAAACTATCAATAAGCATATGGAAAAGTTTTCTGAATCCCTCCGGATTAGAGAAATTAAAACAACTCTGAGGTACCACCTCACACCTAACAGACTGGCCAATATGGCAGCAAAGTAAATTGATAAATATTGGAGGGGATGTGGCAAAATTAGGACACTAATGCACTGCTGGTGGAGTTGTGAATTGGTCCATCCATTCTGGAGGACAATTTGGAATCATGTTCAAAGGACTTTTAAATAATTCCTGCCCTTTGACCTAGCCATACCACTGCTTGGTTTGTACCCCATAAAGTTAATAAGGAAAATTACTTGTGCAAAAATATTTATAGCTGCACTCTTTGTGGTGGCAAAAATGGGAAAATGAGGGGATGTCCATTGATTGGGGAATGGCTGAACAAATTGTGGTATCTGATGTTGGTGGTATAGTAATTTGCTGAAAGGATTGATGAACTGAAGGATTTCTGTGTGAACTAGAAAGAACTCCAGGAACTGATTCAGAGCAAAAGGAAAAGAGCCAGAACATTGTACCCAGAGACTGATATATTGATGCACAATCTAATGTAATAGACTTTTCTATTAGCAGCAATGCAGTGACCAAGGACAATCTGGAGGAACTTATGAGAATGAAAGCTATCCACATCTAGAGAAAAAACTGTGGGAACAGAAATGCAGAAGAAAAACATGATCGATCATGTAGTTTGATTTGGGTTTTGATATAAAAAGTTCACTCTATTGCAAATATGAATAACATGAATGAAGGTTTTGAACAATGAATGATACATCTATAACACAGTGGAATTGCTTGTCAGCTCTGGGAGATGGGAGGAAAGAGGGGGATGGAAAAATCATGAATCATGTAACCATGGAAAATATTCTAAATAGTTCTTTTAATTAGCACCATTATTTTTCCAGTAATTCAGTTTAATATCAGTGCCATCCTATAAACTTTTTTTTACATCCATCCCATGAATTGTCAAATCTAATTTCTTTTTCTACAACCTCTCATATTTATCTGCTTCTATACATTCGTACAGCCACCACCATAATTCAAATCCTGGTCATGTTTTACCTGGAGACTTACCACAGTGTTGTAAGTGATCTCCTAACCTCAACATTCTCTCCTCTCTAATCCTTCGACCATATTACTGCCCAGCTGATTCTCCTAAGGCACATAACCAACCATGTCATTACCATTCTTAATAAACTCTGACAAATCCTCCAAATCCATCAAATATAAACTCATCTATTTGGCTTTTAATGCCCTTCAAAATCTTCCTTCTTCTTATCTTTTAGTTGAATTGTCTTCATTGTCTCCTTATTTTCTTCAAATATGCTGTTCCATCATCCGTCTGAGCTTTTTATGCCTTTGCCTAGCTATCTCCACTATTTGTAATGACCTCCTCCTTATTTATTTTTGACAGATTTCAAATGTTACCTCCAATATGAGTCCCTTCTTTGACTTGTATTTGCTAGTGCCAATCCATCTAAAGTTACCATCCCTTTACTTTCCATTTATCATGTATGTGATGATTTACATGTTGTCTTCTTCATTAGAAAGTTAAATCTTTGAGGAGAGACTTAAATTTTGTGGGAAGTTTTTTGTATCCTTAAAACTTATTATAATTCCTGGCAAAAAAAATAAGTTCTTGGACTTTTTCTGGGTTAAGATGGCGGCAGAGTAAAAAGCAGCTGCCTGACCTCTCCTAACCCATGCATATAAAACTCCTCAAGAAGACATAAAAACAAATCCAGACAAACAAAGGGACCCCACAACAGGCCTCAGCATTGAAGGTACATGGAATCAGGGCATTTCCATGCTATAAAGGAGTGAAACAGCTCTCACTAAAACGCGAGCTGAGCAAAACCCTCCCCCACACAACACCTACAGTGCCAAAGCCAGCACAAAAGAGTTAGAGCACGTCTGGGGCACCCATTAAGTCATTGGTAGCTACCTACCATCACCAGGGCCTGCTCCTGAGAGCAGCAAGACTCAAGACCCCAAGAGGCTAAAGAATGTGCAGACTTTGAACACAGACCCTGAGCACAGGCAGGGACCTTGGGTGGGGACACAGTGCAGAGGGGTGCATGACTGTTGAAGCAGCTCCCTGAGACTGTTAAAGGAGCTTCAGGCAGAAGAACAAGCAAGGGGACCACAAGGAGGCTTGACCCTGAGAACAACTAGACCTGAGACATTAGGAACCTAAAGAGTGCAGACAGACCCTGGGTGTGAGGATAAAGCTGAGATGGAGCTTGGCTAAAAATGGCAAGCCCAACACAGGAACCCATAAGAGAAGTATCAAGAAGAAAACTTTAACACTAG
The DNA here is from genome assembly GCF_016433145.1 of Gracilinanus agilis. Taxonomy (NCBI): domain Eukaryota; kingdom Metazoa; phylum Chordata; class Mammalia; order Didelphimorphia; family Didelphidae; genus Gracilinanus; species Gracilinanus agilis. Next base: position 257,341,590 of record NC_058130.1, read on the forward strand.
ACAACTTTTACACAGAAAAAATCCAGACAACAGAGCAAACAGCAGAGGAGAACAAACAAGTAACCATATCCAAACCTCCCCCCCAACCCCAAAATGAAAACTGGTCACAAGGTCTTGAAGAGTTCAAATCTGAGATTATGAGAAAGATGGAAGAGATCTGGCAAGAAAATAACAGTTTAAAAGGCAGAATGTCACAACTTGAAAGTGAGGCAAGTAAATTGAAGACCAGAAATGACCAGATTGAAAAGGAAAACCATTCTCTAAAGGCTAGAATTGGGCAATTTGAAAAAGATGCCCCCTAATCAAAAGAATTGATAAGCAAATTGGAGACCGAAATCAAACAGCTGGAAAATAGCATAGACCAAATCAAAAAAGGAAAACCAAAGGGTTATAGCAGAAAACCAGTCTCTAAAGACAAGAATTGGGCAAGTAGAAGCCAATGATGTCTCAAGACAGAAAGAACAAATAAAGCAAAGTCAAAAGTCTGATAAAATAGAAGGAAACATGAAATATCTCAATGAGAAATTGACAGATCAAGAAAACAGGTCTAGAAGAGAAAATTTGAAAAACATTGGTCTCCCTGAAAAAGCAGAAATTAATAGAAATTTGCACTCCATACTAAAAGAAATTATTCAGCAAAACTGCCTTGAAGTTCTACAACAAGAGGGCAATTTAGACATTGAAAGGATCCATAGATCACCCTCTACACTAGACCCTGAAAAAACAACCCCCAGGAATATAATAGCCAAATTCAAGAGCTTCCAAGTAAAAGAAAAAAATTTTACAAGAAGCCAGAAAGAGAAAATTCAGATATCAAGGAATACCAATGAGGATCACACAGGATCTGGCAACCTCTACACTAAAAGACCTCAAGGCTTGGAATATGATAATCAGAATGGCAAGAGAACTGGGTCTACAACCAAGGATCACATACCCATCAAAACTGACTATATACTTTGAGGGGAAAGCTTAGGTATTCAACAAGATAGAAGATTTCCAAGTATTTGCACAGAAAAGACCAGGACTAAATGGAAAGTTTGATATCCAAACACAAAAATCAAGACAAACATGAAAGGTAAATAAGAAAGAGAAGGGAAAGTAAGAAAATTCTTATTTTTAAAATTTGCCTCTTTAAGGGCTTCAATAAGATCAAATTATTGATGTTCCTATGTGGAGAAATGTTATGTATAATTCTCTGTAGAGAACTCAATTCACTATTATAGTATTCACTACTATAGTAATTAGAAGAATTATTCATAGGGAGAGGTTGGAATACTAAATGGTCTAAGATGATATGGGGGATGTGAAAGAGGGGGGTGAATAGTAGAGGACACCAAGAGAAACTTGAATGAAGAAGAAAAATAGGATATTCTTTTACACACAAAGAGGGCATGGGAAGGGGAAAGGATGAATACTATTATAAGAAGGAGAGGAAGAGAGCATTGAGAGGTAATATTTAAACATTACCCTCAGTGTAATTAACCCTGAGAGGGAAGAATAGCTATATCCATTGGGATATAAGACTCTATCTAATCCTACTGAGAAAGTCAGAAGGGATAAACAAGGGGAGCAGGGGACTGGGGGGGGGCAAAAAAGGGAGGGGAGAAGGAGGGGGAGGGAATTCATTAGGCCTAAAATAAAAAGAGGGGGAATAATAAAGGAGGGGGTAGAAAGGGAAGTAAATCAAGGGAGGGGACAAGGGTTACTATTTTAAAACAAATCACTGGTTTAAAAGGAAATAGCCTAAGGAGAAGGGTTAGAATACCAAAATGTTGGGGGATACACAACTGATAATTATAACTCTGAATGTGAATGGGATGAACTCACTCATAAAATGGAAACAAATAGCAGAGTGGATTAGAAACCAAAATCCTACCATATGTTGTCTACAAGAAACACATATGAGGTGGGTAGACATACAAAATTTTAAGGTTAAGGGCTTGAGCAAAATCTTTTGGGCTTCAAATGAGAAAAAGAAGGCAGGAGTGGCAATCATGATTTCTGACAAAGACAAAGTAAAAAATAGATATGATTAAAAAAGACAGGGAAGGTCATTACATCCTAATAAAAGGCAGTATAGACAATGAGGAAATAACATTGCTCAATATGTATGCACCAAATGGCATAGCATCCAAATTTGTGAAGGAGAAACTGGCAGAGCTCAAGAAGGAAATAGATAGTAAAACCATACTAGTGGGAGATCAAAATATTTCTCTTTCAGATCTAGAAAAATCAAACCAAAAAATAAATAAGAAAGAGCTAAGAGAGGTTAATGAAGTCCTAGAAAAATTAGATTTAATAGATATGTGGAGAAAAATAAATAGGGGCAAAAGGAATACACCTTCTTTTCAGCTGCACATGGTACATTTACAAAGATTGACTATGTAATAGGGCATAGAGACATTGCAAATAAATACAAAAGAGCAGAAATAATAAATGTAACCTTCTCAGATCATAATGCAATAAAATAATAATTAGTAAGGGCACCTTGACAGGCAAATCAAAAACTAATTGGAAATTGAACAATATGATTCCCCAAAATCAGCTAGTCAAAGAAGAAATGATAGAAACAATCAACAATTTCATTGAAGAGAATGACAATGATGAGACATCCTACCAAACTCTGTGGGATGCAGCCAAGGCAGTACCCAGGGGGAAATTTATATCCTTGAGTGCATAAATTAACAAATTAGGGAGGACAGAGATTAATGAATTGGGCATGCAACTTAAAAAACTAGAAAGCAAGCAAATTAAAAATCCCCAGATGAAAACTAAATTAGAAATACTAAAAATCAAGGGAGAAATTAATAAAATTGGAAGTAAAAGAACTATTGAATTAAAAAATAAGACTAGAAGCTGGTATTTTGAAAAAACAGATAAATTAAACAAAGTACTGGTCAATCTAATAAAAAAGAAAAGAAGAAAAACAAATTTACAGTATCAAAGATGAAAAGGGAGACCTCACCTCTAATGCAGGGGAAATTAAGGCAATCATAAAAACTATTTTGCCCAATTATATGGCAATAAATAAAGCAATGTAGGTGATATGGATAAATATTTACAAAAAACATAAATTGCCTAGATTAGCAGCAGAAGAAATAGAATACCTAAATAATCCCATATCAGAAAAAGAAATTGAATAAGCAATCAAATAACTTTCCAAGAAAAAATCTCCAGGGCCTGATTCATGAGTGAATTCTATCAGACATTCAAAGAGCAACTAATTCCAATACTATACAAATTATTTGATATGATAAGCAAAGAAGGAGTCCTACCAAATTCCTTTTATGACACAAATATGGTACTGATTCCAAAGCTAGGCAGACCAAAAACAGAGAAAGAAAACTATAGACCAATCTCCCTAATGAACATAGATGCAAAAATCTTAAATAGAATACTAGCAAAGAGACTCCAGCAAGTAATCAAGAGGATCATCCACCATGATCAGGTGGGATTTATACCAGGAATGCAAGGATGGTTCAACATTAGGAAAACCATCCACATAATTGACCATATCAACTATCTAACGAACAAAAATCACATGATTATCTCAATAGATGCTGAAAAAGGCTTTGACAAAATACAGCACCCATTCCTATTGAAAACCCTGGAAAGTATAGGAATAGAAGGGCCTTTCCTAAAAATAATAAACAGTATATACCTAAAACCATCAACAAGCATCATATGCAATGGGGATAAATTAGATCAGGAGTGAAACAAGGATTATTTACAAGACACTGTGTTAGATACTGAGGATACAAAATAATATATGGCACAGACTCTACTTTTAAAGAGTTCATCTTATAACATGAAAAAGAAGGTAATACAAGGATAATTGTGATATGAGGGAGATTGAACTATATTCAAAATAAGACTGAGAAAAATAAATCTATGAGTAATATGAGGAAGAAGGCATTAACCCTGAGTATTGGGTGGAAGTGAAGAAATCAAAGAAAACTGAGAGGAACAAGTAGCTCTAAGTTGGCTCTTAAGAAGGAAAGTACTTCAAATGATGGAGTTCAGGAAATAATTCCATTTCAGATATAGAAAGGTATTATCAAAATCATGGGAAGAACAAGAAAGCAGGCCAATAATTGGAAATAAAATGTAGACCAATTTGGCTAAATGTAGATTATATGAAGAGATAAAACATGAAATAAATGTAGATAGGAAGTTTGGCATCTAATTATAGACAGCCTTGAATTCAAACATAATGAGTGTACATTTTGTTTCATAAGCAATTGGAGACTATTGAAAAGTTCTTGAGCAGAAGAGAGAAAGGGGGAGAGGTATTTATATAGTACCTACTATGTGCCAAGCACTTTTATGAGTATTATCTCATTTCATCCTCACAACAACTCTGTAGATTGGGTTCTATTATTATCATCCCCATTTTATAATTGAGGAAACTGAGTTTGAGTATTTTATCCAGGGTTACAAAGCTAGTAAATGTCTGAGGCTGGATTTTATTTTAGTACCTTGTGACTCCACTCTGAGGACTCTTTTCACTGTGCTACCATTTACCTATAGAGCAGTGAGACATAATCAGAGTGCTGTATATAATTTGATTACTAAGTATAAGGGATTAATATGAGGGGGTAAGATATTGGCAGGAAAAAGTAGTTAAGAGGCTAATAGTTTAGCTTAAAAGAGATAAGGAACTGATTGAAGGATTATTATATAAATATATTCATAATGAGAATTCTAATCAATAAATCAAAAACTCTGTGTGTGTGTTATTTCAATGCTCTTTTATAGGCTATTATCAAGCCTGCGGGCAGTGAATACGAGCAAACATTCGCAGAAAAGACGACTCTCTCAGCTTTTCCAATTTATCAAAGTAGATGTTTGATCATACTAAAATAATGTTAAAACTTATTCTTCTAAAGAGCCAAAGGCTACTTCTAGTATGGTACCAGAAAGCAGGTGAGTGTTATATAGAGAGTTTAAATTCTTCTTAAAAGTATCACTGATCCTTTAAAAAATCAGATCTTTTAACTTATACAATTTCTAACATTCCCTCATTGTGAATCTGACTCTGGAATTCATTCATTTTTCCAGGTGAATATTTGTAGAATTCACTGTAGGTTAGTCCCCCTGCAATGCATCAAAAGATGCTGGTTCTGGTGACAAGTTTATCATTGCTTAACATTTGCTGTGATTCAAAGCCTTACTCACAATTAGAGCAGCTGGTCCTCTAAGCAAAAGTAAAATCAATGTGTGTGATTAATCCTGATCACCAGCTGGACACTGTGATTCAGAAAATGACCAGCACTTAAGGAAATAGACACAATCAGGAAGAATTTTATCAGTTTTACTTAGGAGAACCTTTTGTTCTTATAAAATTTCTGAGCAATGGTGAAGTCACAAGGAACGTCTTTTCCCTGTGTGACGACTTGAATATTGAACATATTTTTGATAACCTCCAAGTTTAAAAAAAGAAGTCATAATTAAATAGAAAGATGTCTCAATCAATCTAAGAAAAGTTGTACATATGATTGTATGTTTGCCAAATAGAAGTGAATCATTCACCATTTTGCGTGGTAATCAAAGCTCAGTAACTAGGATAATGATAACTTACATTTCTATAGCTCTTTCAGTGTTATAAAGATCTTTCCTTACAAAAATCCTCTGAATGAGCTAATAGTGCCACTATGATTAAGACCACTTTACACTTGAACAGACTGAAGTTCAGAGTTTAAATCTAACAGCAATATTTAGATCCAGGTATCCTGAAACTATCTCTCTCTGTCTCTCTCTCTCTATCTCTGTCTCTTTGTCTTTTTATCTGTGTCTCTTACCTGCACGTTGGCCTGTGGTTGCATCAGTGTAGGAAAATCCCAATGTAAGAACTACTTGTTTAATGCAGATATACAATTTAACTTAAATTCTTAGAGTTTCTTGAAGGTGTTGAAGGGTAAGAAAATCACCCATCAACAAAAACTGGTAGAGCCAGAAGCAGTAGTAGAACTCTCATCTTCCTGGTACCAAGGTTGACACTTTATCAACTGTACCACATTATCTTTCTGATGCTCTCCAAACAAGCAATCAAATAATGCATATAGTAAACCTAATTGATGTACTTAAAACTGGAATGAATGGAACTCACTTACCTGCCACAAAATTATCACTTTGAATAGTTTTTAATCTTCTTTGTATTGCTTATTAGTGGTCATATTTATATTTAAATATATTATTCACAAAAATAATAGCATTTAATTCTGACCCTATGACAATGATGGAAAGATATGAGGAGTTCAAATGATGAGATATTTTATAGTTTTGATAAAAATAAATGTCACTTTGATGACTGGCAATATCTATTTCTACAGAGACCGAATAAAAGTAGAAAACTGAATAGGTGAGTTGTTTTCATTGTTGAGTCTTCATTTGCCAAAATGATAATGCTTATTGTTTGTAGTTACTATGGAGATATATGGAATCAGTTTTCTCCAACATCCAAAATTGGAGTTAAAAAAAAAAGCCTCCTTAACTATTAGCAATGAAATAGAAACTTAAAGCCTGGCAAAGGGCTTTGGCAAAAGACTAAGTAACCAACAGTATGATTTTAGTGCTAAAATAATCAGTGAACTGACTAGTGGTTGACAAGCTGTAATACAATATCATTAACCTGATCATGCCACATTAATGTGCATAATAAAAAGCAAAATGCTAATGAAATAATGCCATTTAATACAAATATTTAGCAAATAAGAATTACTATGATTCTTTCCTTTTTCCTTTTTATATGGATTATTGTACAAAATTTTAGCTCAGGATCACATAAATAGAAAGTATCTAAGGCAATGTTTGAACTCAGAAATTGGAATCTTCTTGATTTAAGGCCCAGTGCTCTAACTAATGCATTACCCAGCTGCTCCTACTTATCTCTACCCCTCAGTATTCTATCAGGACATTGCCCATACTTTGGTTGCAATGGCCTTCCTCTCTTATCTTGTGTCATTGTCCTACTGTTACTCATGCCTTACCTAACTCCAAGTCTAAATTATCCCTATCACTTGCCTTTTCTTCATATGCTATAGAATGATACTAGAACAAATCACTGTGCTAACCTGGTTGAGTATAAATTTACATTATCTAATCTCAAATAAATCCTCACTACAAGACAATTCTTTTAAATTTCCCTAATGCTTCTCTAACATACTCACCAAGGTTTCTCTCTTCCTGTGCAATATATTTTTCCTTGACCTGGGAGCACTGGATTTAGACTATAATATTCTTGGAAGTTTTCTGTTTCAAGTCTCTTTCAGGAAGTTGGTGGTTGGTTCTTTCCATTTTTACTTTGCTCTCTAGATCTAAGATGTTGGAATGATTTTCCTTGGTCATATCTTGAAATATGATTCTAGTGAGCAGGAGGAGCTCAGAAAGACCTGGAAAGGCTGTACAATAAACAATAGTAATTAACAGCCATTCTCAGCAATATGGCGTTGCAAAAGAATTCCAAAGGACTTATGATTAAAAAAAATACCATCTTCCTCAAGTAAAAGAACTGATAGAGTTTGGATTTAGACCAAAGCAAACTTTTTTCACTTTCTTAATTTTTGTTTCCTTCCACAAAAAGGATTAACATGAAAAATATTTTCCATCATTACACATGTAAAATCTATATGAGATTATTTAACATCTCAGTGTGGGAGAGGTAAGGAGGAAGACAATTTGAGACTCAAAATCATTTTTAAAACGCTGGAAACTTTTTACATGTAATTGGGGAAAATAAAATGATATTAATAAAAAGAAATATGATATCTAGGCTCTTTTTTCCATTTGGACTTTCAGGTATTCCAATAATTCTTAAATTGTCATTCCTTGATCAATTTCCCGGTTGTCTTTCTGAAGAGCAAAATAATATTCTGGAGCACAGGAAATATTATATACCATGAGCACAGTCACCAAGCTAGTATATTCCAGAATCTGTCCTTGAAGTCAATTCTTCTTGATTTTAAGATCAGGATTTTATCCTCCACATTATATAAGCTATCAGAAATCTTAGAGCATTATATTAATAAGGAACTTTTGTATCATCAAACTATAGGACAATCTAGCTGCTTGTCCTGTTTATTTTCCTGTATCACCATTTCTACATCCCCTATAATTGAATCCAAGATTATGATGTTTTTTTACAAATGGGGTGGTTCCATTTTTCTTGATGGAGAAAAACTGTTAAGATGATTATTATGAAATATTTCCTCAAAATATTCATCCTTAATTGTTTTGGGGAAAACTTTGCTTAGTTTGATACCTTTCCAACCTTTAAAAATTAATTTTAGCTTTTACTACTTCACTTTGAATTATTAAAAGATAGTAATAATAGTTGTCTCATCTTTTCTCATAAGGATTTGCAAATGAGATAATGTTATAATAAAGCTTTACCTTTGACAGCCATTTCTTTCTATTTGGCAAGTAACTGAAACATTGACTAAGATAATTTCTGTTCTTTTTGATTTCCTGTGTGGTAATTAGTTTAAATTAGTTAAATATTCATATTAAATTATTATAATAATATAATTGGCATCCTGGTATCTAAATGTACATAGAAGAGATTCTTGTTGGAATTGTGAAGAAGGGGACGATACAAAAGTTTGTGTAAAAAATTAGCCCTTATTCTTAATGAAAAGATTATCTGAGAGCATATTTAGAAGTATTAACCTATATACCTACTTTCCCACATAGGCAAAATTTATTGCCAATAAATAAATAAGCAGTATTCTTGATATGTCTAATAGTTTGAAATAAACAGGCACTCATAAGAAATATACAGTAAAAGACCACACCTTTATCATGAAAAATTAGAGAGAAGAGAATATTATTTTTGTTTTAAAATTATTTTGGGAGATCAAAAAATCTCCTTAAAAGCTTTTTTCCCACAATGTATATTCTATTCAGGGGTGAAAGTATTAGAGATTCCCTAAACTATGTAACATAAAAATTACCCTTTTCAATATTCTCTGATCATAAATATTTATGAGACATTAAACTGCAAGTTGCATACTTGTCAATATTGCTCACACCAAAATGGAAAACTTCTCGTTAAGACTCCAAATTCAAGAAACATTCTCTGTGGTCCTCCAGATGATCCTCTTTATAGATAACACTGTGCTATTAACATCAAGCCTTGAAACACTCAAATGTTCTCTAGAAGAAATGCAAAATCTCTCAAGGAATTGTGAATGCACAAAAAAAAGACTAAATAGTTGAGGAACATTTTTTTTTACCTTGATCATAACATTCATTTGACAAACTAGCTATGATCAAGGTAAAAAATGGGAGAAACAGGAATCAACAAATACCAAGTACCACCACAACCTTGGTCACAATTTTCCCTTGGACTCCAGTGTGAGAGTTCAGGACCTGAACCCAAGAGTCTTGGGAATAGCAATGGTCCCCAGACTCCTAGATTTGTTTCCAGTCAAGTAACTTCAGCTATTATTGAGGTCATAAATTATTGTGGAGAAGGGGGCCACCTTTTCTTCATCACAAGCAACATTTGATGACTAACTACCTTCAACAGGCAAAGAACAAAAGCTCATATCACCAGTCTAACTTCTACCCCAATCTTCTCAGCCATTATCGTCTCGGGAAGCAACTCCTTCAGAGATTATACCAATCATCACCACCAATTGCCAGTAAACTGCCAATGGTCATGGGTCAAGGGAACTAGCCTAAGTGAAGCAGCATGACACCCTGGGATGGGGGTGGTATGGTAGCAGGTAATATGTGCCAAGTAAGTCAAACCACCACAACTATCTTGACTACCATCTCCCCTTAGACACTTTTTAGAAATCCATGACCCTGAACTCAAGAGCTTTTGCAATAATAATGCTCCCAGGGCAATGTCCACAGCCATCATTATAAGAAGCAATCCCTATGAAAATGAAGGCTGGCAACTGTTCCTGCAAGTATTATTTTTATATTTTTATATTGAAAAGAAAGTTCTTATTACCAAAGTCCTTGGCAATGCCAAATGGATAACATCAGAAAATAATATGATTCTGTCACTGCAAATTGCATTAAAGAAGAGATGTTACCATCTGCTTTGCTGCAACCCCCTAAGGTATGTGTTTCACCTTCCATATCTTTTACCTTCCAGCTTTAGAAGGTGAGTTCTTTTAGATCACAGATGTCTTACTGTCTTACTTTTCTACTTGTTTACCTAGTTCTAAAAATTGTACTTTGAATATATAGTTAATGCTTAATAAATGCATCATTCATTCGTTCATATGGATGGACAAGTTATAGAACTTATTGATCAGTAATGTGTATCTATTAAAGAGAATACAAATAGACAATAGGTTGTGCCAAAATGGACCAGAAAGAGGATAGTGCAATTAGGAAACTGAAGTACTCCTTTAATATCCCTAAGTTTCTCTTAAAGACAAGGATGCTTCTTTTTAATATTATTAATATAGCAAAATGGCAACTAAAATGTGATAATAATATCCTCTGAAGAATTAGTAATGAGTATCATATAGAGGGCATGGTAGGGGTGGTCAGGCTATCTCTAACCATTGAGCAATTAATTTCAAGAATAAAAGATGCCAACTAGAAATTGAATAATAGGAAGAGACAATAGACTCATTATATGATTAAGGTGAGAGAGGGCAAGTGGGACAGCCAGAATGGTTCAATTGTACCATTTCAGTGTCAGGATGAGTGAAAAAAACTCTACATAGTGGTTGTCCCAACCCCTTCCCATTCTGTGGTGAAATTATAAGAGAGAAGAAAAGAAGTCAGATATGTTGGACAGGCACTTATGGGATAAAAGGTGTATCACTAGAGAAGCTTTCAAATAAAAGAGTTTATTGATTTATTTAAGTATTTTGAGACATTCTGTGGCATAAGTGATTCATTTACATATTAGAGATTTATAGACTACTCTTTGGGGTGAATTGAGTGGAGTCACCCTCAAAGGATATATATCATCTGCAAATAATTATCTTAAAGAGTTGCCTACAAGTCTCTGAAACATGGAATGACATGTTCATGACCATTCTTTTAGGTTATAGAAAATACAAAACTTATTTTCATGTCTTTATGATCACAAAACTTCTCATAATACAATTTTTGAAGGGTACAAATCACTCATTTCTCCAGGAAATGCCATTTTCCACCCTGAAAAAAAAAGCCAATCAAATTCATTGTTTGAATTAGTCTATTAATAGCTTATTGGTTTTCCCAAAGGGCACAAAAAGCAGAAAAACATATACCCATGCAGAGGAAGAATTTGGTCCCCTACTCTCACCACAGTAGATATAGTCACAGACTACAATCATTGAATTACAGAAGTAATGAGATGTTAATGTATTTTGTTAATATCTGATGATTTCTTTAAGAAGTTAAAGTATCTTGTTGACATTACCATCATTAATTCTTCTATTTTTTTGAATATATCAGGAGAGCAAACTCCCCTTTTTGCCTTTAAAACACATAGAGAAATAGAATGCTATCATAAAGCATAATGAAATAGTTTTGAATTAAAGACAAGGGAGATGTGCTAGCAGGCATAGTCACACAGAGATCTTCAGAGTTTCAGGCTTTTAGCTATTTCCCCATTAGGATGGTGCTGCTAAAAAGAAAGAAAGACAGCTGTGTGCTGATCTGACTGATTAGCATGTCCCTCACAAATCAGGATGGCATACAATGGCAATGATAGTAATGGCAAAAGCTTCTGGATTGATAAATTAATTTCACTCACTGTCTCTAAAGAGCAGGGGGGGAAAGACAAGGTGAAGGAGATGGAATGATGATTCAGAGTTTATTGGTGGCAGCTGGCCATCCCTATAATCTCTGGAAATTGACCTGAAATCTGGCTTTGATGAAACAGAAAATGGCGGTGGGAGAATATCATGCATCATACTTTCTGATGTAATATAGTGTCTGTCAATGAGTCCAAGTATTGTAATGTCAGAAAGAATGAAGACAGATGTCTACCAGATACCAAACAGTGAACCACTCACTGTTTATTAAGGTAAAAACCAACAATGTGTTCTCTGAAATTTTCCTGAATTCAAGCAAAGTATTCAAGTTAAACTGTATCCAAGGTAAAAATTATACTGAAAAAATTCCATTGTATTCACTTGATATCCATTAGCAAAAGAATATTAATAGTAATACTTAATATTCAATTATTAATTAATTGCTAAGTAATACTTAACATTATTAATTTGACAAATATATTAAGCACTGTCTTAAGGACTTTTCCATGGTATTGGTTCATATTATTGAGATAAAATACTCCAACACTCTTTCTTTTAGTCGCATAGATTTCGCAGACCTACAGAAGTTATATTGCAACAAAAAGGCACCAGGAAAGTACTGGTAGCAGAACCACTCACCCCTCAATAACAACTCTAGAGAAGCTGCCCTAGATATGGATTTTGTTGTCTATAGCATAGCAAGTCATGGTCTCATTTGCAAAGCCTAGACAATATGTACTGGCAGGTTTGTAAAATGAACTCTGAAATTAGTTGGGTGACCACAGTACTCTGGTAGCAATTCATGTGTAATAGGAGGTTATTGGAAGGAGTCCCACATTTACTAGACAGAAGTCTTTCCCATATAGTCATCTCTCTCGGTACTGAAGGTCATACATTCTACATTTTCTTTTAAATACATTTATTTTTCTGTAGCTTCTATATCAAAGCCAATCCCTGGTAGGGGATTCTCCTCTCATCGGTAGAGATGAATGCTGTGTCCTGAGGGATGGGGTACAATTGCTGAGAGTGGAAGAGCTCCAGCATTCTTTATTCCTCTTTGAGACTTTTCAAACTTGAGTCTTCCTTGAACTTCTAGTTCTTTTACGAGTTCAGGGCATCTGGCTTCAAGAAGGAAATGGAAGAGGATAATCCTACTTCCTTATAGAGAAGACTCTAGGAAGATATAAGAAGATCTTGAGTTCCTCACTATATTTCTAACCCTACCTTGCTACACTACAACTTTTGGAGAGTTTGCCCTTAGGTGAGATCCAGGACTCTTCGTTGAGCTAGGTTACCTCACTCTCAATGAGAACTAATTCACTATATATAGTTTGAGGCATATTCTCATATATACTTCTGATTTCTGTTTTGCTACAATTTGGATAAATGTGTTTCTCTACTATTAACTATAGGTTTTTATTGTGGAACTGATATTTAATAGGAATGGAATCAAACCTTATATGTACTTCTCTTATGTGCATTAAGGATATTTTGTTGACAGATTTTCCTCTTTATTTTTTTTTTTGCTTCACTATTCACAAGTCCCACAAACTTCCCTCCTCAATGAAACACCTCTCTTGTGATAAATAAGATAAAAATCATGCAAATTTGTGCCTAAGCATGCATATTTAATTCCATAACTACAGTCAATCTTCTCTCTGCTAAAAGATGCTTCTTGGACTTTTGGCTAAGATTACGTGTAAAAAATGAGAAGCATGATTCATCATAAAATTTCTGAAATTTTGAATGGTTATTTCATCAATCTGAGTTCTTTAGGTCTTCCAAAATTACAAGTTATAATTGTTTAGTAAATGTTTCTTAATTTGTTCATTGTATTGTTCACTGTAAATAAAGGTCTACCTATGTTTCTTAGAATCCATACCTTTTCTAATTTCTTATGGCACAATAATTTCCTATTACATTAATATAATATAATTTGATAAGCCATTATCTACCTGATGAACACTCTATTTCCATTCCTTTCCCATAATAAAGAATGTTGCTACAAATATTCTTGTACCTAAAAGTTCTTTCCTTCTGCTTCTGATTTTTTTTTGTAGAATAAGCCACATAGTTTTATTTCTAGATCAAATATATCAATGACAGTGATTCTGGGATTTAAATTCTAAGTTGCTTATTTTGCAATGATAAGACTTCTTCACAGGTCTAGTAAAATTATTTTAGTGAGCTGCTCCTCTAACAGTACCTTTAAAATATAATTTTCTCTTCTTTTTGGTTCTTTTTTTTTTTGCCAGGTCAATGTGTATGAAGTAGAAATTTAGGGTTATTTTGTTTGTATTACTATTAGTATTAGTGATTTAATGCATTTCTACATATAATTGTTGAAGCATTTATTTCTTCTTTTGAGTCTTGCCTGTTCATATTCTTTATCCATTTACATGTTGAGGAAAATTGAAGAATTGATTTCTTTTCTCATACATTTCCAATGCTTAATTCAGTACCTGGGACATCAGTGATTAACATATGTTTGTTGATTATTTGTATACATTCCCTGCATATCTTTGGATAGGATAACTATTATTATTATTATTGTTATTATTATTATAACCCTTACCTTCTGACAGAATCAATATTGAGTATTGGTTCCAAGGCAGAAGAACAGTAAGGCCTAGGCAATGGGGATTAAGTGACTTACCCAGGATCACACAGCTAGGAAGTGTCTGAGGCCAGATGTGAACCTAGAACTACTATCTCTGGGCGTGGCTCTCAATCCACTGAGCAACTTAGCTGCCCTCTATGATAATTATTAGAAAAAATTGTTGTAAACATTATTTTTTTTCTTCCTTGTTTAGCTATTGTCTCTTCCACATTCATTTATTGTGCTTTGCAAAAGCTTTTCAATTTTATGTAGTCAAAATTATCCATTTTATATCCCACAATTTTGTAACCTTTTTGTCAAAAAATTTTCTTCCGACAATAACTATGAAAGGCATTTTCATCTCTATTATTCTAGGTCACATGTCCATTTTGAGATTAGTGTGTAATATTATATGAGATGTTATTCTAAGCCTATATTCTACCCATATGCTTTACAATTTTCCTAGAATATTTTGTTCAATAGTGAATTGGTGGCTGAGTTTATTGAACAGTAGGCTATTGTATTCAATTGTTTTTAGGTCTTTTTTATTGATCAACTTTTTTATGTTTTAAATAATTTAACTTGATAATTACTGTTTTATTGAATAGTTGAGCTTTTGGAGAGCTATGATCCTCTACATAAGAAGCTGTTATAAAATTTTTTCCCAACTTATTGCTTTCCTTGTAATCTTGACTTCATTAGTTTTCTTTTTATAAGCTCTTTTCAATTTAATGCATTCAAAATTTTCCATTTTATAATGCACAGTGCTTTCTATCTCTTCTTTATTCATAAATTCTTCTCCTATCTATAAATCTGATAGGTAATATGTTCTCTGTTTTTCTATATTTTTGTATTATTTTTCATTTTACCTATGTCATGTATCCATTTTGATCTTGCTAAATGGTGTATGGCCTACATGCTAAATGGTATTGATCTATATCTAGTTTCTGCCAAATTGTCTAGTTTTCCCAACAATTTTTACCAATTCTTGAATTCTTATTACAAAAACTTGGAACTTTACCTTTGTCAAACACAATATTACTATAATCTTTTATTTAAGTTTGTTGTATATCTGTTCTGGTCCACTGTTCTACTTTCTATTTCTTAGCCAGTATCAGATAGTTTGAGTAATTACTGTTTTATAATATAGTTTGAAATCTGTTACTGTCTCTATATCGTGTCCTATTTCTTGATCTTATACAAATTGAGATTGGAGATAGGTTTTAAGGTCTCAGTCATAAATTTGCCAGGAGGACTATAGGAAATCCAACAACTTGCATCTATAGCAATCATGTTGGTAGCTAGAGCTGCCAAGTTAAACTTTTTGACCCATTCCAGCAGTTAATGAACTGATAAGCCAAGGCTTCATGTACTACAAGCAGAGGAGTGACTGAGTTTTCTTGACCAATCTAAAATTTTTGCCTATCTCATCTAATGAGAATGTTTTTGAATGACATTATTAGATTCAATAGAAGTATCCTGATGAAATTATGCTAATTACTTTAAGAAGAATGAAATGATTGATCAGCTGACTTAACTAGCTGAATCCTTTACATCTAGTTAAATTCAATTATTTCCTTTGTGTAATTTGCAGGGGATATTCACATATTTTATATATTCTGTAGTTATTTTGAATGAAATTTATTTTTCTGTCTCTAAGCTAGGGTTTTTGATAATATGTAGAAAATAATTTTTCAATTACACTGCCTTACTGAAGTTGATCATTATTTCTATTAATTTTTAGTTGAATTAGTTGACTCTCCAGTAAATCATCTCATAATCCTCCAAAGTAATAATTTTGTGTCTTATTTGTCAGTCCTTATTTCACTAATTTCTTTTTCTTGCTTTATTTCTACAATATTTTCCATAACTTTACTAAAAAATAATGGTGACATTGAATGTCTATGCTTTATCTGCAATTTGAAAATCCACTAGCATTTCTTCATTACAAGTAAAGTTAACATGGGGCTTAATAGATATTGTTGACCATCTGAAGAAAAGTTTCATATTCTCAAATATGACTTCAAAATAAAAATGTTATTTTCTTCAACAGCCTTTTTTCTACATCTCCTGAAGTAATCATATAATTGTGTTAGTTTTGTCATTAGTAATGTCCATCATGCTTATAGTTTTCCTAATATTGAAGGAGCCATAATTTCCTACTAAAAATACAACATGATTGTAATGTATTCCTTGTTATTATATTGTTATAGGCTCTTTGAAAAGTTATAATCAATATATTTTTCTTTTTTAATTAACTAATTTGTTTGTTACATTACAATTCCCAGGTAGCTCTCTTCTTTTCTCCTCTTCCTGCACTAAAGAAGACATCATCTGACAAAAAAATTCATATATGCATAAAACTATGTTTTGCTTATTTCTATTTATCAGTTCTTTCTCTGGAGAGATACGTTATATAAGTGAGTCTTCAAACAACATTTCTGTCACTCTATATAATTATCTCATCATTTCTTACAACACAGCATATGCCACAACTTCTTTAGCTAATCCCCTAATTGATGGGCATTCCCTCAATTTTTCTGTTCTTTGCTACCACAAAAAGAGCTGCCATAAATAGTTTTTCCACCAATATTCATTAGAGACATTGGTCTATTTTGCTTTCTCTGCCTTCTGTTTCCCTTGTTTTGGCTATAGGGCCATAATTGTTTTGTAGAACAAATTCATTAGAAAAACAACTTCCTCCCACCTCTTTTTAAATAAACATTTTACGAAAAATTGAGACTAAATATTCTTTAAAATTTTCAATAAAACATTTTTAAATGTTAAATTCATGAATCTTTCTGAGGTTTTTTTTTCTTTCAAATTTTATTTTGGCTTATTAATTTCTTCTTATGTGATTGTTGTATTTAATTTCTCTTACATTTTCAACCTGAGTACTTATATTTTTAATATTCTTCCATTCCATTTAACATTTTTATTGACATGTAGATGAGCAAAATTATTTTGAAGAACTTTAAATTTTGTTTTTCTCCTTTATAAGTTATCTACATTTAAATTTTGGTTATTTGATCTTTCTTTTTGCAAAATCAAAATAATTAATAACTTGCCTATTTTATTTGTTTTTCAAAAAAAGTCCTACATTTCAGAAAATTCATTCAATGACTTTTAAGAAAATGTTTATGTTTGGGATTTTCAGAATAGTTATTTTTGTATTTAGTTCTTTTAATTGCTACTTTTCCATTTTTAGTTCAAGTACCAGTTCATTGCTCTGTTATTTTCTTTTTTTAGATGAAAATGTAGAGAGATAGAAACTTTCCAGTAAGGGCTGCTATCACAGCATTTTAAAGTGTTACTATGCTGTTGAGTTGTTGTCATTTTCTTTGATCAAATTATATTTTTAAATTATGATTCTTAAAATTTGACTCACAATTCCTCAGGATTAAAATTTTAGTATCTTTATATCAAAAATAATTTTAAAATTATACATTTCATTGAAGTACAGCTAGTCAAATGTGCATTTGACATTTCTTCATTTGTTTATTAGATTGTTAATGTCTTAGCACATGGTTATTTTTTAATGGTCCCATATGCAACTAAGAAATAGTGTTTCTATAACCCAAACTTCTCCAAAAAACCCTTTCCTGATCCTTTTCTTTGTACCTTCCCTCTGAGATGATTTTCAAATTATCTTGTTATCAATCATGTTTTTAATAGTTGCTTCCACTCATCGACCCTTTTATACTCTAATAGTCTTGAGAAAAGAGACTATTTTTTTTCTTTGTATCCACAGTGCTTAGTATAGTGTTTGGTATTTACTATGTGTTTAATAAATATTATTTATTTGAAACTGACCATTAAACTGTGTATTTTATATTCTTGTAAATAATAACACTTTTATTTATCAGTGTTTGCTGAATATAAGGAGGTAAAATTGTTTCTAATAATTTTCATCCTTTCCTCTAAATTTGTTGTGAAATTTCCTTGCCTAATCTACTGATTTGCTCATGTCTCTTTCGCCACAAAGGTTAATAAAATCAAATGGCTCATTATTAACTCCAGGTTCAAATATAAAATAATCTTTTTGGCTTATATACATCATAAACTGTCCCTTTCCTACTTTTGCAGTCTTTTTTACTCAATGGTATTTTTCTATGTCCTCTTTGATCAGGTGGTACTGGTCTGCTTGCTGTTCCTGGAAGAAGAAAGATACTTCATCTCTTCAGGATAGGTATTTTCACTGTTTAATACATGCCTGGAATTCTCTCTCTACTCATCTCTATGTTATGGCCTCTCGGCTTCCTTTCAGGCATGGTGGAGATATGGGGAGGGGAGCAGCTCTGCCAGAGGCCCTCTTTTTTTCTAGTAATGAATTCATCAGGGTGCAGTAGGAAGGGAGAGTGGCCAAGTGCCCACTGAGAGCACTCTGAGTGCCATCTTTGGCACCCATGCCATTAGTTTGCCATCACTGGTCTAGGTGATTAGGTGCATAGTTTACTGTGATTCCCAAAGAACACAGTCTGTGTTACAAATTCCAAAACTCTACTCAGGTATCTTGGTTTATCAGAATTTCAATGCTCACTATGCTGGCTGTACCATCCTGCCTATAATCCTTTTCAAGGTTGTCATGTCTTTAACTTCCACTCAGTGGACTTCACCTACTACCCCTGAAACTGTGACAGAACAAACCAAAGCAGGAACAAATAGCCCCAGGCCCTTTTTGTTGATGGGTTGTGGTGGGGCAGTAAGAGGAAGGTAGGCAGGGAAAGGAATTCCCTTTTCAATGGTTCAGTTCATTGTATCCATGTTAGACACAATAAGGAATAGCAAAAAAAGAGAATACTCCAAAAATGGCAGAAACAGGCAAACAGTTCAGTTTCACTGATTTTAAAAACAAATGTATCCAATGAAGAAAATTAATCTCACCCACATAGTAGAGAAAATGGCGGTCTTCATCTTAGCCAAATTGAGCATAGTCATAAGAGTGTGGACATAGTAGTATTAGGAAGAAGAATGGCAGTAGTAGTAAAATTATTATTTAAAACTCAATGATTACTGTTTAGGAAATTTCATGATGAAAGTAGAAATCAGTTACAAAGAGAAAAAAATATAAATAACAAGAATAAGCTTGAGGATTTATCAAGGAAGAACATGACTTTTTTCTCTCATTACAGAATTCTAATCCATGTAAAGACAAGTATCTGATGCTACTGGATACACTTTAAATAAATTTATTGTCTATAATTTTATCAAAAGGTGAATGTAGCATCATTGATAAATGGGATTCATCAAGAAAAGTTTAAAAATATCCTTATATAGCAACAGCTATTTTTAATAGATAAGTAAGCAATTTGCAGTCTCTTCACTCTTCAGTTTTTCTATTTTTGTCCTTATTTCTTAGTGCAAGTGGGGTTAGAATTTTGTTCTCTGTATTTTAAGATGGATCCTCAGAATTTTTTTTTTTATGTTTCAAGATCAAATAGAAAACAAATACCAAATTCATTAGATTCATTTCAGTACTGTTGGGAGTCTAACTGTAATAATAATAATACTTAGTACTTATAGGCTGCAGCATTTTTATAATGTTTTCCTGACAATAAGTAATTAATGTAGTCATATTCCATTCTTTGACCAGGATTACAAAAGTTCGTGAATCCTTTTCTAGAAGAACATAAGGAATATGTGATTGGGCATAACAAAGCTCTCTTTTGTCTCTTGTTCTATGAAGAGATACAATATTAATGTTTCATGGATAAAAAGAACAACAAAAGAGAATTCAATTATGTGTTTGATTCATGACTCAAAGGGGCATATGCTCATTTCAATGCATGAGGTTTTTGATGCAGAACTCTAATTAAATCTAATGGGAGATATGTGGCCTAAATGAGAACATCCTTCTTAAAATAGTGTGTGTTTCAAATGCTGAGAACTCTACCTCATATTGTATTAATTTGGTGCATTGTGTGAATAATGGATGCAGAAGGGGTGTGAGTAAGGTGTAATAAAGACCTTCACTCACTGGAATACGGCAGAACATTTTATCTGAGATTGTGAAGAAAATATTATTTTCCTTATCCTTGAAAATAAATATTCAGAGGCATGATAAGACAATAATCATTGAAGAAAAGCCATCCCCATTAAAAGAAGAAGCTGAAGCAATAAAGCCATTGTCTGTATATACAGACTGAATTTAGGAATCGCCTTCTATTTGGATAATTTAAAAAAATAATCTAATCCCAATCTTGTTTCTATAAATTGGGCAGTCTTGAATAAAACTGCTAATTTACTACATTATTCTTTTCATTCTACATTTATTCTCTCCCTATAAATCTGACCAGAAATTACTTTGGCTTCTACCTGCTTGTAATTACCTAAAGGGAAAATGCATCATTTGTCTAACATGTTCATGATGTGTAATCAAACAACATTTTAAGCAAGAAAATAGTTGGCTCAAGTGATGTTGAACTACAGAGTTCCAATTGCATTAATAGCCTTATTTCCTATATATCTTTTGGGTTGCAAATCTAGGTAGTTATTCTTTTATTTAACATAGTTTTCCCTTCCTTTCAAAACTCATACCATTACATAATTGACAAGTAAAAATCTAACTGAAATGCCTTATCATGATGGAAATGCTGGAAGAAGCTTTAAAGGAGTTAACTGTAATTCTTAGCAGATATTCTTTGAAAATAGTTTATGACAAGCTTATTGCTGGGTTCTACTAGGAAAGCTTAGATTAAATACGCCAGGTTATATATTGATTAGGAGGGAGATCATATGAACTTCTTCTTTGCAATATGCATAGTTAGCCTGAGTGGTGAGATGTGAGGAGGTTCCAGATCATCTAAGTCTGTGAAATAGGTTAAGGATTAAGGGAGAAAATTAGCCTGAGAATTAGAAATAAATCTTCTGAAAAGCCATGAACTTTATTGAGGTGTTTTGTTTCCTTCTGAGCCTTGATGCTATTAGCATAATACAATCTACAAATAACAGCATTTGAAAAATCTCATTATCTATAGAGAATCATTTTTCTATTTGAAATCAATGTGGGTCATTTGTCATGATAATAACAGGTATCTTTGAAGAGAGTACATTTTTTTTCTTTCAGACTTATTCAGAGAATAGCTGAATAAAGTTATCTCAGCAGTTTCACATATAAAGGAATCTTGTAGATTTTCAACGTACACATGAGACATTTCAATGGAAGAGAATCTTTCAACTGGTGTTTTTCTTTATTAATTTAAATGTTTCAATCATATAATAAAAATAAAAATAATAATATGAGATTAAAATGTTGACTATGTTGGTTGATATAGAAAATGTTTTTTCTAAAGCAATAGCTATTATCATGGATACTCATATATAAGTAGATCACTTGGATAAAGTTTTTATAGAAAAAAAGAAAATAGGCTTAGTAATTAATGTTTGGTGATGTTTTTGTCATGACTTTTTTTCCTGAGTATTTGGCCCCAAATCTGTTGCTCAGATTGGTATTTCTGAGGAATTGATTTCTCAGTACTTTCAAAATAATTTTGTTTCTCACATAATTTTTTTCTGTTTATATTTGTTTTTTTTTAATATTTTTTTAAACCCTTGTACTTCGGTGTATTGTCTCATAAGTGGAAGAGTGGTAAGGGTAGGCAATGGGGGTCAAGTGACTTGCCCAGGGTCACACAGCTGGGAAGTGGCTGAGGCCGGGTTTGAACCTAGGACCTTCTGTCTCTAGGCCTGACTCTCACTCCACTGAGCTACCCAGCTGCCCCCTGTTTATATTTGTTTTGATCCAGCTGCTAATCCTGACTTCATTTTCTTGTGGATACTTGCTATTTTCTAACAGCACTGATATGTTATGCGATTCTGTTGTTGTTGCTTTTGAGAATAGATCACTACAGAAATTATGACAAAGCTCTCCCATTCTTCATCTAAATGTTTCCCTTTTTGGCTTAATCTCCTCTGTACATGATCTCAAAATGATCTTGCTTAGTTAAATCTTCTGCAACATTTTCTGGAAAATTATCCCCTTCCCCACATCCACACACTTTGCTTTATCTTAAGGTGATACAGGTTATAATAATCTATTCTCTATATCTATGAAACTACCTACTACTTTATCTATCTATCTATCTTTCAGCTTTTTTAGTTATGTATAATTCTTTGTGACCCCATTTGCAGTTTTCTTGGCAAAGATACTGAAGTGGTTTTCCTTTTTATTTTCCAGATTATTAGACAGATGAGGAAACTGAGATAAATCACTAAATGATTTGCCTAAGGTCACATGGCTAATACGTGTCTAAGACTTGATTTGAACTCAGGTATTCCTGACTCTAGGTCCTGTGATCTATCTATCTGTAATGTATTCCACTTCAACTTCCTGGCTTGACCTGGTGTACTTCTTTTTGCATCAGGTCATATGAGTCTTCCAATTTTCTTTATTCATTCTTATAAACTTATATTCCATTATATTAAATCTATTATATTAATATACCTCTATCTATTGCTATCATTTTTGTCATCTTCATAATTTGCTAGGCATTAGAAGAAGGATAAAGACTATTTTGATTTTCCTATCACTTGCAATTCTGGATTTTGATAAAACCAATATTTTACATGTGGTTTAATAGTTTGCAATTCTTCTTTTGAAAAGGGTTAGTTTTCTTTGATTTTGATCTATTAGAGAGTTACTTTTATTCTTATATATTTTTCTTAGTTATCTACATATTTTATATTATAAAGTTTTCTTCTCAATCATTCACCACTTTCCTTCTTGGTTGCATTAATTTTGTTTCTGCAACATTTTTCAACTTAATATAATTAAAATTGTTTTTTTTTCTTTTGAAATTACTTCTATAATTATTTGATTATATGATTTCCGTAGCTCATCATTCATCATTATGTTTTTATTTTATTTTTAATAATATGGTATTTAAGATATGTACATATATTTTATCATATATAAAATCTGAAATTATTATGAGATGTCCTGAATGTGGTAGATCTTTAATTCTGCCAGATGGATTTCCAGTTTTCCCTGAAGTTTTCAACAAATATTCAATTCTTTCTTAGCATTTAATATTTTGAAGTTTAGAGAACACTAGGTCATTAAATACATTTATTTGTGATACAAAAATGTTAATAAAATTCTGAGAAAATGACTACTCTAACTTGTTTAAAATTAATCACCTTGATTAATAAATTAATTATAAAAATCATTTTTATGGTCATGTGCAAGCATTATGCTAAGTGCTGGGGATGCAAATAGAAGACAGTTCTTAACAATTTCATATTCTAATGAGGAAGACAATACATGTGGAAAGATTGCAGCTTTAAGTCAGATGGAAATTTCTCAAGGTCCTTAGAATGTGGCAGCTAAACATATGATATTTCCTCATCTTTAATGTCATTTCCTTTGATGAAAGCATATCAGTTTCAGATATTGAACCCTTTCACAATGCCAAGGACTTTTGTGGCAAGAACTTTCTTTTCTAAGAGTTTAGTAGCTGTGGCTTTGGCAGCTAAGGAGCAATTGCCAGACTGATTCTTCATAGGAATTACTTCCCAAGATGATGGCTGTGGTCTTTGAATGGGGAAGCAGTGGTATTCCAAAGGCCTTTGGTTTGTGAATGCCTTAGCTTCTTTGGCATCAAAAGGGATGGAGGTTGAAGTTTGATTTATCTGTCATATTTTGGGGGAAAGTTAAGAAATATTAGCTTATTCAATATACACCCATTTACTGGTTAGGCAAGCATCTAAACCTATAAAGTGACATGCAGGTGACCATGGACCTCTCAAATGAGGCATAACCAACCTGGGTCAGGCACCTAAATAAATTGATTTTTAGGACCTCATTATTCAGCCCCTCCCTTGTTTATCCTGCAATATCTTTAATTGGTGAATAGTCAGTTAAGATGGGGTCCATGAAACCATCTATCTGTAATTAAAGTGACATTGTGGAGGATAGTACACACGAAAAGAAGCTTAGTCCCCTTCACTTGTTTTGTTTTAATTTATTTTTTATCATATCTTTAGTAACCACAACCAACCCCCAAAAAACATTTAATTAAACAAATGCATCAAAAATTATGTGCAAAACCAAAAACTCCCTAGTGTTTACAATTGTGTTTAAAATTAATTAAGCTCATATGATGTCCTCTGCTTTTGGATTTCCTTTGGATTTGTTTTATTTATGTACTTTTTTTCTTGATTTTATTTCTATTGTTTTTAAATGCAATCGTGATATGTATTATTCTTATTATCTTTCCTTTTCTTTTTATCTCATCATATAAGTTTTAATTTTCCTTATATTTTCAATATTTGTCACTTTAATAACATAATACAATCCATTACATTCAAATATCACAATCTATTCAATCATTTCTCACTTTCAATGCATTTGTTATTTTTTGTTATTTTCATCACAACAAATAAAACTTCAATATTTTCATACATACACGGATTTTTACCCTCTCAAGTAATGCCCTTTGGGCCTGACCCCACCAGTAGAATCTCTAGGTCAATGACCATGAACAACTTTACAATTCATATTGTATATTTCCCTATTATTTTCTAAAAAATAAGTATTCACAGTTTCTCTTGTATTGTAATATTAGGCGTGTTTCTCCATGTTCATATCAGCATTTTATTTGATTACTTTAGCCCATCTGGTTTTCATATCCTACTAGGACCATGACAAGTCCATAAGGGCATTCTAGGCCCATTGAGGCAAAAGCAGGCAGAAAACACATATTTGCAGATCTGCCTCAAGACTCTGGCAAGGACCAGTCTGACCTTGCAGGTCTACAAACCACTGTGTAAAGGACACCTGGCTTTTTAATTGACTCAGAACATCCTGACCAGCTAACATACTATCACAAACCTTGAGCTCTATCTCTGGGTCAAGTGGCCTTGGTACTTTTGTACTTCTAAAGAAATCCTTATGTCAGTGATGACAGATGAAAACAAGCTTTGAAGATGACTATTGATGAAGTAAGTGCATGTACTCCTCAATACAGGCGACACCTGTTACTCTAATTGATATCAAGGATGTATGCCCTTGATAGGTCATTTTCCTTTGATCATGAAGTGCAGAAACTGTATAAATATTGGACCTATATGCTCAATAAAATGGAATCCATGATCCCATTCATGGCCCCCTCAACCCTGTCAATTTCTCATCCACGTGGGATCATTTCTTTCTTTTCTTCCTTCCCCCCTGAGCTGGTCTCTTATCATCATATTTTACTACATTAGTCTTTAGTTAGGAAACACATTTAGGAAACCATTCTGTTTCCAAAACAAGTCCTTCCATCTTTGTCATAACCAGTGGAACTTTTTTTCCCATACCACAATCTCTCAGGGATACAGGATTACCTTCACAGAATGATGAGTTTTAAAGTAAGACTTTTGCAGAGTAAGGCTCTAAGCCATTACTATCCCATGAGAAACTACTTTTGGATCATTTGTATGCTCAAACTTAGATCTAGGGCTAACCTTATGCAGGTTTGTGAGTACTCTCCAGATATCTATCTTATTTGACTTAGATAAGATTCTATTCATTTCCTTAACTGCTTTCTTATTTATTTTTGGTTAGCTTCATCTAGTTCTGAGAAGGAAGAATTTTTAAAGTCTGTCACTAATTATTATTTTGCTATATATTTCCACCTGTATCTCATTTAGTTTTTTTTCCTTTAAAAATCTGGGTACTATAATAATTTGTGTATACAGGTCCAACATTGATAATGCTTCATTATCTACAGTAACTACTCTCCACTCTACATAATTTAGTTACCCTGTTCATCGTTTCCAATTATATCCAATTTAGCCCCAACTCTGTCAGAGATCATGACTTCTACCTCTTCCTTCTCTGAATCAGCTAAGCCATAGTATATTGTGCTCCATTCCCTTTACCTTCACACTATGTGAGTCTCTCATTGACAGTGTGTTTCTTGTAAGCGCCACATTATCAGGTCCTGGTCATTTTCTTCCCATGTATCAATTCATCCCATTACACTCAATCTCATAGTTACTAATTGTGCACTACCATCTACTTTGTTACTCCTTGCTATGTCCCCTCTTTCTTTTTTTTCTGTCATATCCCTCATCATAAGTCCAGTTTTTTTTAATCAGTATCTCCCCTATTCACATTTCTTGCCCAAATTGTTCTTTATCCTATTCCTTTGCCTTCCTAGTTCCAAATTGACCCATCTTTCCAAAGGTCTTTTCTTTGTCACTTTCTCCATACCTTTTAATTCTTAATCTATCTACTTTACAAAAATCCCTTCCTTACCACCCCCAGCCATGCCTTCTTACTTCTTTTTTTTAAAACACTTACCTTCCTTCTTGGAGTCAATACTGTGTATTGTCTCCAAGGCAGAAGAGTGGTAAGGGCTAGGCAATGGGGGTTAAGTGACTTACCCAGGGTCACACAGCTGGGAAGTGTCTGAGGCCATATTTGAGCCTAGGACCTCCCATCTCTAGGCCTGGCTCTCAATCCACTGAGCTATCCAGCTGCCCCCACCTTCTTACTTCTTGATATGAGTTTAGTTCTAAAAATCTCTTCCCTATTTTGTCATAAGTATCCCAAAAAATCTCCTCACTTTACCCCCTTTTTATGCATAAGTACTCTCCTCCACAGTCCCTCCCTTATGCCATCCCCCTTCTCTCCTGTTTCTTTGTTGATTAAGAAAAAAATTCCCTTCTAATTGTATTTGTTGTTCTGTCTTTATCCCAGATCTAATAGGATAAGTTTCTAGTATACTAGCCTTTCACTCCCCCTCCCCATCTCTGTGGAAGTTCCTTCACTCATTCCTCCTCTATATCAAATAGCCATTCCAACTTACTTACTCTTGGCCTATTCCATTACCTTTTTAGCTCAATCTATTGCATTCACCTCAACCTTGAGTCTTCCATCCATACACACTCTTTCAAAATACCCAGGCAATGACACCACTACCAGGGACCATAGATGACATTTTCCTATACAGAAATCAAACAATTTGATCACTAGGATTGCTTATCTTTAGGTTTTGATCACCCTTGTATGTTTCTTACAGATAAAATTTTCTGCTAAGTTCTGTGTTTTTCCCTAGAAATAATTGAAACCCTTTTAGTTCATCAACTATTCATTTTTTACCTTTTACAATTATTCTCATCTTTTCTGGATTTGTTATTCTTGCTCAAAAGCCCAGGTCTTCTGCCCTACGAAATTTTTGTTTTTCATGAAATGTGGAGGCTTCTAGATCTTGTGTTATTCTGACTAGCTCCACATGATTTAAATTTTTTTTTCTTGTTGCTTGAAGTATTTCTCCTTAACATGGGAGCTGTAAAAATTGGCAATGGTGTTCTTGTGTATTTTCATCTTTTGGTCTCATTGAAGTGTTGATTAGATTTTTTAAATTTCTATTTTATCCTCTGGTCCTAGATTTTCTTGGCTGTTTTCATTGGTGATTTCTTAGAATATGGTCTCTAAACTCTTTTTTAAAAAAAAGTATAATTTTCTGGGAGCTGACCTATTCTTATGTCATCTGTCCTTGATCCATTTTCCAGGTTAGGTATTTTTTATAATAAGATGTTCATATTCTCTTCAATTACTTCATTCTTTTGATTTTGCTTTATTTCTTTCTGTCTTAAGAATTTGTTAATCATGTAACCATGGAAAATTTTTCTAAAAAAATAAAATATTTAAACACAAAAAATAAAAATAAATAAATGAATAAATAAATAATAAAAAATAATTTGTTGTCCAATTTTAGTTCATAATAACTTATTTTCTTCTGTGGCTTTCTGGCTCTCTTTTTCCATTTTGGTGATTTTTCTTTCATAATTTCTCAATTGTCCTGCATTTCTCTTATTTTTCCCCTAATTTTTCCTCAACCTTTCTCATTTGTTTTTTGAGTTCTTTTTTAAGCTCTTCTAAAAGATTTTTTGAACTTGTGAGTATTTATTATTTTTTTGCTATTTCTGATGTAGGTGTTTAAATTTCACTATCTCCTGAGTTTGAGCCATCATCTTCTCTGTCCAAATAATTGTTCTCCGTAGTTAGGTTCTTTCTCTTTTACATAGTCATTTTATTTAATTGTTTATTTTTTAAAATTTCATTGGCCAGGTCAATAGATTTTTGGCTTTTTACTGGACTTTCAGGATCATTATTAGGCTGGTGTATGTTGTCACAGGTTAAATATGTTTTTTGTATGTGTTTTGTTTTAACTGAATGTTACTTAGTTTTTCCAGTTTTTAATGGTGTAGGATCTGATGTAATTGTGAATTCCAGTTCAAGCCACAGTCCATGATTGATCTCAAGTGTTCTGATCAGGACTAGTGGGAAGCTGTGCTGCTGCTACTGCAATGAGCCAGGCCACTTCCCCTTGTGGCTGCAACCAGGGACTACAGTCTCCCAGGAGTGACCACAGCTGGGGAGTCCCAGTCCTTTAGCAACCATACTCTCTTGTATGAATTTCTTCCTCATTCCTCCTCTCCCACCCTGGAAGCCCTGGACAGAGTAAGCAATTTTCCCTAGGCCTCCAATGTCCCTGTCTTGCTAGTAGTTATGCCTGGGATCCAACCCTTAGGGTCCAGAGGCTGCTAACTACATTGTATCCACTTTCTCAATTCTCCACAGAGGGACAGTGGTAATCTCCCCAGCCTCAGTTCAAACAGACTCAATAACAGGCAGTGCACTCTGCCTATGAAATCCAGTAGTATCCTCTAGAATGCAGGCTCCAGAGCTCAGCAAAAAAAAGTGAGGTTCCTAACTTACCCTTCTGGCATAACTTGTGAGTTCCAATCTGTTTGCTCAGTTTCTTCCTCCAGGGACTTCAGCAATGGGACTGAGGCCAGGGACTTCAGAAACCTTCCTATTTAGTTGTCCTTAACTGTTCAGCTTCTCCCTGGACTCATCTATTTTTTCTACTTTCAGTCTTGATTGTTATAATTATTTTGTTTTTTGTTGGAGGTATTGGGAAGGTGAGAAAACTTCACACCATACACTGCCATCTTCAATATATCTGTCACATTCAAGAATTTTTCGGAAAATGAACATAATTAGTCATATCTTTTAAAAAATGACTGGAAAAATAATAACATTGCAGAAACTATGTTTAGAACATCAACTTACAACATATGACATAATAAACTTAAAACTGATATGTTATTAAAATATTATTGGCACAACATTTTTTTTAAAATGGAAGTGAACTAGATGAAGTAATTTTATCAAGAATGCATTGGGATTGAATTCTATCATGTATGTTGTTTCTGTTAAACATCGCTTCCCTCATCAAATGATTCTTTGAAGTTTCAGGCATAGCAGAAAAAAGAGATAATAAGGGAGATCTATCAAAACAACACTACATACATTGGTGATAAAAGGGAGCTTAACTCTCTTAATTGAAAAGTTTTAACTTCAAAAAGAGCATTGAGAATAAATGAGCATATAGTTCACAACTAAGGATAAAACTTCAGAATAAATAGAAAGGGAAGAAAATTTAAAAAATAATGGAAAGAAAAACTTCTGAGAGAAAAGGTTCAGTCAATTAAAACTATTAAGTTGAAAAAGAAGTTGAAAAGAAGGAGGAAAGGGATGTCTTGAAGTAACCATTTAACACAGAGGAGAAAGCAAAGGGATGAAAAGGATAATAAGCAGACAAAAAATGAATCAACAACTAAATAAAAACTAAGAACTCAGGAGAGGGAAGAAAAACAGGAGCAAAAGATTGGTTTATAGAAAGTCTATTGGAACAAAGTGTTATCAAAACAAAATTAATCATATATACAAATTATTCCATTAAAGGAAGAAAAAAGGTAAAATTAAAAGCAACACAAAGAGCTTGAGAAAAACACAATTCTAACATGACTTTAAGAGTTATTAGAAATTAGGTCTTGATCAATGATACATGTAAAACCCAGTGGAATTGTGCATTGGCTAAGGGGGGTTAGTGGGGCTTGCAGGAGAGGGAAAGAACATGAAATATGTAACTAGGGGAAAACATTCAAAATAAAAATAAAATAAATAAAATAAAAGTTATTAGAATAAATAATCAAACAAAATGAGAGTGGAATGTTAACACAATAGGAATTAGAAGAAAAGTAGCCAACTAATAATATTAAGTTTCTTTATACTATTTGCCTTCCAAGATATATAGGCAACTAATACAGATATGTAACTAATGATCAAAGCATATAAACAAATAGTTTTAATATAAAGAATTGCAAATAATCAACAACTTAATAGAAAATGATCCAATTCATTGGATCATTAGATCATCATTGGATAAAAAGAGAAAAAATGTACATTTAAAAAATTCTGAGTTTTCACTTCACATCCAACAAATCAAGAATAGAAAATGTAAAAATACTACTGGAAAATTAATACACTGAAACAGTTAATATGGGGAAAAATCATGACATTTCATTTATAAGTTCCATGTATAGGATGTATGAATAACTAATATAATTATTTAAATATAAGAATCATTTCACAATATTTTTGTGGTTAAAGAATGTTAACTGGTAGTTCTCAAATGTGGAAATACTATCTGTAATCTGCCATTATTTTTTAAAAATTCTGTCAGAAAAATGCAAATAAAAACAACTCAGTTTCAACCTTACACCTATAAGATCATCAAAGATAACATAAGAGGTCAGTATTAATTATTGGAGAAGTACTAGGAGAACAAGGTAACTGAACTACTCTTAAATAGAGAATTAGTTCAACTATTTTAGGACAAAATATCCAAATGGTTAATGATAAAATATTAAATAACTTGCTCCACAGAGATAAGGGACAGAAAGAGAAGACTCACATCTTTATGGAAATTTAGAGCAGGATTTATATTTGTTATAGAAAGAACTGAAAAAGGTGTTCATCAAATGAGGAACATATAAATAAGTGATAGTATATAAATGCAATGAAATTTTATTACATCTCAAAAATAAAGAATACAACAAATATTCAGTGAACTATGGAAAGCATATGAACATACAATAGATAGATATGAAATTAGCAGAAGTGAGAGAAAATTTGCAAGGTTATCATGATAATATGATGGAAAACAAATCTGAATAATCTTAGAACTTTGACTGAAGTAGTAACTAATTGTGATCTCAAAAGATTGAAGATTGAAGTGTATTTTCTACCTCATGTTAGAGAGGTTATGGTCTAAAGGGAAAGAAGCAGAAATGCATTCTCAATTATGCCAGATACCTTGATTTATTTTGGTTAACTCTTCATATTTGTTATATGTGAAGGCTCTCGCTGGAAGAAAAGAAGTGAGTTGGTGGATGATAATAATAGATATGAGGAAGAAAAGGATATTAGTAAATCTTTTTAAAAGTTTGCAGAGAGACAGAAGGTGGTATGTAAAAAGGACTAAACAAAACACTATGTAAGAATTTTACCATTTTGCCATTGTCTTCTCTGTTTTCAATGTATTGAGACAATTATAATTGTTGATAATTTTTAATCAGAATGATTTTAAGAAAATAGAAACAAAAAAGAAAGATGCATACTTTAATATATTGTTGATGGATCTAGTAATTAATCCAACTATTTTGTATGATTTGGAATCATAGTAACCAAATGACTAAAACATCCATACACCTTGACCCAGAGATCTCATTGCTAATAAAACAACTTAGTCAACCAACAAACTAATGTTTATATCATTTAGTGTAAAACTAATTCATTTTATATAATCCATTCAATAGTATATGTAATTAGAATGTTAGAAAGGTTAGTCCCAGGTGTTAATTAACTTTGTATAAATAGTGATAGATAAGGAGAGAGTTAGCTGAAGAGCTCTTGATGCACCCCTCCTTATGTTGAGTACACATCTTTACCACATCCTGATTTTGAATAAAGATAACAGAAATAATCAGAGTCAGTTGTAGATTATTTGATTTTCTACTAATATATGTCAATAGTAGGGTCCTTAGATTTTATGACTCAGATACAACTTTGTGTATCTTTAAGTTTCTTTTTATACTATCAATGCTTTTCCCTAAAGTATTGTCTGAGGATAATAGTGACAGGATCATTAAAGTGCTTGGACTTTTACTATAATTCATTAACTATAGCTAACATACTTTTAATATTGGGTTTTGTTAATCAATGATTTGTATCAACTGTCAAAAGCCAATGAAAACAACTGTGAACATTCACAAGATGTCTTTAATCACAGACTGGGAATGGTTTTCCAACTACTGACTCCATTTACCCATGAATAAAGTTAGTTTTCAACTCAAAATTATGGTGTAGAGATTTCTTTATTTCTTACAAAACATTAAGGATCTACAAGCTTTGTGCTATTTTCTGGAGATAGAAAGAATCACAAAAGCAATCTCTGCTCTCAAGGAGATTATAGTCTTATGGGAAGATAACACATTAACGACTATGTACAAACACAACATATATAGGATAAATTATAGATGATCTCACATTGAAGGCACTTGCAATATGTGAGATCAGGAAACATTTTTTTTTGTGAAAAACATTTTGTGAAAACATTGGGATTTTAAGTAAAAAATTAAGAAATTTAAGGAAGCTAGGAAGGCTAAGAAATAAAAAAAATGAGGAGGGTGATAATTCCAGGCATGGAATGTCATTAAAAATGTCCCTAAATGGGAGATAGATTGCCTTGTATGAGTAAGAGCAAAGAGGCCAGTGTTACTAGATTGGACAGTACATGGAAGGAAGAAAGATGTAAGAAAACTGGAGAGTAAAGAGGGTCAGATTATAAAGAGTTTTCAATGCCCTGTAGAAGATTTTATATTTATGTTTGGGGCAATAGGGATAGTCTGAGGTTATTGAATAAGGATATGAGATGATACTTAGTCATTCAATCTGTAAGCATTTATTGTGTTTACTTTGTGCAAAATAGAGGGCTATATCGTGGGAATATAATTAAGGCAAAAAATGGTCTCTATTCTCAAGGAGCTCACAGTCTATTGAAGAAGAAAACTCAGAAAAGGAAGCAGGAAAAAATTGTGTGGTGAAGTTTGGTGGGGTGGTAGAAAGGGGCCATGATTTCGTCCATGGGATTTATTGGGGGTTGTCATAACTTTGTCCCAAGGAGTTTAGCTAGAAAGGAAATGAAAAGACCTTCATTAAGGAAGATCAAGTTGACAGCTCAGTGGGGAGAAATCTGAGACAAATTGAATAAACTACATGCTCTTTCAATAGTTCAATTATGAAATGACACCTGCACCAGGGTGGTGGCAGCATAAGAAAAGAGAAAAGAATTTAATGTGAGACTAAAGTAAAATCAATAGGACTTGGCAACTGAATGAATGTTGGGAGAGGGAGAGGAGGTGGAATAGTGAAAGAAAGTAGTATTTGAATATGATACCCATTTTCCAAGCCTGGGTGACTTGGATAATGGTGATGCCTTCTATAGTAATAGGGAAGTTCAGAAAAGAAGAGATTTTTGAATCCAATTTTGAACACATTAGATTTGGTGTCTCTCTGAGATATCTAGTTCAAGATGTTCAATAACACTTGCATATGTATGCCAAAATATTTATAAGCACAATTTTGAAATAGGGAAAAACTAGAAACAAATTATATGCCCATCAACTGGAAAAGAAAGTAGTGGTACCTGAATGCATCTGAATATTATTGTGTTGGAAGAAATTATTAATGTGCACAAAATAGAGAACTTCATGAAGATTTATATGAACTGGTATGCAAAAGAAAGCAAATGTAAGCACAATTAGGAAAACAATATACACAGCAACTCCAATAATAAAACTCTAAATAATAACAAAAACATAATTGAAACTGAATTCTCTGAAATCAGTAAACAAGCTTAGCCCTAAAGAAAACATGAGACACCAGCTCTTCCAGTCTTTGGAAAGTCCAGGATCATAGATGTGGGAAACTGCACAAAATATCTAGCCCATGATTTTGATTTTGATGGACTGAATTTTTCCCTTCTTATTTCATGTTAAAGAGGATTGCTTTCAAAGAGGGAAAATAAGAAGAATTAACTGGGAGAAGTATATAATGTTGAAACTAAAAAAAAAAAAAAAAAAAGAAATGTCCATTCTGGGTTATTTACTATTGCAAAATGTATGTGAGAAAGTAAGATTGACTAATCAATTTGCAGAGTTCTCTATTCAACCTAATGAGATTTCAGGATACTATGGTCACTGTTTGGAGGGAATGAAAGGGGA
The DNA here is from genome assembly GCF_016433145.1 of Gracilinanus agilis. Classification (NCBI taxonomy): domain Eukaryota; kingdom Metazoa; phylum Chordata; class Mammalia; order Didelphimorphia; family Didelphidae; genus Gracilinanus; species Gracilinanus agilis. The sequence goes on from NC_058130.1 coordinate 257,376,027, forward strand.
TTTCCTCATGGAATATATGCATGCATGTACACTGGTAGCATATTGATTAGGATTCACACAGTGGAATTGTCTCCTGCTTGTATCTCAGAGACTAATTCTACAGGGACAGGCTCTTTCTTTGATTCCTTGCCTCCATTCCTGAGTTTTATTCTAGGAAATATTTCATATTAAAGTTTAGGTATAACATGTTGAAGTTTCCTCAAAATTTGGGTAAAAGTTTCCTAAATTCCTATACATTCAGTATGTAATATGGTCATTACATATAATGCTGTCATTCATTTGACTCCACAGAAAATGAATAACAAATCGAAGACTCACAGAAGCCCACAGATATAAAAATATATTTCTCCAATTACTCACCACTTTCTCCTGGAAGGGAAATGAACTTGTGGTAGCTACAGGGGGAACCTTCATAATTCCAGAAATTCTTTCTTTCTCACAAAGGCCAACACAGTTTCTGTAAGACATAATATACTGCTCTACAGATTAGGTTCCCAGTTGTAGGTGCACTCATCTTAGGGGTGAAGTGGGGTACCTCAGAAAATGAGTCCAGATGCCCAGAAGTTCAAATTAGTGGAACCAATATTTATTTATTAATCTAAAGATTAATAAACCTGCCTACTGGCCAGGACAACTTTCCTAGTGAAAGCTGCCCCGAACTAAGATTTTAATGCAGTTTTTATAGGGATCAAGATACAAAGAAAATGTTCATAAATGAGACATAACCTTCAAAGGTAAACCTTATTGTCTGGCTATTCTGGTAGCAGTGTGGAATCTGGGACTTTCCATTGTATCTCTTATCCTGGACTGTGAGGCAGTAAAGGGAATTATTTTCTCATGGGAATGTTCTTTTGAGCTGTCCAACCTTCATCAAAAGCTCATTTCTGATTTTTACTTTTCCCCAAGGAAAAACAGGTTTTCTGGACAATGACTTAGTTTACCTCACATCAGGGGGTTTTGTTTCATATGCTTCATTCTTTAAGGAACACTCTTCATCTGAAATTTTCCCAAAGTCCTGTGGTTTATAAACATGAATTACATTCTTAGTCCTCATGATTGGCATACACATACCACTTCCATGTGCATCTCAAGGTCAAAATGATTTTTCATGGGATATGGGAGCAACATATACACACATGCGCTGTAAAAGTGAAAATTGGGAGATGCCATCTAAAAGTATATATATATGTATTTTCTATGGACACGTGGAAATTATCAAACTACATTTCCCGTGGTCCAATGGGTTTCCGTTTCCTGTTCTTTGGGCTTGGGGACGCCTACCTCACCACGCAGAGGTCAGTTTAAATCTCCTGGGTTAGGAGGGAGTCGCTCTCTTGGCTAGCAGACTCTAGAAGAGATGGGAGGTAACAATAATGGCTGGGGCGGCAGTTTTAAATTCTTACAAGCACGTGGTCTAATGACTTTATCTATCAGCATGGTTTTAATTAAAATACTAATTTATATATTTATTTCAGCCTTTATTATTTTTTATCGCGCACACACAAGTACACTTCTTGCTACATTCCAGAAAAAAAAAAAAACAGAACAAGGGGAAAGTATAAAGGAAAAACTTAAATAATGAGAAAGAAAAAGAGGTATGAACGATTTCTCAAATAACTTTCATAGACAATAAGGGTGATCATTTATTCTCAATTAATCAATCAGGAACCAGCCTCTGACTCTGAAACCTATATAGCTTGGTTACCAAAGTATATTCTAAGTAACAATGAGGAGGGGCCCTTTGGTTTCCTCCAAACACACCCCATAATTTCCTTCCATTGATTGAAGCACTCCTGAAATTGGTCAGTGACTCCCCTGATCACTCCTTTACACTAATATTTCAGTTAGAATAATGGCAATGAGTGTTCTTCTTTCTTTAGTAATTGCAAAGAAAAAAGAAGAATTTGTTTTGCTGAGGAGGTAATCTTTTTTCTTGTAAACCAATACTATTTTCCTCCTAAGTATCCGTAGAGAATGCACTTTGTCTTCAATGATAGCATTTACTAGTTCGTGTCAAAATGACTTCTTGTAAGTCAATGATGAAAAGTCTATTGGAAATGCTTCCAGAAACAAAACTCAATGTGGCAACTCTGAAACTGTAAGGCATATAAAAGAGTCAATGCATAATCAGTTGTTCTCCTCTATTTTTCCCTCATAAACACTTGTTGAACTTCAAGAACAGCCACAACACATAATGAAGCAAAGATACATTTTAACTGTTTCATTTAAAGCTCATTACAGCAATCTGTCCTTTCTACTCTGTACTGATTGCAAAGAATTGCGGTGAAATGAAAATCTGGTATTGGAAGCTAGAGGTTTCATTGCATTCCTGAGACTAACAATTGCTACTTTGGTCACCAAATTCTCCGATATATTAGAGATTGACAACATAATCAATGAATCCTTCAGAAGAATTACTTCATGGGGACCCAATTTTATTTACTAATCATTCTGGAAAAGAGTCTGGCCATGTTATTAGTTTTATCTTCACAGGAATAACCTAAATACAAAAAAGAACACAAAAACAACATTGTTTAGGTTTTTTTGTTCCAAGACTCTTAGAAGATATTGCAACCAAAAGAAAAGAAACATAATAATTATGTATTGACTCTTGAAGCTTTTTATTTTTAAAAATTCTTATCTTATGTCTCAGAATCAATGCTGTGCATTGGTTCCAAGACAGAAGACTGGTAAATTAGGCAATGGGGGTTAAGTGAATTGCCTAAGCAAGAAAGTTTTTTTGAGATTAGATTTGAACCCAGGATCTCCCATCTCTAAGCTCGGATCTCTCTCCTGAGCCACCCAATTGTCCCTGTAGCTTTTTAAAAGTGGTTTCGTATCAAGTTCTCTCATTGTTTCCATAGACAGAAATTCTCATTAAAAAAGCATATTGAAAATAAAAAGTCTAGAACTATATTACAATCTGGGCTATTTATTATGTGACCTGGAATAAGTTTCTTAACCTGTTTTGACTAAAACTTATTCTCCTTTGCTCAATCTTCATCCATGTCACTTGCTAACTGAATATATGTTAATGCTCTTTGCTAGCTTTCCTCTCTTTTCTCTCTATACTCTCATTTAATGGCCTCATCAGGTTCAATGGGTTCACTATCATACTTAATGATTCTTAGATCTGTATGTCTAGCTCTCATCTCTCTCCTGAGGTCCAGGTCCACATGAGGAATTACCAATTAATCATTTCAAATTGGAGAACTAGCTCAAAATCAGTGAGTCCAAAACAGAATTCATTATCTCTTTCCTCAAATCTACATCATTCTGACTATTGAGTACGTTATTATACTTCAAGTCATACAGCTTTTCAACACTCTGTGTCATTCTCAACTCATCACTCTTTCTCTGTAACATATTGATAGGTTACCAAATCTAATTATTTCTATTTTATTTGCATATATCCATTTCTCTCTTTTACTCACATATTCACCACATGCAATAATTTATGTTATCCTGACATTTATACCTCCAAAATATCCCTTGAACCTGAAAGCTCTACTCCCACATCTTATTTTCACTCATTAGTCATAGATAATTCATCAGTAATCATTGAGACATCCAACTAATTAGTATCTCTTCTTCAAGTCTCTCCCTTCCGTGGTCCATCCTACATTTCTGCTAAAGTGCAAATCTGAACAAAACTGAATCAATTTTTTCAAATATAATCCAGGCAATATGGGCATGTGTATAGCCTTGATCTCATTCTCTCCCATTTTTCCAGGTCTTTGCTTTGGCAATCATAACTTCTCTCATGCATCTTCTATTTCTTCATTGCCACTGATTCCTTCCATTTGTCCTACAAACATTGTTCAGGTCTGTAAACTTTTCAAATTAGGCTTCTCTTCTGTTTTGTAGATCTTTTGAAGAAAGAGATGCTGTTAAATTTGCACATGATATCTGTGGAATATCTTCTGAAATACTATTTCTGGAAGTACATTGCATACTAAGTCAAATTGTTCTTAGCATGTTTGCTTCTGCATCTTCCATATCGATTTCCTGTCAACTTAGTGCTAGAATTCTTTGGGGATTATCTTCATCTTCATCAAACATTCCTGTTCCATCATAGGGATGACTTGCTTCTAAATACTGCTCTAGGTCTATTTTCTGCATCCTTTGATCTTTTAGAAGAATTAACTCCAATAAGTTTTGGTCTATCCCTTTGTTATACCCTGAATCATCTGCAGGAGCTGGTCAGCTTCACAGTCTGGTAGGTCACCCTTAACAACAAGTATGGAATAACCTTTATTTTGTAACAGAGCCAAGAAAAGCACAAGGTAAGTATCTGATATTAATTTTGGACCTGTCAAGAGAGAGTTCGGGTTAAACCACTGTTTTCCTAATTTTTGAACTGTAAACCAATGTTCTTTATAATTGCATATAAATGATCTTTCATTCATAGAATCAATCCCAAGCCTCTGATACTCTGTGCTGTTGAAGAGGAATAGCTCTGAACCCCAAACTTTCAAGACATTGCTTATAACTTGATTCATCTAGTCTCGTATTCTGCCCTCAGCAGTAGCCATTACTTGAATAGAGAAGAAACCACTGTCATCCATATTTCCTGAAGGTTGCTGTAAAAATGTTCTATAGTCTTCACTAGTGATTCCTCCCTCTGCCATCCTCATCCTCTCTTCTCCATCTAGTTGATGAGCAATAGAGTATAATTCCATAGGGCTAAAATATTCCACTTGCAATAGATTATTCAGACAATGCTGAGCAGAGAGTGAGCCTTCTTGTTTTCTCATGGAAGATGGACTCCATGTTTATTTGTCTGGAGCCAACTGCCCTACATTGAATCACCTCACTACAGTCCCTCCATGGAGCATTTTTCTTTATAGATACTTTTTATTTCTTCACCTGAGACCTTTCTTTTCACATTGTTTGACTATTTGGCATTTGATGAATGCTTTATATTCTTAAAAATTTGACTCATTTTTCTCTATATTTGAGAAATGAGGCCTTTGTCAGAGATAATTGTTATAAAGAATTTCCCTAGTCTTTTTTATTTCCCTTATAATCTTGTTACATTTGTTCTGTTTGTGTATTTAAAAAAACTTTTAAAATTTAATGGTATCCTGTCATTTGTTCTTCAAGTTCTTTACAATCTAACCCTAATCTCTCTTTACAGTCTGACTGGACATTACTCTCCCTTCTATAGTCTAAAATCTTGGCAATTATCAGATATTTAATAAATGCTTATTAATTGATAGATCATATCCAACATATCATACATGATTATATAGGATTATATATTTAGGAAATTGGAAAAGATTTATGCATCATTTATAACATCTCTAGATAATCATGGATTTTATTTATATGTATATATATATACATGTATATATATATATATCATCCATTGAGAAGACTGCAACATATCACTAATTAGGATTTGTGCCTGTGAGATACAAAATGAAAATGAGAACATGTGACCAAAATTAAAAAAAAAAAACTTACATGAGGCAGATCATATAGTAAGAAATGTAAACAATTAAGGGACAAGCTGTGTTTTCCAACATCAAGAGATCTAGAGCAAAACACCAAATATATGGAGTGGATTTCCCCCATCTCTTCATAAAGAATCTCTGTGAGAGCATGAACCAAAATTGGACAAGATGAGAATGAACAGCTAGCTTCCAAATTAGACTGACTGATCAATTGAATAACCCAAATACAATTTTTAGAATTGAGAGGGAACTTAGAAATCTTCTGGTCCCCTGTTCCTCATTCTAAAAATGAAGAAACCAAGAAACATAAAGGTTTTGTCAGTCAGTCAATAAACTTTAACACCTATTATGTGTCAGACACTGTGCAAAAGGTTCTGGATACAGAGAAAGAAATAAGATGGTCTTTAACAACAACTTTTCCAAATTAAGTCAACAAGCATTTTACTAAGTGCCTACTAAGTACCAGACACTGTACTTTGTTAAGTAATAAGGGATACAAAGGCAAAAATATAGTCCTTAGTGTAAAAACCTCACACCACTACTTAATGACAAAGGCAGAATTTTCAAGCTAGATTTCTACTTAAATTTAGACTCTTACAACACTGCATAGTTGTCTGGGTTATTGTTGTCCTTCGTGCTTAAATGATGTCACTAGCAATATCTTGATTTGTGCTTAGGTTACATTTAAATGAGGCAGAGTTGCCCCAAATCATCAGTTCCACTCTTGTTCAGTCACTGAAGTCCAGGAAAATGTCAAGACAACTAAGAATCCAGTGTTTTTGGCATAACTATGAAGAATAAGTACACTTATTCCCCTTTGGCAGATAATTGAATCATATTTATGGTATTACTATGTTTATGATATCCTGATTTATTTATTGATAGTTAGACTATAAATTTGTTGAGGATATTAGAGATTATTTTCTACTTCTGAAATATCCCTGCTCGGTTACAAGGCTTAACATCCAACAAGTACTTGATAGATAATATTAATATCCAGCTGACTGACTGCCATAAAATTAACTTATCTCAAACTTTGATCCAGTATCTCTCCAGCCCAGTCATCTATAGTGCTGGTATGGGAATGTATTTCATTGTGTTGTATTTTCTGTTCTTGAGATAGGATTCTGTTTTGAAGCAGATGGAAAGGAACAAATTTTGAATGCAGTTTATCTTCCTATAAGATTAAACTAAACTTAACTAATCCAACTATTTTTAGAAAGAAAAAAATTCTAATCTGGGCCTGAGGTATAAGTGATTGTACATATGAAAGCAGTCATTTTGTAAAACTAAAAGATAATCTACAGTTGGCTTGTTCCCTCATCTACCCACACACACCACTTTCCATTTTCCTTCTTAAATGACCCTCCCTTCTGCTATCTTATTTTCAGCTTTCATGTGAGCCATCTTATTTTCCTTTATTCTTCCTCTAATATCACTAAGCTTTGAAGAAATTGTCTTCATGCATTGGATATGCATGCATATGAATCTCTTGCAGTTACATAATATATATTCTCAACAACCAGAATATAAGTTGATGCAAATAGGGAAATGAATATAGGATGCCTATAGCACTACCTTTATAATGTAGGAAGACACATTTTCTAAATGGAGAAATTACACTTTTCAATGAAGACAAAACTGAACTGATTTTTTCAAATCTAATCCAGTCAGTCAGGGCATGTGTAACTCTGGCCCTGGCAGTCTCATTAAAAGCAAAACAAATAAACAACAACAACAACAACAACAAAACCCAGAAACAAGCATAAAACTCTAGTATTGTATAACAAGATAAGATAAATTAACTCCAACTTTTGCTAAGAATGATGTGCGTTTTTTCCTCCAGACGATAATTAATACATTGCAGATTTATTGAAGTTTTGATTCAAGAGTATAGACTATTACAGAATGAGGCAGCATTATTCAAGAGTATAGACTATTACAGAATGAAGCTTCAAGATGGTGGCAACTAGACTAAGCTGTGGTTCCGCTCCCCCTCATCTCTCAGGCACGCTGGAACACTATCTGAATGATAAATTGCTTTTATTAATCACAATTTAGGGATTGGGGAAAGGGATGAAGGGCAGAGGGATTTTGGGGTGCCCTCTTCTCTATTTCTATGGGGTCTGTCACTCAGGTGGGAACCTTTGGGATTCCCATTCCTAAGCATCTCTCCTCACCTCTTCTCCTTCAGTTTCTATTTCTATTTCCTATTTCTATTCTTTTCTATAATTTCAAGTCAAACCTGAAAGGGTCTCTCAGCAAAGTTGGGTAATGGGAGAAGGAGCCTAAGAGATTGCTCCCAAAATGGAGTCCAAACACTTAGCTAACTCTATTATTGAAGTCTTGCTGGATGAGATGCAACAGAATCTTTGACCAAGGAATCAGGGTTTCATTGTCCAAAGAAAGATCCTCAGGAAGCCCTCAGTACTGGATTTGAGCTGAGATGTCCTCCTCTTCCCTCTCCCAGTCCTCCCCAGAAGCCTTTCCTCCTCCTTCCTCTGGAGAATTACTCAGAATTCCCTCTCTGGTCCCAACTGTCTGTAACTGTCAGCCACTCCTTCTCTGGCTCCTCCTGTCCCATCCACCTTGCACAAATTCCATCCTTATAATATTATACTTCAGAAAGAAAATTATGACAATAAATGTATTATTTTTATTTATTATAGTCTCAACATCTACCAGATATATGCAGAAATTTTAATAGAAAGAATAAAAGAAAATATAAAGCCTACTAAAATTGGGACCCTTTACTCTAAAACATTAAGTGATGAATAACACAGTTTGTAATTTAATCTTTCAGCGGTGCTTATATTTTTATTGAAAGGAATTCTCTAATTAAAATGCACAAAGGGAATTTTGAGGATTAACAGACAAGTGGGAAGGGAGTGTTGAGGTAGCCAAATGCTTACTCTTCACAAAGCCAGCCCTGTTGAAAAAAATTGAAAGTAAATAAACAGAATGTAAAAGAACGAATTGAATTACCTTGCTACAGACAACTAGAAAGGGAAAATATATGGTCTCTAGAGAGTATTAGATAAAGAATTCATGAATAATAAAAACTATGAATGGAATTAAAAACATAAAAATATAGTTTTATAAAGGCCTTAGGGCATCACCATAGTGAAGTAAGAATTACAATTATTTTAGTGGCACAAGACATGGATTCTAAAACAGCTTTACCACTTTACCTGTGTGACCTTGAAAAAGACATTCATGTTAAATGTATACAAAAAATGTTATTGTATTTGATATCAACAAAAACCTTGAAGTGACATCAGTGTTCATCATTTGAAGGATGGCAGAACCACTTGTTGTCTTTTAATGTAAATGAATATTGTTATGTTGTCAGAAACAATAAATTATATTAAATATAAATATGTTAGAGTAGGGAAACAGCTGGATTTCTCAAAATTCCTCTCCAAATAACTTCAAAAAACTTTAAAATAATGCCTCAAATTGAATTCTATAGGGGTAGGAACAACCAAAATTCAGAGGGAGACATTCTTCCTGCCCAAGACAACATAGCAGGTCAGAAATATTGATGTATGAGATGGCGGAAGAGACTGGCTCAGGTTCTTCATGGATAAAATACTAGTGGTGAGACTAAGTGATAGTTATAGAAGAAGCAACAGCTTCAGGATCTCCCCCAGAGATAGTAAGAGGACCTGGCAATTTATTAGAAAGATGCTACAGAGTACTCGTCTGCTAGTACTAGATGTAATTTCATTGACTGGACTCTCTTCCATATCACATTTTAAAGGCTTATAAGAGAACTTTCAGTCCAGAAAGAATGGAAGACTTGAAGGGCAGTAATCATTTAATGCCCAAATGGGCCAGGAGCCCATAATCAATTGGAATCCCAAAGTATCAGGGCCCTTTCCTGGTGCAGAGTATAGACCAAAAGAGCACTGGCAACACCTTTCCTCATTTCACACCACCTTGGAAGCACCAGCAACTTCCAAAAATCCAAAAATAGATCTAAAAACAGCACTTTGTAAAAAGACTTGAGACAGAATCTCTCCAACCATCAAGGTTGTAAAAGAACTCACTATTAACATATAGTTCCAATTCAAGAAACACAGTGGGAAAATGAGCAAACAAAAATGGTTTTTCATTTTGTTCACGTAATCCCTTAGTTTATAATTGTTTAGGAAAGGGTGATGAGAAATTGCTCTGGGGACTGGCTATTTGAATTTAAAGAATGAGGTGTACCTAAGAGATGCCATGAAGACAAAGATGACACTGAAATTGTGAGCCTGGGAGAATGTTATGATTATCTCTACAGTAACAATAACGCTGGGAAAAAGGGAATATTTGCAGGAAAACATGATGAGTTCTGCTTTGGACAGCATGAGATTGACAAGCATACAAGACATAATCAGTAGACCTAGGATCCTGGAGTCACTCCAACAATGTTAACTTTTTGTTATTGTTAACTTTACTAATCTGATGAACTTGAAGTCATAAGAGTTATTTTCATTTGTATTTCAATTATTAGAGTAATTTTAATCTTTTTCTCACAAGGTGGGAGGTAACTTGTTTTTTCTTCTTTTGAGAAATTCCTATTTGTATCCCATAACCATTAACTTAATGGAGAATGCATCTTGATCATATATGCTTAAATCAATTCCTGCATATTTTATATGTCAAATTTTTATTAGAGAAATTTTCTGAAAAATATATTTCCCAGTTAATACTCATTTTTAAATCTAACTGCATTAATTTTGTTTATATAGGAACTCTTTAACTTTATGTGAAAATAATCCATTAATTCAATCTCCTAAAACCCCATTTATTCCCTATTTGATCAATAACTCTTCCACTATCCAGACCTGTGGAAAAAAATCCTTTGCAATCTCATAAAATAATGGATATTTAAAATAAATTGAGTAATGACATGTTTAGATCAGCTTTTAAGAAAAATCACTTTGGCAGCTCTTTGTAGAATGGATTGGAATAAGGAGAGATCTGAAAAAAAGAGAGAAAGAGAGGCCAAATAAGAAGAGATTTAAGTTAAGGATAAAGATGATTAAAGTAAAAAAATACTACAGATATTATGTAGGTATGGATCAGAAAATATGGCAATTGAAAGAATATATATGGTAAAGATGCTGTGACTTTCTCTTATTAGATTAGCCAATGTGTTACCTTCTGGGTATAATCTAGACATAAGACATATATATATATATATATATATATACACATGTATAT